>NC_083243.1:133184321-133486821 GCF_032191835.1 Heteronotia binoei | reverse complement strand
ATGACTCTTGATCGATGCCGATCTGTCTGCCACCATTCCTCCCACGGGCAGTGGAATGCAGGGGCTGCTGACCGCAGCTGGCTGATAGTGGTTGCTCTCATGCCAGCCCGCCCAGCTTCCCCATGGGACATCAACAGGGCATCTGTTGGCCTCGATGGCCCCACGCTGCCGCTCGTGCAGGGCCCCTCACAGCTCCAGCGGTGTCTGGAAGCTGTGGTGGAGCACCTAGGGGCAGCAGCACGGCCACCGCAGCCCACACCACAGCATGCAAACCATGGTGACCCGTGGTGGGTGGTCCCCCTCATCCCACCGCAAGAGCCCTCCTGGGTACGGCCATTGCACATGCTCCCCGCTCTCTATGTGTGGGTTGTGCCCCCACCCCCACCCCATCCCCATCCTGCAGCAGGTCCTGGAGGTCTTCCAGTCATCAGCCAGCCGCTGCCTCCACTCCTTCCTAGATACCATGCTTCAGCGCCTCCAGCAGCTCTCTATGTGTGGGTTGTGCGGTGGCAGTGGAGACACCATCGGGTGTGCAGATACCGGGAGCACCTGAGCACTTTGTGTCTTTAGGATGCCACATGTCTGGAACGCTTTCGCCTGGACTGCGCCACCATCCAGGACCTGTGTGAGCAGCTTGGGGCAAGCCTCTGCAGCCAGGTGACCAGCCCCCACCCCATCCCCATCCTGCAGCGGGTCCTCATCTCCCTGCACTTTCTGGCGATCGGCTCCTTCCAGGGTGTAGTGGCCAAGGTCCTGGAGGTCTCCCAATCATCGGCCAGCCGCTGCCTCCACTCCTTCCTAGACACCATGCTTCAGCGCCTCCAGCAGCATGTGTGGTTCTCATCAGGCAAGAATGAGCTGTGGACTGTCAGAGCTGGCTTCACGATGCTCGTGGGGTTCCCCAATGTCGTGGCGGCTGTGGACTGCACGCATGTTGCCCTGGTGGCCTCGCGGAAAGATCCCATGGTGTACCAGAACAGGCACCACTTCTACAGCCTCAACGTGCAGACATCCTACGACCACCAGGGGCTTTTCACAGATCTGGTGGCGAAGTTCCCAGGGAGTGTACACGATGCCCAGATAATCACGTCCTTGAGCCTCAATTGCCTCCTGGCAGCCTGGATGGATGGGCAGGGGTGGTTGCTATGTAAGGCTACCAGGTGGTGGCGTGGGGCGCCCCTCCCATCCCCTGTCCTCATCTTCCTGTCCTCCACAAGTGACCGAGGGTACCTGTTGCTGCCCTACCTGCTGACGCCATACCAGGAGGACGTGCCCGAGGACCGAGCAGCATACAAGCAGGAACACAGGGCCACTTGCATGGTCATCGAGTGTGCCTTCGGGAAGCAGAAAATGAGCTTCTGCTGCCTGCACCACACAGGTGGCCAACGCAGCATGCAGCCCCTGCCTGTGGCTAAGCTGGTCGCTGTGTGAGTCATGCTACACAACATCGCCACCTGTCAATGCCTGCCAGCTCCCCAGGACCTTTCCCTCCCAGATCCCGGGTCACCGATGGGGGAGACTGAGGAGGCGGGGGCATGGGCCGCTGCCCAGCAGCACTTTGGGGGGCACTTGCATCAGGAGCATGTGCGAGCTCACATATGGGCTAATCAGCGCGTGGGCAGAGCACCCAGGGATGAGAGCATGCCGTGAGCGTGGCTGCTCACACACCTGGGGACACCACACGCTCCCATGTACGCTGATGCCTCTTGGTCACGTCATTCTATTATTAAACCAGAACTGTCGGGACCACTTTCAGGATCCCTTCAAAAATACATGAACTTGTTGGAAAAGGCATGGGGAAGACGACGAAATGGCAGGCAGAGCTGAAGTTCTGGGGGGAGACACAAAAAAGAAAGACAAGGTAGAAAAACATAGGGAGGGGACCCAGGAATCCCTGTGCAATGCCGGGCATGCCTTGGCAGGGTTCCCGCATGCCGTGGCCATGACACTGTCAGGCAGGGCACCACAGCAGGCATTCTGTGAGGTGTGAATGGCCACAGACTCAACTCCCAGCTAAAGCTGTCCCTCGGCAAACAGTGGCCAACGGAGATGATAGCCGCCACTCACACCTCCCCACATGCTCCCTGGGCTGAGCAGGCACACCTTCAAGTCCACAGGTTTATCTCATTTGCATATCCAGAAGCCCCCATGGTGGCCCTCGCCGCCCCTTGCTGACTCCACCGAGCCCGCTTCAAAGCGGGCCAAGAGGAGCCGCTCATGCCGACACTCTCAGCCAGGACCAACCCCACCTCCAGCATGTAGCAGCTGTAACCCACCTCAGAACACAGCTGAGGCGGCTTGGCTTAGCGAGCTACTCCCCCGCCTCATTATGCTGGGCCTGTGGGTTCAAGGCCGCCCTGCGACAGGACTGCTCACATGCCCAGCTTTCCTCTTTATTGAGCCTGCCATCCAGCCGCCATTATTTTTGGTCGGCCAAGTCAACTCCTTGGGCCACCTCCCCTTTTCTTTGGGCATCCACCCCGATCTCAGCCCCCCTATCAGCTGCATCACAGACCCAGGCGGTGTGGATATGTTGCACCCTCAGACAACTGTCTGCCTCACTGCCTTTCAGCCCCCGCCCTTCACTGCTATCGCCCACTGCATCTCCCATACAATTGCACTAAGTGGGTGCCCTGAGAATCCCTACAGCCACAGAGGCATGTCCTTGGGACGGCCACGAGCAGAGTGCGTGGGGGATACAGGGGGCCGGGGCAGAAAAAGTGGAAGACACAGAAGACGAGATGGGCGTGCTGGGCTAAGTTTATTGATCTGCAAGCAGGGAGAGCAAGCTTGCACGTGGAGGTTCCTGGCTCCCGCAGTCCGAAATGCCGTTGCTGGAGGATGCACCAACAGCTGTGGGGCTGATGGGACCGGCTGGTTGTGCTCTGGCGGCCGCAAAGGCTGGAGTACAGTGCACACACCTGAAAGATAGAAAACCGGGGGGGGAGCCTTGCCGGTTGCAGGCATTGGACTCCCCCTCTGGGCGAGCCTGCGGGGAGCAGGGCAAGCGTCTCGGCTGCCTCCGGTGGAGCCATCCCACACAATTTCAGCTGTCCTGCATAACGGGCCAGCTGAATCGCATGCGAGCCTGCAATCACGGCAGCCATGGCAGGAGTCGGCGCGAGTGGCAGGACCTGCCCTAGATGGTGAGTTGCTGGCTGGGACATGTGTCACACCCCCTTCGCCCCAGCACAGGGATGCCCGACACACGGGGTGGGGGGAGCCACCAGCGGGATGGATGGCCAGGGCACACCCCCACATGCACATGTGTGGTGGCTGGCACCCTGGCTGAAGCTGCAACATGCTGGACTGTCTTGGGGGCCGGGGGCTGCGCGGACTCCTAGCCTAACTTACCCATCCATATGGGGGTCTCTGGAGGCGAGACCTGTTAGGACTGGGAAGCACAAGTCCATAAGAGAAGCCATGTTGGATCAGGCCAATGGCCCATCCAGTCCAACACTCTGTGTCACACAGAGGCCAATATATATGTGTGTGCATATATATATACAAATACACACACACTCACACACACACACATATATATATACACACTTTGGCTAATAGCCACTGATGGACCTCTGCTCCATATTTTTATCCAATCCCTCTTAAAGCTGGCTATGTTTGTAGCCACCACCACCTCCTGTGGCAGTGAATTCCACATGTTAATCACCCTTTGAGTGAAGAAGTACCGTATTTTTCGCTTCATAAGACACTTCTAGTTTTTAGAGGTGTTTGTGTGAATTTAGAGGCGTTTGTGTGAATTTCTCCGGGATCCAGCGATTAAGGATAGGTTACATTTAGCTGTAGAATGATTTAAAAGACTCATTTGTCTCTCATACTTTCCCCCCATTTATGTGAGAATGGAATAGCCCTAGCAAAGGCTGGGAGTGGAAATCATAGAGCCAATTGACGGCAGGTGGGGGGGAGAGAGAGAGAAGTTTGAGGCGTTTCTACAGAATGGAAGAACCCCAGCGCCGATGGCTGTGTCCTTCCTTATTAATGAAGATGTGTGAAAGAAGGAATCCGTAGCTGAATGGGGGAGAAAATTAAAAGCCCAAATGCTCAAGGTTGACTCAGCCTTCCATCCTTCCAAGGTCGGTAAAAGGAGTACCCAGCTTGCTGGGGGGAAAGTGGAGATGACTGGGGAAGGCAATGAATTTGTTTGAAATTGACATACTCAGAATAGGGATATTGTCTGTTTATCTCATTACATATACTGTATTCTTGTTGTTCTGCTTGGGGGGCTTGTTGCACATGGCAGGGCTGCTCCTGGCCTGAGCCCTTGGCCCCAGTGGCGAGGGGGAGGCGGCGGTAGCTTCCGGGCCGGCTACAGCACCCGGTGGGGCTTGTTGCGTGTGGCTGGGCTGCTGCTGCAGCCATCTTCCACACGGCCTCCTTCCTGGAGGGCGATCTGCTGCCCGCACCTCCCAGCGCCAAGAAGCCCCGGCGGGGGCAGGGGCGGGGGGAGGCACTTCAGTAGGGCAGATGGCGGGCACCAGAGCTGAGCCCCCCCGACAGCTGCTCCCGGCCCGAGCCCGTGGCCCCGGCGATGTGGGGAGGCGGCGGTGGCTGCAGTCATCTTATGCACAGCCTCCTTCCTCGGGGCGCAGAATGCGAAGGCGCCCCCCTTCCTCCTCCTCCTGATGCTGCTGCCGCTCACCGGATGGGCGACGGGGTGGCTTGAGGCAGCCGGCAAGCCTGACTTTTTTGCAGTATTCCCTCCTTAAGACGCACACAGTTCCCCCCCTTTTTTTGGGGGGGGGAAAGTGCAACTTATGGAGTGAAAAATATGGTACTTCCTTTTATCTGATTTAACCTGACTGCTCAACAATTTCATTGAATGCCCACAAGTTCTTGTATTGTGAGAAAGGGAGAAAAGTGCTATGATATCCTTTTTGAGGTGCGGTGACTAGAATTGTACACAGTATTCCAAATGGGACTGCACCATCGATTTATACAGGGGCATTATGATACTGGCTGATTTGTTTTCAATTCCCTTCCTAATAATTCCCAGCATGGCGTTGGCCTTTTTTTCTTCAATTTTATTAACCAATACACATACACAAATACAACATACAACATACACAATACACATACACAAATACAACCAAAACCAACAATAGTATAGACATACATCCAACACAATAACCACCAACTACCCCCCCCCCCACACCACCCAGAGCTTAAGGGGTGTTTCCATAACACAAATTCGAATTCCTCATATCAATTCCCATACTTTTTATCCATAAATACAGTGGATCCCAAGTCTTTTTACAATCTTGTACGTTTCCTCCTCTTAATCTCATCGTTAACGTATCCAATTCAGCAGCTTCTAATAACTTTTGTAAAAATTCATTCCCGTCTGGTATATTGGGGACCTTCCAATATTTGGCATATAAAATTCTAACCACAGTAATAATATGCACCAAAAGTTTTTTTTTCCAGTTTGGGCATATTTTCTTTAACAACACTCAATAAATATAGTTCTGGAGTATGTGGAAGCCTTATTGTAAAGATTTTCTGACACCAGATATTGATTTGGGTCCAATATTTTTTGGCATGATTACACTGGCACCAAATATGGTAAAGAGTTCCCTTTATTTTTCCACATTTCCAGCATTTATTAGAATAGCTCGTATAAATCTTGGCCAATCTTTCTGGAGTCAAGTACCATTTTATGTAAGTTTTCTTTAAATAACGATGATTTAGTTAGTTGTATATTTTGCTTCCAGATTTTTTCCCATTCCTTCAACTCAATATTAAAACCAAAATCCTTCAGCCATTTTATCCAGCTCTTTGACTATCTCATCCTGCATTTTATTCTGTAACAACCAATTATAGATTCAAGAAATAAGTTTCTGATTATCTTGTATTATCATATCCAATTCATTTGGTTTTCTAGAAAACCCCATTACCTTATCAGCTTGAAATCTTGAGTTTACTTACGTCTTTGTCCACCAATCTATTTTAATACTATCATCTAAATTCAAATTATGAGCAGTATCCAATAATACTCTGTAAATATAATTGATATCCCTGCAATAAACATTAGGCCTGTTTTATTGCAATCGCACACTGTCTTGACATTTTCAGTGAGTTATCTACCACGACCCCAAGATCTTTCTCTTGGTCAGTCTCTACCACTTCACAACCCATCAACTTATATTTGTAGCTGGGATTCTTGGCCCCAATTTGCATTACTTTGCACTTGGCCACATTGAACCTCAATCTGCCACGTTGACGCCCACTCACCCAGCCTTAACAGATCCCTTTGGAGTGCCTCACAATCCTCTCTGGTTCTCACCACCCTGAACAATTTAGTGTCATCCATAAACTTGGCCACTTCACTGCTTACTCCCAACTCCAGATCATTAACGAACACGTTAAAGAGCATGGGACCCTAGGGTGACCATAATGTCTGAAGGCCAGCCAGGGACACCTGGGGGAAGGGGAAGGTAGGGGTGTGCGCGCGCGAAGCGTGCGTGCCGCCGGAAACAGGAAGTGACGTCACTTCCGGTGATGGCATGCCACCGCCGGAAGCAGGAAGTGACACCACTTCCTGTGACATCATTTCCCCGCGTCACCTGCCAGAAACGGGAAGTGACATCACTTCCTCTGACATCACTTCCCCCAAATGACATCATTTCCCCCAAATGCCACTGCCGGAAACAGGAAGTGACTTCACAGCACTTCCTGTGACGTCCCCAAAAATCCCCCAAATATCACCGCCGGAAACAATTTTGTTCTCAAATCCTGTATATACTTCATCAGTATATGGGATAAGGCACTTTCTCAACTGTGCTGCACAATGCAGCCTATTTATTTTGTCCTGTTTGCTCTGTTGGCTCTATCTGCGCCACCTTCATCACTTTCGGGGTGTGGATCCCCCAGTGAGGTGGTCTCCCGACTCCCTCCGCCGGCTGTTTCTGATAGCCCTGCGCCCCCTCTTTCATTTGATATGTGTCCCGTGCGGGTGCCACCCTCCCGCCGGGAGATGCCGCAAAATGAGCCCCCTTGAGGCTTATGGCGGCAGGGCTCGGGGGAAGCGAGCTAGACTGCGGTTCTTTTGAGGGGTTATAGAGTGTTTTGAGCCCATCCCTGTGGCATCGGTCTCATCGTTGTGGGACCCAGGGGGCCGGCGCAGCGGCCCGCCGAAGCAGCCTGTCACTAATAACACAGGTCGAGATGCAGCACAGGAACCCGGAAGTGACCGACAGGCTGTTCCTCAAAAAATCTCCTCTGGTCTTGACATTGTTAATTGTAATCCTCTTTCCTTCCAATTCAAAGTTTAACCTTCTGGTAATATCCATCTGTATCTCAAATCTTTGTCACTTAGTTTATCAGTTAATTTCTTGTACAGTCTTCTGTCATTTATGACCTTTCCTGGTAGCTCTTTCATAATTCTTACTTTGCTTCCTTCTACCTCCATTGCTTTTTCAAATTGTTTACTTAAAAGTTTTCCAACCATGTCTCTTGATACAAAACTTACTACCACATCTCTTGGTAGCTTAATTTTTTTGGCTTACATTGAATTGACCATATATATATATATAGTCACAGGCATAGCTAGCTTAATCAGGGTCTATCTCCAAAAATTCAAAAATTATAACTATTACATATGTCTTCAACTCAAATTCTTCATTTTCAGGAACTCCTCTCAGACGTACTTGGTTCTCCATTATCTTACAGTCTTGTAGAACTACTTTATCCTGCAACTTAGTAATCATGGAATCTTGATCTTTTACTTTATTTTCAACTACAGGCACTTTATTTAACGTTGCTTGTGAGTCTTTTCGGAGATCCTCAATTTCTTTTTTAATTTCTCTCTTCACCGCTTCTGCACTTCACTTAATGTCTTTTCTTAATTCTTTAATTTTTTCAGTTATTAATTCTTTCATCACTTTGACCAATCTGGCCTCCATGGCTTCAAGTTGCTCATTAACTTTGGCCATTTTTATCTCCTCCAAAGACCTGGCCCTCGGACGAAGCTTCAGTCCCCCCCTTATGTTCAGACATTACTGTCCTCCCATTATAAATATTGGCTCCAAAGTTGGTCTCTTCAATTCAAAATTGAAACACAGATTCTGATAGCTTGAAACACGCCCTTTCCAATGAGCCCAAAATCACCATTCTAGGAGCTTCCTAACTCCAGATATTATTTTTTAAAGTTTTAATTTATTCAAAATGGCATCCGCGATTTTTTTCTGGCTCCTTTAAAAAATTTTTTTGCTTTTCTCTTTGGGCCCACCAAAATTAATTCTAATTATACAGTCCAGTGTGTTTCACCTTATTATAACAATATCTGCCGGCTCCACCAAGTTTTAAAATCCCATTCTTTTTAATTTTTTTTTTCAATTTTTGACCTTTCTTTAATGGTCACCGAAGTTTTTCTATGATTGATTAGTCCTAGAGGATCCAGGAAGCTGAAAACCTGACCTTCTTTCAATGGCTCCCTCCTGCTTTTCTTCCTGTTTTACTTCCTGCTTTTCTTGCCACAAAGTCCCGTTCTCTATGATCAGGTAATCTTGCGATATTTACACCACTTCCTGTGACATCTTCCAGTGCAGCAACCATATGACGATGGGGTTTTTTTTACAGAAACTGCAAGTATTCCAAACATAAGTTGTTTTTTTGACTTTTAACTTGGCTTCTTAGATCCTAATAATCCCAAAATTACCACCTTCCCTTCTTTTATACTTTAGAAAGTTGTAGTTAGTTTCAAATTTTAGTCCTTATTTCCCAAATAGCTTGTATTAGTCCTGGAGTGATAGATAATGATCTTCTTACCTTGGGATCAAATATATCCTCTTTAACACCATCCTTACTGAAGATAAATGAATAGATACTAAAACAGTCCAAAGAAGGCTTGAATCATGATGGGTTTAAGTCAATTTAATGACCACGGAAAGCTCTGTAGATGCTGGAATGCAATCCTTCGCTGGGGATCCTTCAAAGCCTTGGAGAAGTCCCATTGGAACTTCTCGTCAGCCAAAGTAAATCCCCTCAGAATTTCCAAGGCATGTCTTGGCCTTTTCCCTGTCTGAGAAAAGTAGGCAGGTGGTGTTGAAATCACCTTTTCTGCCCAAAAACAAAGGCTCCGGTCCGCTCCTCTTTGGAGAAGCATCTTAACTCTCCATGATCCAACCCCGGAAGTCCTGAAGTTATTAATTACATTTGAAAGGGTTTTTTTTTAAAAGATATAATCTTCATACAGTGACTGGAGACTGGAGAGTGCTACCTTATTTATGAAATGGAGATTTGTTTACTGGTGAACTATCAAATACAATTCTAACCAATTCTGTTATATCAAGCACTTAATTAAGCCACAGACTGTATTTTGCCTACCTGCTCTGAATAGCCCAGCTCAATTCTACAGCTGTGGCTTCAGTTGAATCTTGTTAAATGAACTACTTATGCTAGCCACAATTTTTTAGCTATCGAAATGGTGCATTACTATCATTTACATGCTCAGTTTTATTCTAGGAATTTATCACAGGGTTCCCACAATACCACTATGTTTATCAATAAAGACATTCCCTACTTCCTAATAATAAGTTTTATAGTGTTCTTCTTAAAAATCAATAAACTTCTCAAAAATTTTCATCCAATTTTGAGGCAATTTGGTTCTCCATAATGGAATATTTATCAAAATATGATGATATTCCTGATTTGATACACTCTGTGGTAAATTTACAAGATTTTAAATTCCTTAGACTATAGTCTCTTTATTGAGAGAAAGTGTTTGAAACAACAAAATATTGAACAATTCCAGTATATGCTTAATATAGACATATCTTAGTTACAAAGCTATATTTTTATTACTGTCTGACTATTAATTTATAATTATTGTACTGTGCTATATTATTTTATTTTGTTATGTTTATGTTGTGAAAATAAATTGTTTAAACCATTGCCCCTATAGACATTATAAAAGTACAGAATTAAAAAAAAACTTCCATGGATGTCAAGTCTGCTTCAACTCTGGTCAAGTCTGTATTCCATCTTTGGTTCGGGGGGAAGCATTCTGGATAAAAGCCACACTGTACACCAATGCTGCTAGCTCTCACTCTCCCATCCCCCCTCCCTTCCTTTGTTATGTAGCTTTGCTTTGAAATGGGAATATGTGAAAGAGATTATGGTGCCTTCTCAGGCCGAGTACCGGGGGAGTATTCGCCCCAAGGCCACGATGGGCCTGAGAACGAATTTGTAACATCAATGTGTGAATGTGCCCTGCATAGTGCCCCTCCCTAAAGAATCCCTTTGAAGTATACCTTATATGATTAACCTTTACTGTATGGTTTTCAGTCTTCCAATCTCTCTGAGTAGTCGAGAACACTGATATCAATAAACTAGAAACTTTTTATCAAAAAGGTCTCGTTATTGAATCAGCCGACTTGACAATGGAACCATAGAGTCTCATTGAAATTATTAAATTAGGCAATTTCCTGTACAATTTAATGCTACTATCTAGAGATACTTCCTATAATTACTTTTTCTGGCTTTATAACAATGCCATTCCAGATGTGATAAATATGTCCATGCAGAGAGGAATTATAAAGCTGCCTGTTGCAACATGAATAATTTGGAATACATAACCAACATGCAGAATTATTTACAAACAGGGCTTTTTTGTAGAAAAAGCCCAGCAAATGCTCATTTGCATATTAGGCCACACACCCTGACATCACTGGAAGTGACATCACCCATTCAATAGGTTACTTTCCACATATTGACACAGAACAGTATAGTGCCATCAATTGCATTTAAAGGATGTGTGTTCTCGCACACAGCCCAATGAGAGACCTTGTTTTGCACCCCCCATGCCCTGAGAGAGAGCGAGAGAGCCATATGTGGTGGAGCAGGCTGCAGCAGGCATAGTTTCTCTCAAGAGAGGGTGTTCATGGGTGGCTCTGCACCTCTCACTCACTTTGTAAGCCCTGCAATCCCATTGGAGGCTGCAAACAGCAGAGATGATAGAGTGCATGGCCTGGGAGCGTATGGCTGCCTAGTGCCTTCCCTCTGCTGGAGACCTTTTTTGAGCTGGAGCTCTGGCCAAGCCAGCTAGAACTGTGTTTCTGTGCATTCCTGCTAAAAAAAAGCCCTGTTTACAAAGTTTTTACTATTTAAACCAATCAAATACAAACCAGAACATGTGGATCTATGGACTAAATAGTTCTACGAGGCTAGAATCAATATATAAAAAGAATGACCTTCAAGCTATGTGGCAGAGAACTGAGAGACTCACTAACATATGTACTTAAAGACTAGTATTATTGTACATGTATGGCTCTCTGCAATCATCAGAATACTTTATAAAACTAGAAAACATAGTGAATGTAGTCAACATACATTATCATAGGAGTGCATTAACACTTAGAAAGAAAATTAAACTTGAAAATTTCAGTATTCAGTTTTTTTGCTTGCTTCAGCCAAAGGAAGATAAGTTTTCATGCCACTATTTGTTATGCATCCAAGTGTGCATTAAGACAGAAATGTCATTTTCAGGTTTCAGAATCTTTGCCAGCAAATTATACACATTTAAGTAATTAATGTGAAATACAAATTCCATTTTTTGTCTACATATTCTTCCCTAATATAGTTTATTAAACAGAAAAGTTTAATATATAACACAGAAGCTTTTCACTGTGTTCTTTTTTGTACTGGATTTTTATTATATTTTTGGGAAGCATTTTTATATATTTGTTTAGTAATGAAGTAAGTGCAATCAATTTATTTGAATGAATCCCTATTCATAAAGTCTAGTTGATTAGTTATTACATTACAATCCTAAAGTTCTTCTAAACTCAATTGCGCTGTTAGTTTTGCTGAGTCCTCCCTGGATTTTATACAAGAATATGTCTAACAACAAAAAGTTTTTAAAAGGTAGTTTACTCCTTCAGCACTCAGTCCTTTGTTTTAATTTCTTGATGATCTATCTTATTACTAAATATTTTTAAAACTGAGTACCACTGTACAATGAATGGGAGAACCACTGAGCAAACCTCTGATACCGATCTTAAGAGATGAATGCACCAAGAAGCACATCACTGTTGCCCTTCATTACATCCTGTTCACTGTTATTGATGATGACCTCAATAAAAAGCTCTTGGTAAGTCTCCTTGAAATACATGGATGCCTAGATGGAGTGTATAAAACTGGATCAGTCTGTCAATCTATGTAACTCTGTATTTTTTACTCTGACTGGCAGCAGCTCTCCTGGGTCTCAGGCAGAGAGGTTTTTAAAAGCACTGTGAACTTTAATGCTTAGAAATGCACTCTGGAGGGGAGTGGCTTCAACCCATTTCCGGGTTGAAAGCCATTGCCCAGCTCTTACTCAACCTGCTTACAAAATAAATATTTTTACCCCCTACAACATCAAAATTTAAAATTTAAAAGATGGCTCCGAAGGGGGGAAGGAAAGGCAAACACAAAGAAGATAAAATGCAGCATTTAACAGACTTTTTTCTGGCTCCAGACATACCATCCACTTCCTCCACAACGCTGGGGAGGGGCGAGTCAATGGCTGAAGAGACTCCTCTCCTACAGCGAGCTTATCACACTGGCATGGTATGTGACGAATCCACTTCATCATCATATACCAGAGATATACTGGTAGAATTCAAGGATCTTCGAACATGATACAAGATTGTCACAAAGGCCAGGGAGAGGGGCAGTTTGGACTATCAGGGGTTAAAGATCCAGGTGTATCCTCATCTCCTTCTTGAGTTCTTAAAGATCAGAAGAGATCTTAAAGGAACAACAGCTAAACTGCGGGACTTAAGAGTAAGGTATCGTTGGCTCCAAACAGGCAAACTTCATGTGCAACAAGGTTCAACTTATTATACTGTCCACGATGCTCCCTCTGGTGAATTATTGCTGGCTGCATTAAATTCCTCCCTCCCTGCATCAAGAGTAAAAAAGTGGAGGGAGAGCTCTCCTCCTACTCCAGTTAAAGCAAGCCATGTATGCACTTCTGAAGATCATGGAAATTTCGAGGAGAGTGGTGACTCCTTTAAAAAAAAATGCGGTTTTGGGTACATTTATAATGTAAACATAACTCTCTGATACCAGAGTGGTGGGACTGTTGTAAGTATCTGGGTATGTTCCCACAAGGTATAATCAGCCCATGGAAGGTGGAGTCTTGTTCTCCTCTAGTCCTTAATTTTTAAGGTCTCCAAGGGCTGAGCTATATTGTATTATTTGCAGAATAATTTAGCTCTAATTTGATTTGAAATATATAATGTAAAGCTAATATAATGAGCTAAAATTAACTAGTGAATTTTATAAATTCTATTATTTAATCTTTGAGAGAAGAATGAAGGAAGAAGATGAAGATGAAGAAAACATGAAGATGTAATGTTTAAGTGATATTAAGTTTGTATAGTGTAAAAGATTTTGTTGGAGTTAATTTTTAAATTCTTCCAGAAAGAAAGAAAGAAAGAAAGAAAGAAAGAAAGAAAGAAAGAAAGAAAGAAAGAAAGAAAGAAAGAAAGAAAGAAAGAAAGAAAGAAAGAAAGAAAGAAAGACAGTTAGTCCAAAAGGAGTTTTAAGTAAACATCTGAGCAGGATATCAAATATTTGGGTTGTTTCCCTGTCTGCGTGTACTGAAATATTACAGTAGGAAAGCAAGGTTTTGCTTGTATGCAACTTATTTGCAGCCAAGTGCTGTGTTGGTATATTGTAAGTCTGCCTTAGAGATTGTTTCCCTGAAGCATAAACTAGGGCTGTCAAGCCCCTAGTGGGGGTGGGCCATTCCCTGCCCCCAAGATTTCATTATCCACTGCCACTTGGAGCATCAGGAAGACTTCTTTTTAAAATGCAGCCTCATATACTTACCTGAAGTTCTTACCAGAAGTGACAAAGGACACCTGTAAGATTCTTTGGAAACTCCTACAGTTTTAGCATAGAGTTTCTGGTGATTCTCATTACTATCCTCTGTTACTTTTGGTAAAAATTTCCACAGAGTACATGAAACTACACTGTTCTTGTTCAGTTTTAAAAAGAAACCCTCATGTGCCTCTCAGGTTTACCTGTTATCAGTCCCTGGTTTGGGTGGATTATACATAGGCCAAGATTAACGTATCCAGTGAATCCAATTTCTTTCTTTTTAACTTCCCACTGGTAACTGCCCACTTTCTCTATATGTAGGACTGCTAATTCCATCACATACTATTATCTGATGAAGTGTCCTTTTAGGACACAAAAGCTTACATTCTCAATAAAACTTTGTTGGTCTTAAAGGAGCAACTGGACTCCAACTTTGTTCTAACTCCTTAGGGTTAGTCTAAACACTACATCATCCATATAAAATAGAAGCTTTAGTCTATCTCCTTTAAGGCAGAAATCCTTCTTTTCTTGTAATATTTTAATAGCAAATACTTCAACAGAAAGATGAAATAATAATGGTGATAAAGGGCAGTCTTTCTTTATTCTATGAGATAACTGAAATTGTGAAGAGTAATGCCCTTGAAAAACTATCCATGCTTTTTGAGTTGAGTATATCAGACTTATCCTTTTACAGATGCTGCATCTCACACCAAAACATTTCACCATTACTTTAATAAAATCACAGTTGACCAGATCAAATGCCTTTTCAGCATCTACAAAGAAGGCAACGGTAAATTTTTCTTGTTTTGCAAAATCTATCAAATAGATAAGACTTCGACTCTACTTGTAATTTGTCGCCCTGGTAGAAAACCTGTTTAATCTATTTCCGTATCAATATTTAGCACTTTCGTTAATTGGTTATCTAGTATCAAAGTCTAGTATCAGTGTTGAATAGTTAAATTGGTCTACATGCTGAGAATTAGGAAGCACCTTATCCTGCTTTTAATATCAGTGTAACATAGGCCCAAGTTTTAGTCACTATATCTTCTGAAAATATGAACTTACATAATTTCACTAAATATGGAACAAGATTTTCTATAAAAATGTTTTAAAACTCATTTACTAACCCTTCAGTTCCCAGGAAGTTCCCTATTGTCAAACTTTTAATTACTGATTAGAACTTTTCCAACTGAATAGGCCTTTCCAAAACTTGGAAAAATAGGAATTTGGCTAACTATTTCTCTGATTTATTTCCATACTCAAATAGAGCTTGCTTCCTCTTATGTAACATTGTTGCCACTATATGTGCTTCCATCATTTTTACGTTATTAACCAGTGCTGTTGTTGGGTTAGAATGTAATGGCTTATCATTATTATAATTTTTATTATTATCCCAATTAGACAGAAAAAATTGCATTTACTCAGTGCAGTATCGTTCAGTGCAGTACAAGTACACCTTCAAATAATATTAAAATATAATTCATCTAAAAAGTAAAAGCGTGTTTAGGTAGAAAGAGCAAATGGATTAGTCACTACTGAGGATTAGAACTATTGAGTAGACAATTCTTCTGGTTTTGGATTACTGTGCTATATATTCCTGAACTGATTCACATATTTGAAAATCTTTCCTGGAGTACTACAAGGGTACAGAAGCAAGTAATAGTTGTTCTGGTGTGTTCCTCCTTACAGCCAGCATTTCCTGATGTCAATTAGCATGAGCACAGTGAGAGTCACATATTACTTCTTCCATGGCTACATTCCCAGGAATGCCTGGATGTTATCTGGAGATATTTTTACATCTGAATTGGCTGTCTTTCTAAAATTATAATTTTCATCCAATTTGTAAACACCTATGTACATTTTAAAACTTACAGTATTGAAGATATTGAGAATGCACTTCAACAATAAGATGTTATATTTCCAGTGAAGTGCATAATGCATTCTAGTTAAAAGACAAACACCATTTATTTTAGTAATGGCTAAATCATTAATCAAGATAAGTATTTGAAAGCCTAAGAAGGCCAGTTTCCTGTGCTGTCAACTGCCCAGCAACCATTCACAACAATTGTTTTTCTTGGAGACTGTGGCTGTGTGAGCATATGCCCTTTTCATACTCTGTTTGGGAGGAAAATTAAGGAATTCAAACAAAACATTTATGGCTAGACTTTCAAATACACAATTGACAACTAAAAACTTCCATTTAATCATCTACCTGAATGGCTGGATTTTGACCTTGGAATAACAACTAAAACAATGCACAGATTTTGAGTGCAGGCAAGTTTTTAACATTATTACACAGTAAAATGAAATACTATTTAACAACTATGAATAACTATGCACAATTAAAATTATCCGAGTCCTGAAAAGTGCTAACAAAACTTAACAGCCTTGTTTAAACTTACCATTATTCCAACACCAATTCATACTACTGTTATATCTTCTCACCTAACTAAAACCCACTCAATCAAAATAATTTCTAGATAATTTCTCTCTCTGTCTCCTTTGCCAGCTGCTCACATTTTTATTGGAGAGGAACAACATTTATGGGACACTTTGTTTTACTACTGCAAATGAATGAAATAGCTAGTATAATAGCACAAATTATTTACATTAAAGAGGCAAGTCAAATTATTTTTTAAAAATAATAAATAGTAATATAAATTATGGCATTTTCCCTAAATTTTGTAGCGAAGCTGGAATCTACTTGCAAGTTTCAAAACTGGAGAGTACAAAAGAAGTCCCACAAATAATTTTATTACACTGCGAGTTATTTAATGCTAGCTGTCCAGTGTTAGGTATTGTACCTGTTTCTTTGGACTATTTTCGTCCTGTGACAGTTTACTGAAATTGTGGCATCTTTCTGTATTTATGCTGTGCATCTTGTTTATTTGGTGGGAGGGAAATAAAATAAATATTAACCTAGACTAGAACATACTGGAAACCCAGGAATGGATAATAATTGTCCCTAAATTGGTACTATAAGACTGAGAAAAAGGCAAACAAGGCAAAGCAAACAGGAGCAATAAGCAGATAATTGTAGCTGTTTTGGAAAGTGTGTCAGTTCAGTGCCATAAAAGATAAAAGACTTTCACCTAAGCTTGTGACAGAGTTAGATCATACTGGGAGAACAATATTTTGAGTCATTAAATGTACCCTTTCCCCTAATACTTCAGCATTAATTGAGTACAGAGTTCCCAATCCACTCTGTTGACTGATATGAAAAAAGGTCTAGAAGTGATAATCTAGGCTAGGGAATTTTCAGTTTCATACTAGTGCTTTTGGGGTTTAAAAAAAGGTGCTGGTACTTATATATAAAGCTGTGACAATTTCCACCAATTCTCCCCCTCCCTCTATAGATCTCCACTAGGCTGTTCCTGAGGGTCCACTCTCTCTTTCTATGGCCAAGTGCAGTGGGCCAGCAAACAAAGATCAGGACTTGGGAGAGTCTCCATACTCGTGAGCACCATTATAAAAAAAGCTTTGCTTCACATGGCATTACACTGAATTACAGCTAATTGCACAGGAAATATCATAAACAAGTATAGTGTGTTTCTTAACTGCCACTTCAGAAATCAGAACATAAACAGAGTCAAGCTAAAGGCCCATCAAGTCCAAAATTCTCTTCACACAATGGCCAACCAGTTGCCTCTACGACACTGACAAGTATGATGAATGTGGCCTGTGCTCCTCACCAACTGATATAAAGAGGCATATGAAGGGGAGCCCCTGAATAATTAATTAATACCCCCAATATTAATAATATTTGTCATATTGAGTAAAAATATGCTTCAAATTAAGGGGTCTGTTGTAAAACTGTCATTAGAAACTGACTACCGCCCAGGGGGTGTCACCTCCAGCTGTAAGATTAGATAAGGGAACAGCCTTCTACAGGCGACTTGCTGTATATAGATAAGTAAGGAAACTTAGTCATAGAATTTTACCAGGGGGAACTTGTGGAGGCGGGACCCTTTGAAATCAGATAAGCTTGTGTGCCTGTCTGCTGGTTTTCTGTGTGAATAAAACTGTCTGTATGTAATATTTAAAACAATTTATTAAAATGTAATATATTGTAATGACATGTTATCATTTGTCATTAAATGTTAATACACACATATAACATTTTCTCCACCCCACCCGCCCTTTTGGTGACCTCCAGCAGTGCCGACCCCCTTAACAAATATTACTATTTAGTTTGTTATAAGGTAATAAACTCTATCTGTTAAAGAATCTTTCTTCAAAAAAACCCCCCAAAGGTTATAGCTATAATCCATCTTCATGGTAGTTCTTATTAATCATTAACAAGGAAACAAAAAAGCTATAATCCAATAATCCTATTTTTTAAAAAACTGTAATCCATATGTAGTTTCTTTTAGAATTAACCATTGTCAAATATCACCAAAAGTCCTTTAGCATTCCGTTGTTTTTCAATATATTTTTGAAACTTTTCCCATTCGTTTTTAAACTTCTCTAGATCTTGTTCTTTTAAGATTCTTGTAAGTTTGTCCATTTCACTCCAATGCATGACTTTCAAAGTCCATTCCCACATTTCTGGTATTTTGTCTTGTTTCCACATTTGCGCATATAATGTCCATGCAGCTGAAAGCATATACCAAATTATTGTCCTATCTTGCTTTTGAATTTTTTCCATTTGTAATCCCAACAAGAAGATATCCGGTGCCTTCTTAATATTATATCCCAAAACTTTCGAGATCCCTTGCTGAATCAATTGCCAAAACTGTTTTGCCTTTTCACAAGTCCACCACATATGGTAGAAAGATCCTTCATGGCATTTACATTTCCAACATCTATCCGACACCTGATTGTTCATTTTTGCCAATTTCTTAGGTGTCATGTACCACCTGTATAACATTTTAAAGCAATTTTCTTTAATGTTATAACATGTAGATATTTTCATAGAGTTCTTCCATAAGTATTCCCATGACTCCATCTGTATTTCCTTATTTATATTTATTGCCCATTTTATCATTTGTGATTTAACTACTTCATCTTCTGTAGACCATTTCAATAATAATTTATATGTCTTTGAGATCAGCTTTTCATTTTCTCCAAACAGCATTCTCTCCAGTTCTGTTTGTTCTTGTCTTCTTCCATAGTTCTTGATGTCCTGTTCAAGCAAACTCTTTATTTGTTGCAATTGAAAGCAATTGTATTTATATTGTATTTCTTCAGCCGATTTTAATTCCACCTTTTCTCCCTGAATTTTTAAAAGTTGTTTATATGTCAACCACTTCTCTTCTTTAATATCTGAATACAATTTTATTACTTCTGTTGGTACAATCCAAAGCGGTTTCCTCTCATCACCATATCTTTTATATTTTGACCAGATATTTAACAAATTACTTCTGATATAGTGATGTGAGAAGAAACCGTCCATCTTATTTTTCCCATAATAAATATAAGCATGCCATCCAAAGACATTTCCATGTCCTTCTAATGCTAATAACTTTCTGTTTGATAATGTCATCCATTCCTTAATACACATCAGGCACACTGCATCATGATACAGCTTTAAATTAGGCAGTTGAAATCCGCCTCTTTCTTTCGCATCCATCAGAATCTTCATTTTAATTCTTGTTTTTCCCCCCGGCCCATACGAGTTCTGAAAGTTTCCTTTGCCATCTATTAAATTGTTTATTGTCTTTCACTATTGGAATTGTTTGAAACAGGAACATAATTCTCGGTAAAACGTTCATCTTAATTGCAGAAATTCTGCCCAGCATAGACAGATTCAATTTGTTCCATTTTATCTTATCTCCATCGATCTTACACCAGAGTTTGTCATAATTGTTTTTATAACGATCAATATTTTTCGTTGTTATTTCTACACCTAAGTATTTTACTCTGGAGGTAATTTCACACTCTGTTAATCTCTGTAGTGGGGGGTGGGTGGGCTCCCTCTGGGTGTCCTGCCCCCCCAGGGAAAGTGTATGCGCAATACATCGCCTCTCCTTTCCCAGTGTAGTGAACGCTGCGAGGTCACTGTCTGGCTACGCCTGGCAGATGGTCACTGCAATGGCCTCTCCTACATTACTGCATCCATGGCAACACCTTCTCGCTGGTCCCCCCTGTTTTTCACAGAGTTTGCCACGTCATGGTGCGACCGAACGTCCGGCGGTATAACCAGATGGGCAGGCTGGGCTCACCAACCTCGCCAACCAAGAGAAGGAAAAAAACAGGCTGCTTACCTGTAACTGATGATCTTCGAGTGGTCATCTGTGCAGTCACATACATGGGTCTTGCCGCAGGCAACGGATCCATACCTCGGAGCTCCAATAGCTCGCCTATAGCGCTTTTTGGCGCGCTTTCCTCCCGCCCTGGGGAGCAGGCAGCGACTAAAACCCATGCCTGGAGCGGGGGGCTAAAACCCAGCGACTGCGCATGCCTGGAGCGGGGGGAGAGCGCCCATTCCACTCAGTTTCTTCCAGCCGCCAGTGGCACTGACAATATGCAAGGTTAAGTAACAATCACAAGAGGCCAGCAGCGGGGAAGGCTGGGTGGGCATGTGTGACTGCACAGATGACCACTCGAAGATCATCAGTTACAGGTAAGCAACCTGTTTATCTTCTTCGTGGTCTCTGTGCAGTCCCACACATGGGTGACTAGCCAGCTGAATGTCCTGGAGGAGGGTGCTGGTAAAAGAAAAAAAGGTTAGTCACAAAAGTATAGCACAGTAGTTAATAATGGAAACGGATGCACTCACCCCTAGCTTCAACGGAAGATGGATCTGAGGACCGCTTGGCCGAAAGAGGCGTCTCGTCTCGCACAAACGTCTAGGGCATAATGGGAGACGAACGTGGATGAAGAGGACCACGATGCAGCAGCACAGATGTCCTCTAGGGAGACGCCCTGTAGAAACGCCGAAGACGTCGAGCCTTAAGGCCTTCGGGTAGAGGCTGTTTAGCCAGTTCGTAGCACAACCTGATGGCACTAACTACCCATTTAGATAGTCTCTGGGTAGAAATTTTGTGTCCTTTATGAGGTTTACCGTAGGCCACAAACAGGTTAGGGTCCTTACGGAAAGGTTGTGTACGAGCAAGGTAGAAAGATAAAGCCCTTCTAACGTCCAAGGAATGCAGGGCTCGTTGTCCCGGGTCAGTTGGGTTGGAGAAAAATGTCGGCAAGGAAGTGGAAGTCGATAGGTGGAACTTGGAGACAACTTTAGGAAGGAATGCAGGATCCGGTCGCAGAACAACCTTGTCCTTGTGGAAAATGGTGTAAGGGGAATCGTGACGGAAGGCACATAAGTCACTTGCCCGTTTACCTGAGGTAAGGGCCACTAACAACGCTGCCTTCCAAGAGAGGAGGTTGAGATCTATGGTAGCCATAGGTTCAAAGGGAGCTTTCATCAAGCAAGAAAGAACTAGGGATAAACTCCAAGTTGGAACAAAGGGTTTAACCGGGGGATGAAGGTGCAACATGCCCCTGAGAAAGGATTTAGACAAACTATGGGAGAACACCGTCGACGGGGTCATGGAATGCAGAAATAGCAGAGAGGTGAACTTTTAAGGAGGAATAGCAGAGTCCTGATCTCTGTAAGGATAGCAGGTAATCCAGAATTAGGTTTAGAGGGGCTGATTCTGCCTGCAGATGATTCGATGTCACGAATGAGCAGAAACGCTTCCACTTGCGTTGATATGAAAGTCTTGTGGAGGGCTTTCTCGCATTGAGAATGATGTTGGCTACCTCAGTGGAGAGATAGGAGGATGTATTCTCCAGGCTGTTAGGGCCAGAACCTGGGGGTTGTGATGTAGTACCTGACCATTGGCTTGAGATAGAAGGTCGCCCACAGGAGGGAGGCAGCGGTAGTTGTGGCGGGACATTTGAAGGAGCCTCGTGAACCACGGTTGCCGTGGCCACCATGGAGCAATGAGGATACAGTCCGTGCCGTCCCGTGTGATCTTTATCAGTACTCGTGTCAGCAGGGGGGTTGGAGGAAAAAGGTAGTGAAGAGGACCTCTTCAGACCTGCAGGAAGGCGTCATTGCCTCTCCTGGAATAGAATCGGGGACATTTGGCATTGTCCCTGGAGGCAAAGACGTCCACTTTGGGTGTTCCGAAGCACCGAAAGATGCGACGAAGGTAGGTCAGATTGATGGACCATTCGTGGTCGTCTATCTGAACCCTGCTGAGAGAGTCGGCCAGAACATTCTCCACACCCGGGAGGTGGATGGCGGTGATATAGATGTCGTGCTTGACACACCATTCCCAGAGCAGTATGGCTATACGGCACAGCCGGAGGGATCTGGTGCCTCCCTGTTTGTTTATGTAGAACACCGTTGCCATATTGTCTGTGGAAATCTGAACGTGCCGACCCTTGATCAGTGGGAGGAACGATTGGAGGGCTCTGTGCACAGCAATCAGTTCTAAGCAGTTTATGTGCATCGTCCTCTCCAAGGGAGTCCAAAGCCCTCTGACAGTCTTGTCCTCTAAGTGGGCTCCCCATCCCCATTTGGAGGCGTCTGTTGTCACCGTAGCCATCGGAGGAGTCGGGAGAAACGGCATGCCTGCGAGGAGGTTGTTGGGTACGGTCCACCAAGTGAGAGAAAGAAGTGCTCTCTGGGGAACAGTGAGTAAAATGCTCTGCGGTTGCACGTGAGGATGGTAGGCACGCACAAACCAGAGCTGTAGTTGTCTCATCTGTAGCCTGGCAAAATAAAGGACCGATGTCGTGGCGGCCATAAGGCCCAGCAAGCGTTGGATGGTGAATGCAGACTGGAGTGGCTCCTGTTGGACTGACTTGGCTAGGGCGATGATTGTGAGCGCTCGATCCTCGGGGAGGAAGGCACGGTGGAGAGAGGTGCATAGACGGGCCCCTATGAACTTGAGGTCCTGGGTGGGAGTGAGGTGTGATTTGGTGGAATTCACACGCAGGCCCAGGGAATCCAGAAGGAGAAGGGCTGTGTGGAGATTCATCTCCAATTGATGTTGAGTTGGTGCTATGAAGAGCCAGTCGTCAATATATGGGAAGACAGGGATGTTCCGAATGCGAAGGGCAGCTGCCACCACTGCCATGCACTTGGTGAAAACCCTGGGTGCAGTGGAAAGGCCAAATGGCAGGGAGATGTATTGGAAGTGGTCCTGGCCCATGGCAAATCGCAGATACTTCCGATGTTGAGGACGAATTGTCACATGGAAGTAAGCATCCTGAAGATCTAGGGAAGCCATCCAGGAATTTCTGGGGATTAGAGGTAGGATGGACTGTAGGGAGATCATTCTGAACTTCCTGTATTCAATGTGCTTGTTTAGCTTCCGAAGATCTAGGATAGGGCGCTTGCCTCCATCCCTCTTGGGGACCAGGAAGTATCTCGAGTAGAAACCCGTTCCTCGATGTTGAGGAGGAACCGGTTCTATGGCATTTTTCTGGAGCAAGTCCAGAATTTCCTGATGGAGGAGTGAAGAAGGGGGAGTAGGAGTGAAGTAGTGGTGGCGAGGTGGAGAAATGAACTCGATTGTGTAACCTAGGCGCACGATGGTCAGCACCCAGGAGTCGGTGGTGATTGAGTTCCAAGTGGGAAGGAATGGGGAGAGACGTGTGTGGTAAGCAGGTGGGGTTTGGAGAGAGTCAAAGAGACTGCTTGGGGGGGGAGAGAGGTCCTCTTGGCCTGTTGTGACCGAGGCCTTTGTTGGAATTGAGGCTTCTGCTGCACGCTCTTCCTTTTCCAGAAGTCATTCCTCTTGGGTGACCGTTGGCGTTTCTGGAACGATGGTCTCCAGGGTTTTGCACGATTGAATTGTTGGGAGAAAGGTTGGGAGACTCCCAAACGTTTAGCACGCTTACGGCCATCATCAACTGAGGTGAGCACTTCGTCCGTGGAAGCATGGAAGAGGCCTAAACCATCCAAAGGGAGGTCTTCAATTTTTTGTTTAATGTCCGGTTGCAAGTTAGTGGACCTTAGCCAAGCGTGGCGGCGCAGGGCAACAGATGAAGCAAAGACCCTAGATGAACAGGAAACAGCGTGGCGTATGGAATTAATCTGTTGTTTCGACACTCTGGACAGTTCAGCTACCAAATTAGAAGCCGTTCTCTGAGAAGTCTCGGGAAGGGAAGGAATGAGGGGTGTAAATTGATTAGCCAAGTTGAAAATGTAGGCTGAGAAGTAGGCTAGGTAGTTATTCAATTTAGAGTTTGTAGAGGCCAGGTTGAATATTTTTCTAGCCAGAGTGTCTAGCTTTCTGCCCTCTCGGTCTGGTGGTGTCGGATGTCTGGAGGGCTTGGCTTTAGTGGCTGAGTGCACAATGATAGAATTTGGTGCTGGATGGGAAGCCAGAAATTTTGCATCGGGAGCATGAACTCTATAGAGAGATTCAAAGCGTTTAGAGGTGGGAGGGATTGACGCAGGCTTATCCCAAGCCTTGCGGAGGCCCTCGAGATGCACTGGTAGCATGGGTAGTAGTGACCCCGGTGGGAAGTCCCCTTGGACCAGATCGTGCACAATGTCGGACACCTTAGGTGAATCCGACGGAAGAGTAATATTTAAAGTCTCGGCCATGGTGGTGATCAGATGTAGATAGGCCTTGGACGCGTCCGATGGAGAGAGGCGGGGCTGTTGCGTCGAGTCGGAGACTACAGAGTCAGGATGGTCTTCTGAGTCTGACAATGCTGATGATTCATCCTCGGAGTGGAGGTCCTCTCCCGAAGCGGGATGCGGTGATGGGGCCGGGTCCGAAGCGCCAGTCTGAGGCTTGGTGATCTGAGCATGGTGGTCCGTGGGAGTAATGACCGGCAGAGCGACCGAAACTGTGGTGGAGGCAGTGTGCGGCTTAGAGACGTCTTGATGATCTCGGACTCGGGTCGGCTCCGTGTGTAGAGAAGGGAGGTAGTCGGGCTCCCGAATCCGATGGTACTCGGGCTCTCGAATCCGATGGTAGTCACGGGATCGAGAGGAATCACGAGGAGAATATTCAGGTTCTCGAATTCGATCGTGGTCACGGGTTCGAGGAGAATCTCGAGGTCGATCGTGTCCGCGGGGTCGAGGAGAATCCACATATCGGATTTGAGGTGTAAGAACCTCACGGCCCAAATATGGAGCTGAATCCCGGTACTGGGAGTGACGCGTTTCCTCTACAGAAGGAGAGCGAGAGAGGTGGTGGTAAGGCCGGCGTCCGGGTGAAGGAGACCGTGAGTAAGAGGAGTAGTCGCACCATCCACGGGCGTAGTAGTCCTGGTGTTCATAATAGGTGGACGAACGAGAATCGCGACGCCTACGTGGGGACCGGGAGCGGACTCGAAATGCCAGCGACCGGGATCGAATTCGATGAGCGGCGCCTTGGACAGGCGAACGAGAGCGGGCTCGGTGTGTGGAAGCCTGAGTTGCTGAATCCTTATACAGGGGAGAAACCTCGATATCTCGGAAGGACCCGGGCCGGAGAGATGGTCTGAGGTATGTTTGAGTCGGGTCAGCAGACGGGTCGGGTTCGAGAAACTCAGAAGGAACCACGCTATGCACCGAGGGCGAACGGGATTGGATCGGTATCACTTCCACTGCCGTGGATGAATGGGGCGTTAATTGCGGAATGTCGGTGATGACATCGGACGGCGCCGACAGTTCCGGTGGAAGTGTCAGCTGGGCCAAAGGCGTGCAGATGGGATCCATTATCGCCGAAGCCGAGGTCGGTGTTCGAGGTTTCTTGGGAGCCGAGTGGGACTCGTGGGGTCTTCTCGAAGCCGAATCAGCCGATTCGGAATGACGAGATTTCTTGGGCGCCAAATCCGTGGATTCGGAATGACGCGATTTTTTTTGAAGCCTTATGGTCGGTATCGGCGTGCTTCGAGAGTTTCTTTCCGGACCTGTGCTTCTGTTTTTGAGAGAGAAGCGCGTCCGAAGAAGCCGAATCTCCCGCTCGTTGTGGGGGAGGTGGCGAGTCCGACGAGGGCATACCTCTCAGGGACCGTTCAAGCAGGAAGCTCTGGAGCCTTGCTGCACGGTTCTTACGGGCCTGCTTGCCGAAGTTAGCACACTGAGGGCAGGAGTCCACTCGATGAGCTTCCCCAAGGCAAAATAAGCAGTAGCTGTGGCCGTCAGAGGTGGGGATTTTGGCCCCACAGCGCCTGCACTTTTTAAAGGTAACTTTCCCTTCCATACGCTCCGGACAGGGGAGGGGAGGGAGGGAAAGAAAAGAGGGGGAAAGGAAGCGCAGAGACTTTTTTTTATATATTTTTAGGGACGAAAAAATAGGAAGAATAATGAAGAAGGAAGAGGAATACGATACCAACGAGGAGAAGAATGAGGAGAAGGACGAGCTAAGGAGGAACGCAGCGAGGTAGGTGTTGTCCGGGCGGCGGCAGGGAAGAAACTGAGTGGAATGGGCGCTCTCCCCCCGCTCCAGGCATGCGCAGTCGCTGCCTGCTCCCCAGGGCGGGAGGAAAGCGCGCCAAAAAGCGCTATAGGCGAGCTATTGGAGCTCCGAGGTATGGATCCGTTGCCTGCGGCAAGACCCATGTGTGGGACTGCACAGAGACCACGAAGAAGATCTCTAACATCAAGCCCGGGCAGACAGAGCTTGTTAATGTAACATCTACCACCTGGAGGACTCGCTGCCGGCGTCCCTGCTTACTGGGCCATGGCAGATGACCCCAGGGTGAAAGGGTGGAGCCAGTACTGTGCACACTGCGCTTCACCTAAAAATTCCTCTGCGAAGGTCTGAAAGGAATCCACATCCACAACCACAATATCAAGTCCTACAGCGATGGGCAAGGGGCGAAGCGGCAGGTGGAAGATGCCACTGGAAGCCGCAGTCCCGATCCTGCATGTAGGCAGTTCAGGGTATTGGTCGCCTGATGCTGACCTGGAGACGAAAGCATTTTTCGGCAGCACCCTGAACAACCAAGCAGCCTTATTTAGGGACAGCACTGCTTGCTCTGTATGGAGAGGGGCCTAGAAAGTGTGGCCTAAACAAAGCTTGTCTCCTCCCCCCCTCAGTTGGCTAGCCGCGGTCAACGGGCATCCTTACTTGCGGTCGAAAAATAACAACAAAGAAAAGGCATAAACCTGCTTCACAAAGTGTGCAAAGACTAAAGCTTGCATGTTGGAACATCAGAACCATGCTTGACACAGTAGATAGTGGTCGCCCTGAACGACGCTCTGCTCTAGTTGCCCATGAACTTCTCAGGTTGAATATCGACATAGCAGCTCTAAGTGAGGTCCGTTTCCCTGAGGAAGGTAGTCTTCGAGAACACGGTGCTGGCTATACCCTCTACTGGTCGGGTAAGTCAAAGGCTTAGAGCCCCCTTTCTGGCGTTGGCTTCATGGTCAGGAACTCCATTGCCTCTAAACTCAAAAACCTGCCAACAGGTCACACAGATCGCATCATGTCCATGCACCTCCCACTTCAAAACAAGCAGCATGCAACACTCTTCAGTGTGTATGCCCCAACCCTTCAAGCAGATCCTGCAGAAAAGAACAAGTTCTATGCTGATCTACGCAACCTCGTACGGAAGACCCCTACAGAGGACAAGGTGATCATCCTTGGTGACTTCAATGCCAGAGTAGGTAAAGACACAGAAGCCTGGAAAGGAGTACTTGGCAAACACGGCATTGGCAACTGCAATGATAACGGGCGCCTCCTGCTAGAATTCTGCACGGAGCATCAGCTCACCATCATCAACACTATCTTACAGCAGAAGAACAGTCTGAAGACAAACTGGATGCACCCACGGTACAAGCATTGGCACCTTATTGACTACATTCTGGTGCGCCAGAGAGACCTTTGAGATGTCTTACACATCCGAGTAATGCCCAGAGGTACAAGGACTCCTTGAAGAAATCCCTTGGTACCTGTTGCATCAACCATCACCAGTGACCTAGCCTCAGATCGCAAAGCATGGAGGCACACCATCCACCAGGCTGTCTCTTCCTTTGAGAACGCACGCATAGCTGGTCTTGAGGACAAAAGGAGATTGAGGAAGAATCGCACTGCTACAGCACCAACCCCAAATCAGACTTTTCCCTGCAGCCACTGTGGCCGGACCTGCCTGTCCCGCATTGGTCTTGTCAGCCACCAGCGAGCCTGCAGCAGACGTGGACGACTGCACCTTTCTTAAATCTTCGTTTGCGAAGTCAAGCCAAGAAGAAGAAGAAGAAGGAGAATCTCTGTAGTTCTTCCTGTTTACTCTTTAACATATTTTTGCACAAAATTTTCCA
The DNA here is from genome assembly GCF_032191835.1 of Heteronotia binoei. NCBI lineage: Eukaryota > Metazoa > Chordata > Lepidosauria > Squamata > Gekkonidae > Heteronotia > Heteronotia binoei. Next base: position 133,458,833 of record NC_083243.1, on the reverse strand, counting down.
TTTTTCTTTGTTTATATAACAAAGAAAAAGCCTGCCAATTCTCCATATTCTTGTATTTTACGAAGCAGCAATGGTGTTACATGAGTGGGATTTTCATTTATAAACATCACGTCGTCTGCAAATGCTCTGTATTTATAAGAAAAACCTTTCATTTTTAGTCCCTCTATCTCTTTATCTTCTTGAATTTGAATTAACAAAACCTCTGAAGTCATTATAAATATCAATGGGGATACAGGGCAACCTTGTCTTGTTCCTTTATTTATTATCATTTTCCCCCGTTAAGTCTGCATTAATACAGAACCTTGCTGATTGTTCAAAGTATATCACCTTTACCATTCTAATAAAGTCTTCTCCCAATCTCAATTTCTCCATCACTGCAAAGATAAAATCCCAATGCACATGATCAAATGCTTTCTCTGCGTCTGCAAAAAATGCTACTTTTTTTCCAGGATGTTTCTCATAATATTTGATAATATCTATAACTGTTCTAATGTTGTCTCTAATTTGTCTCTTGGGAAGAAATTCTTCTTGTTCTTCTTTAATAAAACTGTTCAAATGCTGTTTAAGGCATTCTGCTAAAATTCTTGCATATTTTTTATAGTCATTGTTAAGTAATGAAATTGGTCTATAGTTTTTCACATTTGTGGTGTCTCTGTCTTCTTTTGGTATCAAAGAAATCACTGCTTCTTTCCAAATGTTAGGAATTTTCCTGTCTACTCTTATAATGTTCATTAGTTTCTGAAGTTTTGGTAATAGTGTTTCCGTGATAATTTTATAAAATTTTGCCGTGATAATTCTATAAAATTTTATAAAATTCTGGACCAGGTGTTTTTCCTAGTTTCATTGAGTTAATCACCTCCTCTATTTCTCCTCTCTCAATTGGTTTGTTCAACACATTCTCCATATTTTTTGTTAATGAATTTACCTTAATTTTTTGTAGATACGCATCAATTCTTTTTCTATCTACACTTTGGCTTTTAAACAGCTTGGCATAATATTTGTAAAACTCCCTTTTAATTCGTTTATGGTCAGCAATGTCTTTTTCTTCTGACACAATTTTGTTAGTTACTTTTTTTCATTTGCCATGCAAGGTATTTTCCAGGTTTGTTTGCACCTTCAAAAGATTTCTGCTGCGGTCTTTTTAGATTCCATTCCAATTCTTTATTCAGCAAATGGCTCAATTGGTTTTGTAATATTGTAATCTCTCTTATGATCTTCTTTTTCCCAGGTCGCTTTTTGAGCTCCATCTCTTTTTTGCCAATTTCTTTCTGAATGTCCATCATTTGCTTATTTTTGGCTCTTTTATCTTTGTTGTTCAATGTAATTAAAATGCCTCTCAGTACTGCTTTATAAGCATCCCACAAAATTCAAAATTGAGTATCCTCATTTTCATTTATTTGGAAGAAGCATTTAGTTTCCTTTTTCAGAGACACCACTATTTTCTGTTTCTCTAGCAAGTCCTCATTTATCTGCCATCTTAGAGTCTTTTCCCCTGATTTTGCAGACCACAGTATTGGATTGTGGTCTGCTCTTATTTTAGGAAGTATCTCTATTTTTTTCATTAAAAGTCCAAGATCTTTTGTGGTCCAAATCATATCAATTCTCAAAAAAGAGTTGTGCCTTGCTGAAAAGTAAGTATAATCATGTTCTTTGGGGTTTAATTCCCTCCATATATCCTCTAAACGCTCTTATTTTACCAATTCAAAAAATGATTTTGGTAGTTTCCCTTCATTATTTTTTCCCCAGTTCTGTCCAGAGTGTTTTTCACTGTTCTGTTAAAGTCTCCCATTATCATAATTTGTTCATGCACCACTTGGTCTAATTGTTGCATAATATCTTTTTAAAAAAGAGTCTTTTGCTCCATTTGGAGCATATATTCGCCATCATCATCTTTAAAAATTAATTTCGGGTCTAATTCTTGTTTGATATAAAAAACTACCCTCCTTTTTTTCTCCTTGGCCAATGAGAAAAATTTCATACCAAGTTGTTTGTTCCATAAAAATTTATAATCCGTTTGTTTGATATGCACTTCTTGCAAATTATGTTACATTTTTGTTTCCCAATCCAGTGAAAAGTTGACCTTCTTTTTTGTAGTGAATTAAGTCCGTTTATATTCCAAGATATTAATTTGTAATCCATATTGATTTTTATTCTTGATCTGTTTCCCCAAAGTCTTTATGGTCACTCAAAAAGTTTGTCATTTGCTGAGTAGTCGTGATAGTAAAACTCCATCCTTTAAATTCAAAACTCAAACCCTCTGGAAGTTCCCATCTGTATCCAATTTCTTTTTCTCTCAGCTTTTCTGCCAACTTTTTGTAAAGTCTCCTGTCATTAATGACTTTCCTTGGCAATTCTTTCATAATTCTTACTTTACTGCCATCCACCTCCAGTGTGCTCTTAAACTGTTTACTAAGAATCCTTCCCACCATGTCTCTTGTCACAAATCTCACCACCACATCTCTTGGTAGTTTATTTTTTTTTGGCGTACTCTGAATTTACCCTATAAATGTAGTCATAGAAATGGTCAGTTTCATCTGGGTCTTCTAAAAATTCAGCAATAATTTTAATTATATATGTCCTTAAGTCAGTAGTAGTAGACTCAGGCACCCCTCTTAGCCATATTTGGTTCTCCATTAGTTTACAGTCAGCTAATAATGCTTTCTCCTACATTTTTTTGGATTGTGGAATCTACCTTATCCATTCTTGTATCTAGGTCTTTCACCTTTTCCTCCATCTTCTGTACTTTTTGTAGAGCTACTTGTGTGTCTTTTCTGAGATCTTTAATGTCTTTTTAAATTTCTTTTGTACTGGACTCAATTTCTTTTTTTAATTTTATTTTTAGTTCTGTTTTTGTTTCTCTAATTATCTTTGCCAGTCTAGCTTCCATAACATCCATTGCTTCTCGCATTTGCTTTGCTGCTACTTTTTGCTCCAACATCACTGGTTACCTGTTGCTTTAAATAGGTTCAAACGTTGACCTCAAAGATTCAAATTTTAAGTGCAGTCTTGTAGATTAAATCATGCCCTTTTAGATAAGCCCCAAATTACCTTTTTTTGATGTTCCTAGGTCAAGATATTAATTTTTTAAAGATTTTTTTAACTCAAAATGGCTGCTGCAGTTTTTCTGTCCTTTTAAAAAGTTTTTTCCTATTTTCTCCAAAACTGTACCAAAGTTGATTCTGAGTATATAGTCCAATAGATTTAACCTTTTAATGACAATATCTGCCGGCTCTGCTATTTTTCAATGTCCAGTTTTCTTTTAATTTATTTTACAACGAAGAAAATCCGCCATTAGCACTAACTAGAATAGCGTCAATGATAATGTTATAGTTTGTTTTAATTAATGTTCTACTGGCTTTTAAAGTTATATTAATGCTTAATTTAATGTTCTTAATGTAATTGTTTTATTAATGCACCATTGGTTACTATGTTGTTTATTAATGTTTTATTTATTAATGTACCATTGGTCACTGTGTTGTTAGCCGCCCTGAGCCTGCTTCGGCGGGGGAGGGCGGGGTACAAATAAAATTTATTATTATTATTATTATTAATTAATTTTTAAAATGTTGACCTTCTTATAATGGCTGCTGGTACTTCTCTATGATTTTGAGTCCTAGAGAAGGCTGGGAGGCTTGTTATTTTTCCATTCTCCTAATGGCTCCTTTCTTTACCTTCCTTTCTTTCTTGACACGAAGTCTCATTTTTAGTGGTTATGAAGTCTCATGTTGTTTCAATGACGACATTTCCTGTATTATAATCACTAGCTCAGCAAATCTTTTCGGAGGGGTTGTCTATTTCAGACCACAGGTATTCCAAACAATATTTGTTTTTCCTATTTTTGTCTTAATTTTCCAAGTTTACAAGTCCCACTTTTAACCCCTCCTTTATTTTCCTTAATATAAGATGATATATCAGACCTTTATTTTTATTTTTATTTAGTCTTTTATTAGTCCCAGAATGATAGATATAAATCTTTTACCTTCTATTCCAATATCCTTCTACGCACTGCTCTCTTAGTTGTTAGATGTTGATCAGTCTGAAAGAAGCTTTGTATCTTGGTGGATTTAAGCCAACTTAATGGCCTCAGAAATCCTCTGTAGACAATTGAATGCAGTCCTTCTCGGGGGACTCTTCAAAGCCAAAAAGGAACCCCACTGGAGTCCCTCGTCAGCCAAAGTAAATCCCCTCAGAACTTGATATGCATATCTTGGCCCTCTCCCTGCCTGGAAGAGGTAGGCAGCAGGTGTTAAGATCACCTTCTCTGCCTAGAACAGAGATTCTGATCTGCTCGTTGGCTGAAGAGCAGCTCAATCCTCCATGACCAAAACCTGGAAGTCAAAACTGTCTGTATGTAGAATGATTTTAACTCAGTCATTTTGAGGGCCCATGCCCAACTGGGTTCTGCTTATGGTACCATAAAGTAAACCTCGCCTCAAACCAGTAAGTCTGTGCGGAGTTGCGGACATCGTTATTTCTCTGCTTCACATACTGACTGTTGTACTGAAGGCAGTAGATATCCACCATGACTAGTAGCCATCAGAATCCCACCCTCCATGAACGTGTCCATTAGAATGGAACCCTATCCTCCATGAATTTGTCCACTCCCCTTTTAAAGCTCATGACAACACAATAAAAAGAACCCACCCAAAGTAGAATTAAGGTTAACCAAAACAATAATAAAAGCAGTCACTAAATAAGCCAATATAATAAAAATGAGCATACAATAATAAAACATAGTTCCAATTAACTAATAAAACCAGCACAGAATCATTAATACAAATATAGAAGCACCACATAACTAAAGAATAAACGTGTGACAGACTGCACTTTAAAAAGCTTATGTGCTGTGTCAAGACGTAATGTACTGTGAAAGGTTGATTTCTCACAGAGCCAGAGAGTCTTGACAGGCTGCTCCAAGAATTCTGATTGGTTAACATCAATTGAGCAGAAAAAGACTTGAGAGCTGAATACTGAGGAGAAGGTAGTTTGAATTCAGCCCTGACTGAAAAGAGTCTGACAGAGTCTAGCCCTGACTGAGAAGGGTTTAGTACTGACAGAGTTTGTGTTTAGCCTTGACTGAGAGCAGTTTAACACATATGGAGTACTGGGAATGTTGGCAGGAGGAGTGGGTAGTTAGGTGAAGACTCCCAATCAGGCCAGAAAAGGGGATAGATCTAGTGAGAGAACTTTCCTACCCAGTTTAAACAGGGAGAGATTCCTGGTCTGGTGTGTTTAGAAACTGGCTTTTAAATCCTGAAGAGTCAGTTAAAAAAAACCTCAAGAAGACTACTGGTATGTTTACTGAAGGAGTTTGGGTAGAGGACAGAATATCCCTGCCTTCTGGAAATCAAGAGTGAAATACACTCAGGAAAGTATATTGGAATGTTTGGGAAACAATGAAACAAAAGCATGTCATCTTAAAAATGTTAAGTCACTAAGAAAGCCTAAGAATCTCTGTATTGCTTAAGAAATTCTCTATTGCTTTTCATCCTTCAATCACACTAAGGGTTTATTGGGATGGGTTTTTTTAGTTGGTTCTGGCCCCATATTACTTTAGTTTATTCCAATTTCTACACATTTTTGTGCCTTCATTTTTCACCCCCCCCCCCCCCCCATATTTTTCTGTTCCTTTTGAGACCACTTTTACTCCAATCATTTTTGGAAGTTGATTTGGGGTCTCCTTTTCCCTCATATATAATGTTTCTGTTGGTTTCCTTTGCCCGATCCACCCCTTGCCATCTTTTTAATGATTGGATTACTGTCATAATCAAACACTCCCTCAACCCACTCCCTTGCCTGAAGCTGATTTCATTTTTTAAAAAAGACCAATGAGCATGGACCAGGGGAATGGAGGGCTACGGTTTGGAATTTTCACAAGCCCTGAACCGCAAACTCCTCCACTGGATGAACTGGTTCACAGTTTGTCCAGTTCTTCTCTGAAGGCATTTAAATGCCTTTGGAGCTCACTACCAGTTGGGCAGCCCAACCTGGAAGTAAGCTCCAAAGGCATTTAAATGCCTTTTGTAGTTCACTTTGGAGGTATTTAAACATCTTTAGAGCCTGCATGAAACCTCCCTGAAACTTGATGGAGGTTTGGGGTGGGTTCATGAAAGACATGTTGTCCTGAACCACTGGTCTGGGATCCATGAACTGGCCCAGTTCATGCTTGAACCATTGCTCAGGGTCCCTAATACCAATATATCAATATACTGCTTTAATGATAGGTCAAACAGGTTCTCTGAATTTCTAGCTTTCATTTTTTAGTCTGCAGCTCATTCTCTTGTGGTGATACCAGGAAAAAGTCATATCTCTACAAGGGAAGGGTTTAGACTTAAAAAAAAAAAGACATCTAGGAATTCAGAGAACCTGTTTGACCTATCATTACAGCAGTATATTGATAAATCAATATTTTAGTGCTTTAAAAATGCAGCCATGATATAAATAAATCAATATAAGCATCCACAAAATATAAGGGGGAGGGGTGCTGTGGTGACACCAAAGATGGCCCCCTCCCTTGAAATCCTTATTAAGTTACTTGCAGAGGAAAATAAATTGACTCCACAACTGTGAAAATACAGAAGATAGCCAGACATGTTGAAGAACTGTTTCCAAACCAATTCCAACGCTTGTGAGTTGAGTCCCAAGGAAATCAGGGGTAAGTCACACATACAGAAAAGTCCTAAGTTCCCCGATGGCACTCCCACTATTGTTAAACATCTGCATGCACAGTAGGTGCTCTATTACTGAGCCACAACCCTATTTGTTTTTTCACTACCACTGTATGTGAAACGTGTTTGGGAGCTGTCTGATTTTAGAAGTCTACAAGTTTCTATGATATCCAAATGAAGGAATCTAGGCAAATCATTTCCTCTGCACAAACTGGGATTTTAAGTTAGCATTAGACTGTGTTTTGGAATCTCTGTTTCTGCTGAGGAATTTTGCCTGGTTGATTGTATTCTAACATCAGGGCAAACTGAACTTTGATTAAAGACTTCTGAAACTAGGGTGCTTTTTATCATTCTCTGTGCATAAAGAGAGGGAGGCTAGCATAGCCAACCAAAGCGGACAAGCCATGTTTATTCTTGTGATGAATATACAAAAGATTTGTCATGACATCTGAACAGTGCTTCAAAAACATGTAAAAGGTCCTTTAAAATTAGCCCTTTCTAAAATGCCCCCCCAAACTTAAAATAGAAAATAAAAATTATTGTTCTGTGCCACAAGGGTTTTGTTTTGAAATGTATTGTTGTATGTTGAGTGGGAGTTGCGCAATTCTCTTGTATGGAAATGCAAAACATTCCATTTACCTGTAACTGTTGTTCATTGAGTCATGCGGACACATATGGGTGGACTGCACACATACAGACCAGCTGCAGAGATAACATTCTAGCTTAAAGCAATACTGGGGTGCCCCTCCCCTTTAAAGAATGCTGAGAGCTGTTTCCCACACAAACAGTTGTATAAGGCAAACAAGAGACCTCACAATGGGGCAGGAGAGAAGAAATGAGTGCCTCCACAGAAGACAGTTTGATAAACAACAGGTATAGGTAAGTACAATCCTGTTTTCATTATCTGTCTTTGTGCAGTTCCACACTGGGATTCACCAAGATGGGGGGGGGGGGTACACCTCTCCCTGAAATAACAAATGAAGGACAGCTTTCCACACTGAAAACTACTGTGTTGACACAGAATAGCGGATGATGAAAGTATCAGAAAATAACCAGATGGCTGCTATGCATATACCTTGGATGGAGATTCCTCAAAGGAAAGCTGCAAAAGATGCTTGTAACCTTGTGGAGTGTGCTCAAAGAACTGGACACGACATTCCAGCTTCATTGTAACGCAGTTTAACTGCACCGACAATCTATCTTGACAGTGTTTCAGACTTTACCCTTTCTGGGGCCAGCAGAACAAATAAAGAGTTGTAGATCTTTCTGAAACAACTTGGTTCTAATTAAGAATAAAAGTGCTCTCTTAAGGTCTAATGTATGTAATGCCCTTTCCATATATGAAGTAGAGGGAAAAATAGGGAGAGTAATATCTTGCGACAAGTGAAGACTAGAAACTACTACTGGTGAAAATTCCAAACTGGGCTGCAATACCATTTTTCCTTTATGAAACTTTAAAAATAGATTAGATCACAGTGCATTTAACTCAGTGACTTTTCTGGCAGAAGTTATTGCCCCTAAAAATGTCACTTTCTTGCAGAAGAGAGCCAAATCACAGGTGGCCAAAGGCACAAAGGGGCTAAGTATTAGCTGAGCCAAAACTAAACTAAGAGACCACTGCAGAATTATGGGGGCCCAGGGAGGGAACATGTTAGTTATTCCCTTTAAAAACTGTATGGAACCCTAAAAGGGGCTATTCTCTCCCTGATGTTTTTTAACATCTATATGCATCCCCTAACCTGAGGTTGGCAGCCCTATCTCCTTCCTGTTATCTGCCCCTCTGACTTCAGCTTTCCATCGCCTCCCCCCTCCCTGCAGCCTCTACTAGGAAAAGGACAGTCTTTCTCCACAGTGGTGGGGATCAAAGCAACTTACATAATTCTCCTCTCCCCCCTTTGATCTGAACAAAAACCCTGTGAGGCAGGTTAAGTTGAAAGTCTGTGACTTTGTTGGGGGAGGGATGGTGGGTCAGTGGTAGAGCATCTGCTTGGGAAGCAGAAGGTCCCAGGTTCAATCCCTGGCATCTCCAAAAAAGGGTCCAGGCAAATAGGTGTGAAAAACCTCAGCTTGAGACCCTGGAGAGCCGCTGCCGGTCTGAGAAGACAATATTGACTTTGATGGACCAAGGGTCTGATTCAGTATAAGGCAGCTTCATATGTTCATATATATGTTCATATGTTCATATGACTGGTCCAAAATCACCCAGTTAGCTTCCACAGCAAGAACCTGGGTCTGGCAGACCCTTATCTGAAGCTGTAACTCCTATACCAACCTCAAACTCTACTGCAGAATCTCCAGGAATTTCCCACCAACCTGGAACTGGCAGCCTTAGTTAGGAGTGGCCTCAATGAGTTCTCCCTCAGAGGCCTTTATTTATACCTTTCAAAGCAACACTCTCTCTTTGATAATGTTGTTGGTCTTAAGCACAGGACTTCAATTAGTCTCTGCCACTTTCCCTCCCTGTCTCTCTCTCTCTCTCTGTATCTGGCCTGCTGGTACAGAACACCATTCCACCCCCACCCTCCCCCGTGTTTGTCTGTTTCCCATCCAGAGGAGGATAGGGAGGAGTCCTCAGCCAATCAAGGGAGTCCTCAGCCAATCGAGAAAAAGCCTTCTCTCCTCCTCCCTCCCTCAGCCAATTGTGAGAAGGCTTTCTTTATAGCTCTTTCCCTCCTCCATCCCTCAGCCAGTCGAGGGAAAGCTCTCTTTCTCTTCTCTGCAAAGCAAAGCAACAGGTGGCTGGCTTAGCCAATGGGACAGTAGGGAGAGCCATAAACTGCTAGAACCAAGATTGGTTGCCTTGGACTGACAGAAGCAGCTTGGCCAGAGAGCCAAGCAGTTTCCCCAGAGAGCCAATCCTCATCTGTCCTGGGGCCAGCAGTGGTTGGGGGAGACCAGAGTCAGCCAATGTGATGCAAGAACAGTTGATTGATGGTTTTGATGCCCCTTTGAACATTTGTTTTGCACATTCTGTGGGATGACAGATGTGCAGAAGCCTTTCTGATCTTATCAGGCAGGCTGTACTGTAAAGTGGGAGCTACCACTGAGAATGCATGTGGGCAGTGAATGAGCAATGGCTGATCTTACCCATTTGCAGGGTGGCACTTTACACAAGCTTTGCACAGTTGAGTGAAGCTGTTGCAGTGAAGCATGACAGAAGAGACAGTCCTGAAGTTACATGGGACCAAGGCTACTGAGAGCTTTGCAGGGATTACCAGCCCCTTGTACTGAACTGGGTAACTGATTGATAACAAATTGAGTGATCACAGAATGAGTGAGACACTCATGTTTCACCTAGTTCCCCACTGTTTCTTAGTTGACTTTAGAGGTAGACAGCATTTTAATAGCCGAGCCTCAAGATCATCCATAATATGGATCCACATGGCTTGATCAGTTGAGTCAAAGCAGGAAACTATCTTCTGGCTTAAATGAAGATGGATTTTTGTGTGTGTGTATTAACTTCCAGTAATACCAGATATATGAGTCCAGTATAATCAGTCAGCAAGTACACCTGGACCCCATCAAAAGTAGGGGGTCCAGGTGTACACACACCTTGCAAGGACCTGAAGAGGACATCTCATTTTCACCATATCCCCTCTCCCACTATTTTCTCTAGCCTAATAATTCCACTCCTCAAGATGAACCTGCAATCTCAGAACATAGCTTTAGTGGTATTCCTTTCTTTATACCAGGCCTATAGCCACGGAGGAGGGCACGGGGAGAACACCCTCTCACAGACGATACCCTGCCCTATTAGAGATCATGCCAGACCCCCCACAGGGCTGCCCCCCTTTCAGCCACCATCAAGCAGGGTTTTCAAAACACGCTTGTTTAGCCTGGACATGCTAAGTGGAAGCCTACTTAGTGTTTGTTAATACTACAGGTGTTATTTCTATTATTCTGCGGAGTTTTAATTCCTTCTTCCCCCCTCCCCCTTCAAATCTGTGTCTGTAGCCCTAGCTCCATTTTGCATAATTAGATTTACAAAAGGGAGTGGTTGTTGGGGAACACCTTGCAGATTGCACATCTATGTTGTTTTTGTCTTCTTCCTGTCAGCAGGTATAAAGGCTGGGCATAGCCAGTTGAAAGCAGTTTCTGTTGTTTTCAAGTACATTGTCTATGTATCTCATGGTCTTCTTTCATTCTTCTAGCTCCGCTACTACTACTATGACCCCCAAGATTTTATTTCCCCCCTCAGTCTCAGTGACTAGGATAATATAGGATTTTAAATGCAACAACTTTATGAGATACTAGCCCATGCTAATTTATCATAACTGGTAGGAACAGAATTCAGATTTAGAGGTCTACATGTTTAAAAAAGTAAAGGTAGTCCCCTGTGCAAGCAGCAGTCGTTTTCAGCTCTGGGGTGACGTTTTCATGGCAGACATTTTATGGGGTGATTTGCCATTGCCTTCCCCAGTCATCTACATTTTACACCCAGCAAACTGGGTACTCATTTTACTGACTTTGGAAGGACGGAAGGCTGTCAACCTTGAGCTGGCTACCTGAACCCAGCTTCTGCCGGGATCGAACTCAAGTTGTGAGCAGAGAGCTTGGACTTCAGTACTGCAGCTTTACCACTCTGTTTACATTATTACATTACATTAGTTGTTTTTCAATTCAATTTCAATTTATTTATTACAGTCAATTGAACAGCAATAACAATATACAAAATCTCATAGTCACAGACCACAATTTCTGACTACATAAAAGCATTCTCGTATTCAAATTCTACCAATGTTAAATCTTAAAAATAGCACTATTGACCATCTCTACTTTGTTAAAAACTTACGATTAGTTTTTATTGTTGCTCAACCTGATGCTTGTACAGATCATGAGTACTCTTGGTATTCATTTATTAAGCTTTCTTATATTCTGAATGTCCAAAGCTTGATCTCTTTTCTCATACCATGTTTCCGAACAATAATAAAGGGAAAAAGCAGTGGTTAATCTCACCATTCCTGAAGTACAAATGTGTGATATATTGTTCTTGCACAAGCTAGTATGAAATAAATGGGACATTTGGGAAAAAAGTGGAGCTTTTAAATAGCAACACAATAAATAGTGCTAAAGATCCATTTAGCAAGAGATACTCCTTCAGATTAGTTGGTGGTAGTGGGTATTATAATATGCAGAGAGGAGCTGGTACAGCAGGAGGAACCTTTGCAGGTGGAGACCTGGGATGACTGGGGAATTTTCAAAACTCCCAGAAAACCGGAACAGGACTTGCAAGACCCTTTGCTACCAATTACAATAAGTGCTTATTGTGTTACTGAATATAGAGCTATATCTGCTAAACAGCCAAATCAATTGGAGTGAACAACAAGACAGCATATGTTACCTGCAATTTATTGAGTAAACAAAAAATTAATCACCTGCATCTTACATCTGATCTTAAGAACAATTATCTGACAGGAATAATTCTCCCCTCTTCACCAAAAATCCATCTTGCACTCAATATTTATAAGACTTATCATATATTGGTTTCAGTTAGAAAACACAACCTACTTTATATATTTTAAGACATCAAATTGATATTTAAATTGATATTTAACATCTATTCATGCTTTGTACTCATGTCTTGTGTGCACTTTGCTTGATCCAAACTAATATATTTGTTCATGGATTGTGGGATCTTTGCTCAAGAACTCTGCATCTTCTGTGCTTTCCCAGATTGTAGACCTGTGTGGAGTTCTAGTCGTGGAGGTTAGTGTACTGCAATGAGAAGGAAGGGGGGTGGCTGGCTTCCTTCTCCCTCTTCTATGAGCAGGGCTCTGCCCATATAAGAGGCAGCAAAGTACAATGTGATTAAAAGTATTCAGAAATTGTCATGTTAAGTCCCTAAACAGGTACAGACCAGCAGAGAAAGCATACCATGAACAACAGAGAAAGCACACCATGAATGTACTATTATAATAAGTTCTGTTTATGCAAAGCTAGTATGCCAAGAAGATGAATTTGACCCCAATTTATGATTTGATAAACTTTTTTTTGGTCTTTATTAAATTCCTATATTCCCTGCAGTTTTTGCTTGGTGGTTTTGATCCAGCCATTACAATCCCAGTAGTAAAATTTCTTTTGGTTTCTTTGGTTAAAGAGTTCCGAGAAAATTTTAAAGAAATTTTGTAATATTAAATAAGTATATTATATTAAAAAAACAACCAATTTGGGAAAAGAATTAACTATTATGAACATTTCAAATTTATGCTTAATTTTAATGCTTTATAGATAGTTACTTTTATGACTTAAATGTATTTCGGACTGATTTTGTATCTGTCCGTGACCATCAATAAATGATGATGATCTGTCAAGCAGCCCAAACAGCTTAGTTTGGCCTAAACTTGTCAGGGTTTTGGAGCTAACTACTTGCATGGGAGACCACCAAGAAAGAATTGGGTTGCTACACAGAGGAAGGCAATGCCAAACCACCTCTGCTAATCTCTTGCCTAAAACACCCCTTGGTTGAGGTTGGCATGAGTCGGTTGTGACTCAACAGCACATTCAACTTCTAATGCTCTGACAAGTTAGCTATGCACAGACAGGGAAATACAGTCATTTTCAAATGAGGAATACCTCATACCTTTAGAGATGATACAGCCCTGTGCATGACTGTACCATAGGTAACTCTAAATATATGCACAGTGACTGATTTCCAAATGTATGGTTTGAGACATCAGTCTAATACAGCAGAAGGTAGCCTGTTAGTAAGCACATTGTCTCATCTTGATTGTACAATTTAATTTTTTATACATGGTGGCTTAAAATACTTAATGCATATGTTTCTGAATATATTATATCTTGTGGACTTTTAAATAAAAGCACTTGAAATATTTGTTCCAGTATATACTCTGGAAATAAAATTCTTTGAGTGTATTTTTTATTTGATGGCTGTGATGAAAGCTTATTATCCACATTTGATGAAGAAGTTATACTCAACAGAAAAACTTATTATTTCCAACTTGAATCTCATAATAAAGTATCACCAACACAAAAAATGTTAATTAATTTCTAATTCTTTATTCTTTTATTTAGATTTTATGAAGGTTGATTGGACTTGCTCCATCCTTTTACAGAAAATTAATTATTTCAAATACATGCACTACTTTATGCAACCTGCCTGATTTGCATTGAGGAAAATTCAGCAGAAGTAATTGAGGCACAAGCAAATACTGGCACTGACTGAACTCAATTTTCATTCCAAATTTCTGCAAAATCCCAAGACACAACAATATCAGATGCAAGGGGGAAAACAAACAAAAGCAATGTGAAAAGGGAACATGAAGAGAGAATATTACAAGTATCAGAGAACAAAAGGATTGCGAAACTATTTTAGTGCCATAGATGAACAGTGAGGGCTTCATTCACGCAAGGTGGAATAAGATATCATATGGCATCCTGACAATTGATGTCTTCATTTAAATGTAAGAATTTACATTCTAATTAGAAAGAATTTACATCTTAATCAGAGGCAGCTGTATTATCTTGTTACTGTTTTTTTCAAAGGTAATGAACTAAAGTACTGCTGTGCTTTTTCAACCAGAAACTAAATAGACAGCGTACAGTGTTATTTTATAGCCTACCTGCTGTAAGCTGTTATTAATATTTTCAAAGATTTAATTCTAACTACAATCTTTTAAAAATAAAAATCGCATTTGACACCACTCAGAATAACATGAAGCCTTATTTAAAATATTTAATCAATAGCTTTTATAACTTGTATTTTTGAGAGCTTGTACTTATTAAGCTATTATTAATAGGATAGCAACAAAGCAAAATGTTTTACTTTTAGCCATTGCCAGTGTAATATTCTACCTAAAAAGATGGAAAACATGGATAAATTAAAAAAGTGTTTCTCTTCTCAGTTTTTTCCTGTTTTACTCAAAGAATATACTGTAAACATTAAAACAAATTAAGCCTTTCTATTAGAAGAATGTGCAAAATTTAGTGTTTCAAATTAAAGAGAATGTGGGCCATTAAACTAGGAAGATGCACTTTTAATTTGCAGCAAGGCACCAAGTATTGATCTACATGACTATCGAACTGCTATACATTCAATGTGAAGTCCTTGGTTTGTCATACTCTCTGCCTCAGTTCTCCATATAACATAACTAAGGGCTAAACTAGATAGGGTTGGTAATCCTCAGTTGCGGGAAGGGGATCCTCTGGTTTGGAAGCTCTCCTCCCACTTCAGGGCTATCAGAAAGTGGGAGAGGGGAATGTCCGCTGGGCACTCCATCATTCCCTATGGAGCCAATTTCCTTAGGATATAATGGAGAATCATCTGAGGGTATCTGGGGCTCTGGGATGGCCCTTTTTTAAAGGTAGAGACACCAAATTTTTAGCATAGCATCTGGTGCCTCTCTTCAAAAAAACTCTGAAAGTTTAAAAAAAGTTGGACCAGGGGATCCAAACCTAGGAGCCCCAAAAGAAGGCTGCCCTCATCTTTTATTATTTCCAATAGAGAGAAGGCATTTAAAAGGACCATGGTCTCTTTAAATGTGATGGCCTGAACTCTCTTTGGAGTTCAATTGTTCTTGTCACAACCTTGCTCCTGGCTCCACCCCCAAAATCTCTGACTCCACCCAAAACCCTGAGATATTTCTTGAGTTGGACCTGGCAACCCTAAATATGATGGCATCCTTATGGCTGCCATGAGGGTTATGCTGCCATCTTGAGGTTATTTTAAAATGCCATATTGGAGCTCTCTGCTTTCCCTATCACCACCTCTTCAAGTTCGAAAACAGCTGCAGGGAGTGATGATGAGACCATTTTGGCACTTGACAAGTCTTGGGGGAGGGATAACAGCACTTCAGCCTGCTATGCTACAGGCCTTTGAAGCATTTTTAAATGACTTCAAAATGGTGATGGCCAGGGCCTTTTTTGTAGAAAAAGCCCAGCAGGAACTAATTTTCATATTAGGCCACACCCCCTGACATCACCATTGTTTAGCATAGGACATTTTTGTAGAAAAAGCCCAGCAGAGGCTCATTTGCATATTAGGCCACATCCCCTGGTGCCAAGCCAGTCGGAACTGCGATCCTGTGTGTTCCTGCTAGAAAAAAAAGCCCTGGTAATGGTGTCCTGGTTGGGGCCATGAGGATGCCATCATAGGGTTGCCAAGTCCAATTCAAGAAATATCTGGGGACTTTGGGGGTGGAGCCAGGAGACTTTGGGGGTGGAGCCAGGAGCAAGGTTGAAACAAGCACAATTGAACTCCAAAGGTTGTTCTGGCCATCACATTGAAAGGGACCGCGCACCTTTGAAATGCCTTCCTTCCATAGGAAATCATGAAGGATAGGGGCACCTTTTTTGGGGGCTCATAGAATTGGACCCCCTGGTCCAATCTTTTTGAAACTTGGAGGGTACTTTGGGGAGAGGCACTAGATGCTATACTGAAAATCTGGTGCCTCTACCTAAAAAAACAGCTCTCCCAGAACCCCAGATATCCGCGGATCAATTCTCCATTATTCTTTATGGGAATAAATCTCATAGGGAATAATGGGGTTCCCAGCAGACATTTCCTTTCCCTCCCCCTGCTTTCTGATGACCCTGAAGCGGGAGGAGGGCCTCCAAACCGGGGGATCCCCTGCCTCCATCTGGGGGTTGGCAGCCCTATGCCATCACGACTGATTTTCCATGTAGAATAGAAAAAAAATAATTCACAAAAAAGTCATTTCTAATTTTAAAATCATATTTTAAATGTATATTTTGTGTCAAAATTATGAGATGTGCATATTTTTGACAGTTTATGTAATAAATGACTTCAACCATTTTTGATAGTTGTATTCCATAGTTTCTGCATGATTCAATATTTTATCATTTTGGCAAATATTAATTGTCTTCTTCTGACACAATGACATCTTTTACAAATAACCAGGCCTCAGATTCAGCAAGAGCTCATATAGCAGGCCTAACAGGCCTGAATAAAGTGATATCAAAAGATGTGAAATAGTTCTATGGAAAAAGGGGAAGTTGGCCTTTCCCCCGCTTGCTCCCACCTGTGTGCAGCAGTAGAAGTTAGCTAAAAGAGGAACTTGGCTTGCTGGAGCTAGCTGAAACTGGATCAAAGTATTAAGTAAATGCACCCAGGAAAGAAGATGCTGAAATGCAGATGCAAGCAAAACATGTTTATGATACAGGATATTGCTGTAAGGATGCTAGCAAACAGGCCTGTGGCCTGGTCTCTGCCGTATCACCAAACGGCCTGCTTTTCTGCAACACTCACAGGAGCACAGCTCCTGAACCTTTCTAAGGGTTCTCCCTCCTCCTCCCCACCTACCTTGTCCATTGAATAGTAGGTGCAACTGCATAACAATCCCTGGATTAGGAGAGCAGGCAGCTAGCCAGCCACCAGGAGCTTTGCCATGCCCCCAGCAGCTCTCATTAACCCCTGGAGAAGCCCGCACCACCCTTTCTCTACTTCTTATGTGATTTTGGGTGGCAGGTGGCTTGCTGGCCTTTTGACTGGGGGGGGGGGGGGGTGGCAGCCCAGGAGAGCTCCAGGCAAGCGAGGCCTGCTTGGGCTGACTGGATCTCTAGCCAGCCCAAAAAGGTCTCATTTACTCGGGGCTCTCCTTTGTTGCATCAGGTTGCTTCTGGCTGTTTGGGGTGGGGGGGTGGGGTGCAGCATTTGCTTATGAGTTATGTTAATGAGCTCCACCACGTATTTTTCTACAAAAAGACCCCTGCAAATAACCAGGATTAAAATGAAATCTGGATTTAATATCAATGTGTTAAATTCTACAGTTACCTCCTATAACGTAATTCATGATCCTCTATCATATACAGCATTGAATCTGCTTTTTGTATAAAAGAAATATCCATGGAGAGAAGTAAAGGATTTCTGAAGTCTACCATTATGATGCATTAGATCATATGTTATGCTTATTTTGTAGCAAATTATGAACATTGGTATCCATCAACAAAATTGCATGGTTACATTTTTGCTTCCAGAGGATCCAGTACATTCCTCAGTAATGGCTTGTGGGTCTTGTCTTCAAGTGCTTAGTGTTCTTGAATGTACAGACAGAGCTAAAAAGAAATTGATCAGTTGCATAATTGATACTCCTCTTGTTTCTAAGCAGATATTTGTGTATTATAAAAAACATGGGTACTGCATACTTAAATTATGATTTTCAATTAGAGTTGCCACCTGGTCAGAAATCAGCCGGCTAGGTTAGCTTCCAGGGCTGCCAACTTGCTAGTTTTCCACTTGTGAGTGGTTGCCAAATGAGATCCCACTAGGGTTGCCAAGTCCAATTCAAGAAATATCTGGGGACTTTGGGGGTGGAGCCAGGAGACTTCAGGGGTGGAGCCAGGAGACATTGGGGCGGAGCCAGGAACAAGGGTGTGACAAGCATAATTGAACTCCAAGGGAGTTCTGGTCATCACATTTAAAGGGACAGCACACCTTTTTAAATGTCTTTCTTCCATAGGAAATAATGAAGGATAGGGGCACCTTCTTTTGGGGCTCATAGAACTGGACCCCCGGGTCCAATGGTTTTGAAACTTGGATGGTATTTTAGGGAGAGGCACTAGATACTATACTGAAAATTTGGTGCCTCTACCTCAAAAAATAGCTCCCCCAGAGCCCCCGAAATCTCCAGATCAATTTCCCATTATACCCTATGAGAAATATTCCACATAGGGAATAATGAAGACGTTTCCTTCTCCTCCACACACCCCCCTTCTCGCAAATCTGATGTAGGGAATTGGCTCTCTACTCACCAGCCAGCTTCTTCACAGCAACAAAGACACAGACACAGAAAGCTGAAGCCTTTCACCACCTCCGGAGGTGCAAAGGCACATGGTCCTTTGGGGTGGGGCAGGAAGCAGCCTGGGAAAGCTCCGGCTGCTGCGATGGAGCTGGGTGGAAAGGGGAGGGGCAAGGAGAAGCTGCTGCGATCCGAGGTGAGAAGGGAAGGGAGGAGGAGAAGCATCAGGGATTGGTGGGAAGGGGAGAGGAGAAGCTGCTGGGATCTAGGCTGCGTGGGAAGGGCCGCCATTCCGCCCCGCTTTCTGGATTTTTGCCGAGTGGGGGGAGGAGGCTCCAATCGGGGGTCCCCCGCCCAGGTGGGGGATTTGGGAAGCCTAGATCCCACCCATATAATGGATATAATAGAAGCTGAAATTTGCTGTGCTATGTCTTTATGACAGTGCAGCACTGGGCTTGCGGCCAGCTTTCATCCTCAGCAAAGGTTTTTCTATACTCAAAGGCAGCTTTTCTGGACATTTAAAATGCCTTCGGCCATTCCAAAGGAAGGTGCTACCACTAAAAAAGCACTGTCTCTGGTTACTACCTGCCTCACCTTTGCAGGCAGAGATACAAAGAGCAGCACTGCAAATACCTCAACTAGTAGGTTACAAACTACACAAGGAAGCAGACAATACCCATAATCAAATGAGCAGCTAGTGCAGTTATCTCAGCACAGGTTATACCATCCCTGTACCCAGCCTCAACAATAGCCTAGCTACCATATTTTGAACCAATTCAAGGTTCTGCAGTTTCCAAAAGACAACTAATGCCAGATCACACTTTTCAAGGAACATCTATAGCAGGCATATTATCCAGAGTTGACAAAAAGCACTATGTGTTATGGAGGAGAGCTGAACCTTGACTTGTAGGCCAGAATCCAGTAGCACCCCCCTCCCCCACCAACATCCACCTAAAGCTAAGAGCCTGCTCCTTCAAAAGAAGTACAATCTCCTCCTGGACAAAGTGAGAATGCTGCCTATGTCCTTTTCTCTATAACCACATTTCATGAATAGTAACAAACATTTAGCGCCCCCACCCCCTACATTTTGTGTGGATAGTTTTCTGTGTGAAGATGGAATATTCATAAGCATTCTAAAATACCACAGCAGTTAGAGGCAAGTATTTTTATCACCTGACATCTGTTATACCTAGACCCCCACCCCCAACTAGAAATTCATACCTCTTAACTACAACTCCAAATAGACATCAGTGTTTTTTTTTTAAAAAGAAACAAATTCGCCATGAGGCTTTGCAGTTATAATGCAAGTCCATGTGGCAACGCAATGTGAAAAACACAGATAGATTCTGATCAGAACAAACAGAGGCAGAGGTCTTCCAACCAGGAAGAAAGAAACAACATGGAACTCTAGCCAACAGAGTGAATGAGTGTGACATGTATAGCCCTCCTAGCACCCAACAGTGATTGGCTGCAGCATCCTCTTCCAGCTGAAGCTCCCAACTGACTTTAAGGGCATTACAATAATTGATTCTTGTGGTACCATAGCATTGATTCATATGGCCAAGGTATCAGATAAATGAAGTTGGGAGAATGCATTTTTGTGGTTGCATTAACATGTTCTCCAGCAGTAATGTCAGATCTAGTACAACCCCTAGCTCTTATCTGAGTTAGCAAGTGTCAGCTGGACCCCATCAAAAGTGGGAAACACAATTTTCCTCATGGACTCAGCCTTCCGAAACCTCTGTCTTATAAGGATTCAGTTTCCACTTATTCACCCATTTAACTTCATGTGCAGCGCCAGTTTTATGTATTTCGTAGGCTTATATTCCGCCCTTTCCCATAAACAGGCTCAGGGCGGATCACAACATACAGTAATAACAATAAAAACTTGCAATTCAGAGATAAAACCATACATTAAAATTAAACAAATAAGAACAGTAAAACAATAAATAAAGTGAATCACAGGCGGGAAGGGCACATCATACAGGATAAACAATTATAGGCCCAAAATAAAGTGATGGTAGTAATAGCAAGATAGCATTATAGTAAGACATGATGTCGCTACAAGGGAGGCCAACTGAAGAAATAATCACAGGAATAGGATGCCCGCTGCCTCAACCAAAAGCCTGGAGGAATAGCTCCGTCTTGCAGGAAAAAAAAGGAAGAGGGTGTGGGAATCCCTGGATCTTAAGTGAAGCTCTTTTTCTCTCTAGGGAGGGGGCAGGAGTCAACGGGGCCCTCCACAAGAAGTGGAAGGGATGGCGCAGAGAGGAAAGCACAAGAGTAGTAAAAGTCAGAGTTCCTGATTTTGTATGTTACTGACAAACATTGAGGCCATATTACATCTCTAAATCACATTTTTATGTTTCACTATATAAATTAACAGTATAATCTGAAGTGGGGGAGCTGAAAGTGCTTTAGGAGCAAACTAACCGCTATGCTGGTGGAAATGCAAGTTGCGCCATTCTAATTCCCTCCCCGCCGGCAGAAATGAGACTTGTGCCACTCCCCGGCCCCACACCAAGGCAGCGGCAGAACTGGGGTGCACGCTGCTACTCCGGCGTATGAGGGGGCAGCCCCAGGGGCGTGGCCACCTTTAGTTGGCTCCCTAACACCTTCCAGCCCAGGAACACCCCATGTGAGGGGCACGAAGTTATGGCAACAAGAATACAGGCGTATCCCATAGAGACTCATAGATCCCAAAAACAAAGTTTGCTGCTGCTCCCGGCGCAGACTTGAAACCCCTTTGGGAGCCAACTAAATGGCACACCAATCCCCACATGTCCTTGGCAAGATGAGCCCCCTTTGCAACACCCAATCACAGCCCCCTTTCTACAAATCCTTCCATCCTGGCCCGCACAACTCTTTAGTTAGGGCAGGGCGCGCAGCACAGGACTCTGCCGGGGAGCTCCCTGATGCGCAGACTTAAGAACGAGGGCTGGGGAACTTTGGTGGTGGACACTGCACAGCAAGGGTGCTTAGACAGTATAGGGTGAGCTCTTCAACTTGTGAGGAGAGTGAGATCTCTCCCTGGGGCTAACTGCTCTCGTTTCCAAGTCTCAACAGGTACCAGGCCTCCAGAGGCTCAACGTACAAGGATGGTCGCCCACGGCTGGGTAAGTGCAATTATTCACCTCCAATTTCCTCCTTCTCCCCTCGCTTGAGGCTGGGTGGTGTGACAGTGTCTCTGGCATTTGGACCAGGCAGCGACCTCAGGCAGGGGGCAGCTGCTTCCCCCCTCGTGCCACTGCCGGCCCCCTTCCCTTGGTCTGTCCTCTGCCTCGTCCCACCCCTGGCAGGGCATGGGGGGAGTCTGGAAGCTGATTTGATGCCTGTGGAGAGGTGGGTCAGAGCCTGTCCCTTTAAGAGAGTCCTTGGCTGAAACACAGCCCCCTGCTCCAGCTGCCACCCCTGCAGGTGATCTCTGTCTCTGTTTTGCAGCTGGGAATTCAACACAGAGGCTTCCATGTGTGGTGCTCCACCCCCCCTCTGCTCGGTCAGCTGTTCCTGCCCGTCACTCTGAGTGGAGCCCTGCCCCCTGTGAGACTGTCCAAGGTGTACCTGGGATACCATTGCACTTTGTTCCAGCACAATAAAGTCTGAGCTGTGCCCTACTTTGTCTCTCATGCTTTGCATCTGCTGCATGTTTCCTGTGTCCCTCCCTCTCCCCACTGCCACTCTGTCTGTGGACTCCCCGAGGGAATGTCTTGGAGTGCGGGCTCGCTTGTTTCTTGGGGAGGGGGGTAAACTATGAGACACCTTTGCAAGAGGCTGGACAGAGGAGCTGGAGGGTCTTCCCCCCCCTTGTACCATGGCACACATCAGAGGGGAGAGCAGGGGGGGGGCAATGCAATGGGAACCTGGCTGGTGCCTCACACTCTGTCCTGCGGCCACCGGGGAAGGGATTCCCTGCAAATAGTGGGGGGCATCAGGGTGAGACTCTGTGTCCATGCTGGGGAGGGCTTCCCTGTCGGACTTAGTGGCATGCCGAGACTGTCTACTTGATCCAATACGCACATTTTGCCTGGTTTCTCTGACTGCAGACTCCTGTACTATGTTTTCCCTGTTTATGGTTCACGGGGAGGGCACATGACTGCTTGCTATTGGCACAAGTCTCTGACAGTGGGTGGGTGCAGCTGTCGGAGTGGCCAATCCTGAAGCTCCACACTTCCCCTTCCCTCCCCCCACCTTGGCAGTGAGCCAGGCTTTTCTCTCTCGCGCGTGCACGCCCAGCCTCACTTTTGTCCCCTCCTTATGTTGGTGGGACTTCTCTCCTATGCCTTTGACTATCTGCCCATGATTGGCTCAGAACTCTGTCAGGCCAAAACCAGTCTCTGGGGGGATGGGAAAGGCAACCAGCTTCTCTAGAGCTGCCTCTTCCTGCCCTCAACTGTCATGTGTTATGGCGCCTGCGCCAGCACTGGCCAATCCAGGAGACCTGGGCTGGCCCTCACCTCCTGCTGTGTCTGCCTCACCCGCGTACCTGGAGTCTGCATTCCAGCAGAGTTGTCATGGTGACGGTCTGACATGCGGTGACCTACGCTTCTTCTCTCCCCTGTCCCTACGCCTGAGCGTGCCAAAGCCCTTAGGGAGTCAACAAGCGGCACCTTAGTTAAGCCATGGCCGGCCGCCACGGAAGTCAGGATTGGGCTGCCCAGCTCTCAAATCCTTGTTCCTGACCATTTAACTACTGCAGAAACAAAGACTTTCTTTGCAAAACTATTTAGCTATACCAAAGTCCCATTTATTTTTTTAATGAAATTTATTTCCAGTTAAAAATAACTAATAGAGAACAGATACATGATGTATACCTACTTCCCAATTTAATAAGACAGTATTTCACTAAATTTAACATAACCAAAACCTATCTAAAAGAATTACTCAAAAATATTTTATTTATGCCATTTAAAAATATCTTACTTCCACAATGTTTTGAACACTCCTAAAAAGTGAAACAAGACTTACACTATGGTATTATTTTCCTTTGCATTACTGAGTAATTGAAAGTCCTTTTCAGCAGCTGATGTTTTCCAAAAACAGTAGAATCACTGTGTGAATTTTTCCCAGAAAACTGCACAGCAACTAACCATAGCCAAAATAGACTATTACTGCAACTAATTTAAACAGGACTTCAGTAGTATCATAAAACAATTTCTTACAGCCTTACTCACAACAAATAGTCTGCTCTAATTTTTAAAGGGCTACTGGATTCCAGTTTAATTTTGCTACAATAGACATATATTTGAATTACAAATGCGTAAGATTGGGTTATATGCCCTGTATTCCTCCAAGGAAAACAATGAGAAGAAGTGACACAACAGACAAGCAAGGTGATGAACTGGCATTAGAAAACAAAGATGAGAAGAGTGGCTCAGGCCAGGCAACTCACACAAACAAGAGTGAGGGAATGCAGAAGCACAAGAGACCAGACGACTTTGAAAGAGGAAGCAATGGAGAAGCCTACGTGATATGGAAAGACGGAGGAGGAGAATCTCCACTTAAGATCAGAACATGCAGGAGGAGGGAAGTTGTGAAAAGTCCTTCCATAGAGTGGAATCCTCAGCATGTTTACACGGAAGTAAACTAGGTTTTTGTGCATAAAACTGTTGTCCGGGAAATTTACTTGCAAGTTGCAGTTGATTTCACTCTGCCTTGTTCTGCTCCTAGTAAAGCTTCAATCTACATGTAATTAGTTTACGATGGTGCTCGATCACGCTATGGTGATCATGGGTAAGGAGAGGACCTGGGCACCACTGCCCAGCCCCCGAGGCATTTGAGGGAAAGCAGACGGCTGCTGGGGCCATGCTATGCCGCTCCACCAGGGGGGCTTCCTGCAAGTCAAAGGGCCACCAGAAATTGTGAGTGGAAGGGAGGGGGAAGCAGTTGCCACAGCAGCCAGGGCAGGGCATGTTAGCTGGAACACCTGAGCTGGCATCTGGCTCCATCACGTCTTGGCAAATAGAAGGGGAAGACATGGTATTAGTGACAGACTTCACATTTCTGGGATCCAAGAACACTGCAGATGGTGACTGTAGCATGAAATTAAAAGATGTTTGATCCTTTAAAGGACAGCTATGGCAAACCTAGGCAGTATAATAAAAAGTGGAGACATCACCCTGCTAAAAAAAAGTCTGTATAGTCAACATGATAATATTCTCAGTAGTAATGTATGACCATGAGAATTGGACTATAAGGAAGGCCGAGCGCAGAAGAACAGATGCTTTTGAGCTGTGGTGCTGGAGAAGAATCTTGAGAGTCCCTTGGACTGCAAGAAGATCAAACCAGTCAGTCCAAAGGGAAATCAACCCTGACTGTTCCCTGGAAGGTCAGATACTGAAGCTGAAATACTTTGGCCACCAAATGAGAAGGGAGTACTCACTGGAGAAGATCCTGATGCTGGGAAAGACAGAAGGCAAAAGAAGAAGGGGATGGCAAAAGATGAGATGGCTGGACAGCGTTACTGATGTAACTACCATGAATTTGAGTGGACTTCGGAGGATGGTGGAAGACAGGAGGGCCTCGCGTGACTTGATCCATGGGGTCGCAAAGAGTTGGACTCGACTGTGCAACTGAACAACAAGGAAAAGATGAACTCTAGCTTTAGTGGATTAAGGAAAGATGTTGTGAATCAATGATTGATTATGACAGCAAATGTTCAAAGTCCAAATGGTGGCCTTCACACATTCCAAGATCCTGTCAGCATCCATTGTGGCAAGAAGACCAAGATGATCCAAAAAAGGACCGGATGATGTATTGAGCATTTCACAACCAACATCCAAATAAGAACACATGTGACAGATTGTGCTTTAAAAGCTCATAAGTGCTGTATAAACGTGCGATGGATTGTGAAGGGTTAATGCCTTACCGAGTCAGAGAACCTTTGAGTGACAGGCTGCTCAAATGTATTTCATTTGATAGTTTCATTTGAGAAGAAAGAGTTGGAAACTGCCGATGAGAATTCACTTTAACACTGACTGAGGATTGGGAAGCGGCAAGGAGGAGTGGGGGGATTGCTGAAGACCCCCATTCAGGCCAGAGAAAGAACAGAACTAGTTTAGAGAAATAATTCCCTGCCCAGTTGAAAAGGGAGATAGATTTAAAGAGTGGAGTGATCCTTGGTAGTTTTAGAGATGGGATTTTGGTACTTGGTAGTGCATCCCTGCCTTCTGAAATGTGAGGAGTCAGATAAACTCAAGAACATTTACTGGAGCATCTAGCAGACACTGAAACCATAGCACCTCATCTCAAAGATTCTAAGACTTTGTGAAAAGCTTAAAACTGTCACTTGTGGGGAACATATGAACTGGAGCTTGGGAAATTACCAAGTTATCTCAGACTTGTTATTGATTCACCTCAGACATTTTACCCCTGATTTCACCTGACCTTTTCCTCTCTACGTTGAATAAAACATTTTGTTTATTTTTGAACTTCAAAAGCCTCCAGTGTGCCATTTTCAGAAGTATAACTTAAGGAGGTGATCTTGTCTCTTCCTTAAGTCCATGGACTAAGGTAGCATCAAAATATAACAAGGTGGGAAAGCCACAAACCTTTAAATAAGAAAAAATAGAAGGGCAAGAAAGGAAGAAAAAACTGAGGGAAAATCCTGTGTGACAGGGAGGGAGAAGAGTGAGATTGCCATACTATGTCAGATATTTTCTCAACCAAAAAAAAAAAAAATCTTCAAAAGCATCACAAGTAATCTTCCCGAGAATTTATCTTGGTACGCAATGCTGTGATTAATCTTAAATTTGCAAAGTTTGGCTTCTTCTGACTTCTTTTTTAAAAACTTACAGTATGATTATAACCACACTCATATTGTAAACTACAGAAAGATTAAGATAATTAGGAAATGACACAAGTACACAACATAATGCTATGAAAACACAATATTTGAATGTTTTCTGCTTCCAATTAGTTATTCATATAGCAGTAGCTTTACTGATTCACAAAAGTCTTTTCTGAAAAATTATCTGAAGGGACATTTTAAAATGGATAATTTATTAAAATATTTTTAAAACCTTTAAAATATTTTTAAATTGAGTTTAGTACATGAAGGTGAACTGTATTTAAATATATCAATTTCCTGTATAAAAATCACATTAAGGCATACAATGAAAATGGATGTATTGAAGTGGAAGAAGAATATAGAAAAAAGACCTACTAATTTGCATAAAGTAACATGAAATGTTAAAACATTACAATACCTAATTTTTGTTTTCCATCAATTTAGTTATGATTTTGTATGATATAAAATCTAGTTATATTGGAGTCATTTAAGTAGCTATTAGTTCTGATTTCCTGATCTGTCTATATTGACTGGAACACACAGATACAGGAACTCTTTCTGCAGAAGCTCCTACTTGCTGGTTCAGGAAACAATAATTTAATATAGCCATCACTTCTGTCACTATACTATCACATGTTAGAATGGGTTCCCAAATAATACTACAGAGGTTAAAATCCACCCACAAGTGCAGTTTTATGAATATATTATTTGTTTTATGATGCAACGTTTTATTCTCACGTCTTCTTGTTACGGGTTGGTCCTATAATTAGCCCTTCAATCTACCAGGACTGAAATTCACTGCCAAATACAACAACAAAAATTAAAAATCACTAAAAAATCTGGATTGCCTACCTATCACTGTTGTTATTTAAGTAGTCATGTGTGAATTCAGACTGATGGTTTTGTATCTGCACTATGCTTCTATTTGGATGCTTTTAGAGTTAATTATTAGATATGAAACTTCTCTCCCCTCAGAGAAACATCTTGGACTGCACACATACAAGGAATAGCAGTTGCACCTTCATACTCAATATGTTCCAAAATGTAAGAGTATGCTGCATTAAGTTAAAGGTACCTGTAGTGGGCAAGGCTTGTGGATCATGTGAATGCACAGATGACCCCCTGACAAACAACAGCTCATAGTATCATCTGATAGGCTGAAGGATCCAGTGCTGTATATATTACTGCACTAGGCTTCCCAACCCCCCCCCCCCCGCCCTGCCGGGGGAACCCCGAATTTGCAGTCTCCTCCCCCGCTCTCCAAAAATCTGGAAGCGGGGGAGGAGGGGGGAAACAGTGAGTCCGAGTCCTTCTCCGAGCCCATCTCGGTGCAGCAGCTACAGTGTGAAGCGGACAAAGGGCGGCAGCGCAGCAGCGTCACCCGCTCCGCCTCTGAGGTAAAATGAGAGAAGGGGAGGGTGGAGGCAGGAGGAAAAGTGAGCCACAGAACGGAATGAGCGCGAGCAGCTGTCTGCTCAACCGACGTTGCAAGTGGGGGAAGGGAGGCTGGGTCTGTCCTCCTCACCATCGCATTTGACCCAGCAAAAGCACTTTTAAGATCAACAAAAAAAAAATTCTCTCTTCATCTGTGAGTGAGTGAGCGAGTGTGTGCTGGAGGTGAAGGGGAGCTATAAATGCCATCTTTTCTCACTCTTCTCGGGATTGTTTTCCCCAGCAGCACTGCACCTTTAAGATCAAGGAGGCTTGAGTTTTTCTGTGTGTTGGGGGTGAAGACTGTGCCTACTTCCCCGCCCCCTTTCCTCAGTATCATGTTTGACCCAGCAGCACTTTACCATCAACAAACGCCCCCCCCTTCCTGTGTGTGTGTGTTGGTGTGAGAGAAAGAGACTGAGAGTTTGTTGCAGGTAGGGAAGGGAGGCTGGGTCTGTCCTCCTCAGCATTGCATTTGGAGAGGGGTGAGTGGGGAGAGACACAGTAAATCAGTTTTGCTAACTATTTGGAAACCAAAGAAGGGAACTACCTGGGGATCCTAAGCTTAAAAAAGTAAAGTCTAATCTAGAGTGCTAGACTAGGGTCTGGGAGACCTGGATTTGAATCCCCACTCTGCCAAGGAAACTTGCTGGGTAACATTGGAATACTGTCAACCTCTGATGGAAGCAGCTTTGGGTTCCCATCGAAGGTAGGATATAAATTAAGATTGCCAACCTCCAGGTGGTGGCTGGAGATCTGCTACTCAACAAATGTTTGAGTAGCAGAAAGCAATGTAAAGAGATAAATTTAAATTTGGAAGGAGGAAGTGACATCACAGGAAGGGAAGGAGTTTGGTGCAGTGTGC
The DNA here is from genome assembly GCF_032191835.1 of Heteronotia binoei. Classification (NCBI taxonomy): domain Eukaryota; kingdom Metazoa; phylum Chordata; class Lepidosauria; order Squamata; family Gekkonidae; genus Heteronotia; species Heteronotia binoei. Next base: position 133,430,369 of record NC_083243.1, on the reverse strand, counting down.
TGAAAGTGACACCATCGAAAGAAGTGGAGCGTGGAAGTGACATCACTTGATCTTTGACCAGGAAGTGAGATCACAGGTTATGAAATCACTGGCTCCACCCCCAGAGTCTCCTGGCTCCACCCCCAAAGTCCCCAGATATTTGCTGAGTTGGACTTGGCAACCCTATATTGCACCATGAAGCAGAGTTTGAGACATTCCTCACAATTAAGTGCCTATTCCTCAAATGCAAGAGACACTTAGGCTATAATTTCTTTAGCCTAAGATAAAATAGCAGCAGAGCATCTGATAGAATTCTGTGAAGATAAAAAGTTGTTCATTGAGAACACATGTTTCAGGCAACCAGACAACTGTATACATGGCATAGCAGACAGCCACTACAGAAATCAAATAGATTACATAATCTGAAGCAGCTTTAATTTTAGAGGCATATGGAGTTTCTTCAATATGAAAAGGTTGTACAATGTTCAAAACAAATGATATTCTACAAAAGATAGTGCTACAAAATATTATAAAATTACATTTATAAATGCTAATACAATTGTCAACTGGGCCTGCTTTCAGTTTCACTACCATGAAGTCAATAATTTTAACAAGTGCATTTACAACACAGAACGCTGCTACTGTGACTGATTTCATCAACATCATGGAAACACACATTCAGCTTGGTAGTTCTACCGGTGTAATATAAAACTTCCAGACACTAATTGGCTCCAGGTGCAGCTCGTTCTCCATTATGAGAATTCTTAAAGTAACCATACACTATACAAACTGTAAATGCTAGACAGATATACAAGTTAAACAATTTCTACAATGAAAGCCAGTTGATAATTGTATTAGCATTTATAAATATAATTTTATAATATTTTGTAACACTATCTTTTGTAGAATTTAGTTTGTTTTGAACACCTCTTCATACTGAGGATACTCCATACACCTCCGGAATTGAAGATAGATAGCTTTACAGAAACTGGCACAGCTACAAGTTCATTGACCAGTCCTTTAGTCATAAAATCGAAGCCTTGTGGCAATTTCCAGCAGCCTGATTTGTTGAAGTCACCGGGACTGTACTGTACAACTATTGGCTGATGCTGTCTGTCACCACTTCCCACTACCATTGGGTAGCCTCTCTGTGACCTGCCTGCTGCCGGCCCTGTCAGGCCAGAATCATATCAGAAGGCCACTGACCTTTGAGCAAGATAGTTCTCCGCTGAGAGGTTCTCCTGGAGCCTTACTGATTACTACTGCCTCTTCTCAGGGCCTGTTGTAAGATGCCTGGGACAATCTGTCCCTCCACCCCACACACACTTACAAACAACGCTGCTGCAAAGCAAACAGTAAAGCAAACAGTAAACTGTGAGAGACATGTTCTCTGCTCTGCCTACTCAGGCCCAGGAATGTTAACAGTCTTGCCTCAGAGACAGCCAACTCTTCAGTGTCCTCTCTGTCAATGCCAGGTCAAGAAAACTGATTCTTGAAAGTGTAAGAGGGAAGTGTTGTATGAGCATAGAAGACAAACTGTACTGATTGAACAAGCTATGGCTTAGATAAAGTCAGGCGGCGGACCTAGTGTCTTCCATGGCGACACTGGGACTCTCTCAATTTGTTGCAACCCCCACCCACCAGGCCGGACACATGTTAGACCTGATCTTTGCGGCTGGGGTTACAGTGAGCGATATAACCGCAGAGGCGGTGCCATGGTCGGATCACTTCGCCCTCAAGGCTTGTGTAGATATGCCTCCCCAAACCTGTTTAGGCGAGGAGCCGATTATGGCTCGCCCGCGGAGCCAAATGGACCCGGAACGGTTCCAGATGGCTCTTCGGGATCCCTGGCCCGCTGGCGATTCCCTCGATGGCCTGATTGAGACCTGGAATAGCCGGCTCTCTAGGGCCATTGAGGAGATCGCACCTCGGCGCCCTCTGCGACCTCGGACTAAGCTGGCTCCGTGGTATACCCCGGAATTACGCCAGCTGAAACAAGGCCTTAGACGGCTAGAGAGGCAATGGCGGCGTTCTCGTGACGAAGCGACTAGAACATCTTATAGGAAGTTTATGAAGTCCTATGAGATGGCAATCAAGACCGCAAAGAAAATATACTTTGCGGCCAAGATTGCATCTGCAAATTCGCGCCCGGCGCAATTATTTAGAATAATTCGGAACCTTACTACGTTGCCACAGGGCGACTCAAAAGCTAAGGAATTGGAGATTGGCTGTGAGGCTTTTGCGAAATTTTTTGCTGATAAGGTCCAATTGCTCCGCCACAACTGCCCTGCCAACTTAGATGCAGTAAGTGAACTCGAGGCCCAATGCGTGTCTTCTGATTCAACCCTGGACTGCTTTGACCCGCTCAGCTTGGAGGAGGTCGACAGAATTCTTGGCACCGCATGATCCACAACTTGTGATCTGGACCCATGCCCTCCTGGCTAATTAAGGCCTGCCAGGAGGAATTACGATATCCTATACGGGATATTATAAATCGATCCCTTTCAGAGGGCGCCTTTCCAACACCCCTGAAAAAGGCACTGGTCCGCCCTCTCCTGAAAAAAGCTTCATCAGACCCGGCCGAATTGGCACACTACCGACCGGTCTCAAATTTGCCCTTTTTGGGCAAAATTATTGAGAGGGCTCTGGCGTTGCAGTTACAGGACTTTCTGGAGGACGCCTCCACCCTAGACCCATGCCAGTCCGGCTTCCGCCCGGGCCATGGGACGGAGACAGTCTTGGTCGCCCTCATGGATGACCTCCGACGACAACTGGATCGAGGCGGCTCGGCAGTATTGCTGCTGCTAGACCTGTCGGCTGCGTTCGATACGGTCGACCATCGGCTGCTGACCCGCCGCCTCGCCGCCGCAGGAATTTGGGGGCTAGCCCTACAATGGCTCTCCTCCTTCCTGGAAGGTCGGGGACAAAGGGTGGCAATTGGGGGGGAGCTGTCCCAGAGACACCCACTTCATTGTGGGGTGCCTCAGGGAGCAATTCTCTCCCCCATGATGTTTAACATCTTTATGCGCCCCCTTGCCCAGATTGTACGGAGGTATGGGCTGGGTTGCCATCAGTATGCAGATGACACCCAGCTCTATCTATTGATGGACGGCCGGGCTGGCAATGTCCCAATAAACCTGGACCGGGCGTTGCAAGCCGTGGCTGACTGGCTCAGGCTGAGCGGGCTGAAGTTGAATCCAGCGAAGACTGAGGTCCTTTGCGTGGGCCGCGGCGGACTGGGAGGGGAGATTACGCTACCGGATTTTGACGGTGCGCCACTGATACCAGTGCGCAAAGTCAAGAGCCTGGGAGTGCTACTGGAATCCTCCTTGTCAATGGAGGCCCAGATAGCTGCCACTGCTAGATCCGCCTTCTTTCACCTCAAGAGGGCGAGGCAGTTGGCTCCCTTCTTGGAGCGCAGCGACCTAGCAACTGTGATCCACGCAACGGTCACCTCGAGACTAGACTACTGCAATGCCCTCTACATGGGGCTGCCCTTATACCGAACACGGAAACTTCAGGTAGTCCAGAACGCGGCGGCCAGGCTGCTATTGGGACTACCACGGTGGGAACATGTGCGGCCTGGGCTGCGGGATCTGCATTGGCTGCCAGTTGTGTACCGTGTTCGTTATAAAGTGCTGGTCATTACCTTTAAAGCCCTATATGGCCGAGGACCTGCCTACCTAAGGGACCGCCTCTCCCCATATGTTCCCCAGAGAGCACTGAGATCTAGCTTGCAAAATCTCCTAATAATCCCTGGGCCAAGAGAGGCTCGATTAAAGGCAACCAGGGAGCAAGCCTTCTCCGCAATGGCCCCTCGATGGTGGAATCATCTACCAGAGATGGTGCGAGCCCTGCGGGACTTGAATCAATTCCGCAGGGCTTGTAAAACATTTCTTTTTCAGCTGGCTTTCGAAACAGAACCTGGCTAAACTGATGAAATTGATGTGTAGCCATCCAGCCATCTTGTGGATATTATGACCCATAGTAATGTAGCACCTTTTATCTATTTTAACTAACTTATTTATTATGTTATTGATTTAAAATTGCTGTTGTATTATATTGTTTTATTGAACCATGGATTTCCATGCTTGTGAGCCGCCCTGAGCCCGCCTTTGGCGGGGGAGGGCGGGATATAAGAATAAATTTATTATTATTATTATTATTATTATTATTATTATTATTATTATTATTATTATTATTATTATTATAAAGCTTACAGTGAAACCGGGAAATAGACCAGTTTTGCCTGTCAGTTTTGCTTTCTTGTGGGTGCTGTGAGGTGTTGAAGTGGTCCACTCACAGTCATCCCATGTGAATTCATGATACATAGAATGGATGGGATTTCCACACCTATTTGTTGACGCAAGTCACATGGATTGAATAAATGAAGTTATTTGAGAAATTTCACTATTGAAACATTTATTGAGTTGTACATCTTTAAGTGCTCATATTCCTTCAGGAGCCTGCTGCACATGGTGCTTTTACTTGTTCTCCTGCTCCTGTTCAGCAGCAGTCCCTATGACAGCCAATGTGAATTAGCAGTTGCCAACTCCAGGTTGGAAAATTCCTGGAGATCTGTTGGGTGGGGCCTGGAGAGGGTGAGTTTGAGAAAGAGTGGGACCTCAGCCAGGTACCAAGGCATAGAATCCATTCTCAAAATTAGCCATTTCTGCCTGGAGAACCATTGTTGCCAATATCCAGGTGAGGGCTGTGTCATTATACCCTGCTGACGTCGCTTGCTTCCTGCTTTTGTCCCCATGGTGGAGAAAGACTACTTTTATTAGGTAGATGCTGTGGGGTGGAGGTGGGGGAGAAGATGGAAAACTGAAATCAGATATATTCCCCTACAGAAAATACCTGCCTTGAGGTGCATACTCTGTAACACAACCAGGCCAGGCCCCCCGCCAATCATGCCACAAGTTCACGCTGATGTTAAACACCACAAGGCTGGATATGACAGGAAAAGGGGGCAACGGTGCACTGCAAACAAAGAAATGATGTGCTTCAGTGTCTGTGACCATCGTCATGCTCCCCTGCATCCCGCCCCCCCTTATTCTTCCTTCTTGGCATCCTGGACCTGTTTCAGGGCTTTGAGCCACCACAGACATGGGGACATACACACACGTGTGTGTGTGGGGGGGGGGAAGGAATGGAAAGCTGGTGTCTGTTTCAGCTGCAGGGTGGGTGGGAAGGCAGCAAGGGTGAGGAGTAGTGTTCCCTCTAAGCTGAGTTAGCATGAGCTAGCTCACAGATTGTCAGCTGTCAGCTCATGCCTTTTTGTCTTAGTTCAGGAAAAATGGCCCCAAAGCACAATAATTTATGCAGTAGCTCACAACTTTAATGCCAGTAGCTCACAAAGTAGAATTTTTTTTCACAAGACTCTGCAGCTTAGAGGGAACATTGGTGAGGAGGTGAGTGAAAGCCAAGGTTAGGGGAGGGCTTCAGAGTGGGGTCTGCCAGACCAAAGTTTTTGCTGTGGAAGCTGACTGGGTGATTTTGGGCCAGTCAGACTTTCAGCCTAATCTAACTTACAAGGTTGTGCAGATCAAAGTGGAGAGAGGAGAATGATGTAAGCTGCTTCGGTCTTCTCCCACCAGTGTGAAGAAAGAAGGTGCAGAAGGTGCATGGAGGGGGGAAGGCAATGGAAAGCTGAAAGAGGGACAGATAAAGGGATGGAGTTACGACTGCCAACTCCAGGTTAGGAAATGGTAGGAATGTCTTGCAGGCTTTGGAGTCAATTAGGGCTCCTATGAAGTTGACTCACCTGGATGGGGTGAGCAGGCCAGGTGGTAGGGGTGTCTGTGCCAGTAGGCTGGATTGCGATCCTCCGCCCCACCCCTGTTATCTTAGCGTGTGCAAAGGGTGCACGCTGGTGACATAACAATGACATCACTGTCACCCCTTGACTTTGCCAAGGACACCCGAGCCTCAGGAGATCCCGGCAAAGTCTGAAATGGCATCAGGCTCCGCCCCCTCCAGTGGGGGAGGGCCCCCAGTGCCATTTGCAAACACTTCCCCCCTCAACCTTCCCGCACCTCTTTCCTCCGCCGAAGTCTCGGGCAGAGGAAAGAGCCGGTGCGGGGTCTCCTCTTCGCTCTCGTTCTTCGCCCTTTCCTGCAGGGGAGCCAGCCCGAGAGCGAAGCTGAGCCCTCTTTCTCCGCCCGAGTCTTGGGTGGGGGAAGGAACTGATGCAGGGCGTCCTCTTCGCTCTCAGGCTGCCTTTCCTGCAAGGGAGCCAGCCCAAGAGCGAAGCCGAGCTTTCTTTCCTCCACCCGAGTCTCGGGCAGGGGAAAGAGCAGGCGCAGGGGCTCATCCTCACTCTCAGGCTGTCTTCCCTGCAGGAGAGGCAGCCTGGAAACGAGGCTGAACTGCATCTTTCCTCCGCCCGAGTTTCAGATGGGGGAAAGAGGCAGAGCTGCGCTAGCTGGTGTGTGGGAAGGGGGCACCTTGTGGTGCCCTGTAGGCCATGCAGCACCCGAGGCAGCCGCCGACATGGCCTACTCCCATGTGCCGGGCCCGGGGGTGAGGTCAAACTTCTTGAGATTGACACAAAGTCTCAGATTTGAAGTGATGTCAATGTGGTTTTTATGCCTTACAGGAGAAGGTCCTTGGAATCCCCCAAATGTCTATATTGGGAATATGATCATTCCCTGCAGACACAGGTAAACTGCTACAAACACCATAATTTTTGTGAACACCCATGGTGCAGCAGATATCCCAAATGGGAGCACTTTGTATTGGTAGTGATCCCCTCTGACTGTGAACCTCAGGTACTATATGCAGTGGGGTGCAATCTTCAGGTGGAAGTACATGTCCTGAAGGTCTAGCATGGCCATCCATACCCCTTTTTTGAGGAGTGGTAGGATGTTCTGTAGGGAAATCATCCTGAAAATGGGTTGCACTTACCTGTAACCTTTGTTCATTGAGTAGCCTTCTGTGCAGGCACACATGGGACTGTGCTTCTGCAGGCCAGTCACCGGGAGGAACTAGCAAGCTGAAAAGGAATATTCTAGCATCCCAAGAGTGCTGGCTGCCTCCCAACAGCACAGTGAGCTCCCTGTCCAAAAGTCATGTGATGTGGGAGGAGCCAGCACTCTCCCCTCAGTTCTCCACAGTCGCCAAGAAGTAGCGTAAGACAGCCACGGTAGGAATGGAGGGGGGGATGTGTGCCTGCACAGAAGGCCACTCAATGAACAAAGGTAACTGTATCTTTGTGGCCTCTGTGCAGTCCCACATGGGAGAATAGCAAGCTGGCATATCTTGAAGGTGGATGTGTGGTATCTTAGTGGAACATAGCCTGTAGCACTGCTTTTCCCACTGCTGCATCTCTTCGAGCATCAACGTCCATGGCATAGTGTTCCACAAACATCAAAGGAGTAGACTAGGTCGCCACTCGGCAGATGTCAAGTAGAGGAAGACTAGATCAGAATGCTGCTGAGGAAGCCTGAGCTCTTGTGGAGTGTGCTGAAACTTTGAAGGGACATTGAGTGTTTGACAAGGAATAGGCCAGATGGATGGCAGAGCAGATCCAGCGAAACAGTGTCTGTGGAGGCTCTCCATCCTTTATGTGGACCATGAAAGTAAACAAAGAGAGAGGTGTCTTTTTTGAATGATTTGGTCCTTTCTAGATAAAATAGTAGAGCTCTCCTGAGGTCTAGGCTGTGAAGCACCCTTTCCAGAGGAGAGATTTGGGATGGAAAATTACAGGTAAGTTGATGTCCTGATTGAGGTGGAATTTGGAAACTATTTTAGGGAGAAACTCCAGACAGGGCTGAAGGACCACTTGGTCCATGTGAATCTAGAAGAAAGGAGACTGTGTGCATAGGGCTGTGAGCTCACCTACTTGCCTGGCGGAAGTGATAGCAACTAGAAAGTCTACCTTGTAGGATAAAAATGACAATTCACACATTGCTAGGGGTTCAAACAGTTTATGGGTTAGACATGACAGCACCAATGATAAACTCCACTGCAGAACAGGGGAAATAACAGAGGGATACAAGTCATTTAAGCCCTGCAGAAACCGTTTGGAGCCAGACAGCGAAAAAGCTGAGCAATCATCAATACTATCATGATAGGCGGAGATTCCTGCCAAAAAAACCTTAATGGAGGTATTAGCTAGATCTTGCCTGAAGCATAGATATGTTCACTAAACAGCTCATGGCTCTTGAATGGCAAGTCCTCTAATTCCGTTCTCATGTCAGATGGTAGGGCAGAGTTCCTCAACTGTGGCTCTGCTATGGCAGTCAGCCTCATGTTTGGCTGAATTGACCTATTGTTTCACAAGGCAAATACCCTCGTCTGCCAAGGCTCTGACTAGGGGCTTTTTGTCTTGGGGCAGATCAGCATTATAGTGAAGGATCTTTTCCTATAAAACCCTATTGACTGCAGTGAAATTAGTCACTCGCAGACCCATGGCAACAGATGAATAGATCTTTTATCCTATAGCATCTAGTTTCCTCCCTTCCTTGTCATTGGGGCAGTTTCGCAAGTCATAGCGGCCCCGAGCAGGGATGACCTCTGAGAAGGAGTTTGTTTTAGGGTGCTTGAATAAGAACCCGCAACCAGAGTAATTGACATGTGTGATGGTAATGGAAGGGTTAACAGAAAAACTAAGGACTCATAGAGCCTGAGTCAGATGATCTAAGGGTGGGGGCCGGAGTGCTCGGAACTCTCAGGAGGAGTGATTGACAGTTAACGGCTGGGGAGTCGTCAGTGAATAACTGTCAGAGGGAGACAGTTGAGGAGAGCAGTTGGTTTTTCAGCAGAGAGCTGAAGAGACAGGGAATTATCAGCGGAGAGCTGAGGAGAAGGAGCTGAGATAGGAGCTGAGGAGAGACTTTGAGGGAAGTGAAGCTCGCTGAGAGCTCTGTAGAGACAGCCAAGGGGCTGAGTGTGACAAAAGGAGAGTCACAGTGAAAGACCTGAGAGGTCACAGAAACATATACACTTCTCTTAAGAACTAACGAGGTTGATGAGGGAAAGATGTGGATCTAGAGGAGTCAGAAGGGCTGGGAGTAGAGACACCAGTCGGCTCAAGAGACCAGACACATTAAGCCCAAGAGGCCAACCTAAAATACGCTCGACCATCGGTTGCTGGCCTGCCGTCTTGCCGATGCGGGGATTCAGGGGCTGGCCTTGCAATGGCTTTCCTCTTTCCTTGATGGTCGGGGACAAAGGGTGGTGATTGGGGACGAACTGTCCCAGAGACACATGCTTGATTGCGGAGTGCCTCAAGGGGCGGTACTCTCCCCGATGTTATTTAACATCTATATGCGCCCCCTTGCCCAGATTGCCTGAAGGTATGGGTTGGGTTGTCATCAGTATGCTGATGACACCCAGCTCTATCTACTTATGGATGGCCGGCCTGCCTGCGCCCCAGAAAATCTGGACCGGGTGTTACAGGCAGTGGCTAGGTGGCTTAGGCTGAGCGGGCTGAAGCTGAATCCGGCGAAGACAGAGGTCCTTTGCTTGGGTCGTTGTGGCCCGGGAAGGGAAATCTCCCTGCCAGTTTTTGACGGGGCGCCGTTGATAGCGGCGCACAGGGTCAAAAGTCTGGGGGTACTATTGGAGCCTTCATTGACAATGGAGGCTCAGATAGCAGCCACTGCCAAGTCTGCATTTTTTCATCTTAGGCGGGCGAGGCAGTTGGCCCCTTTCCTGGAGCACGATGACCTAGCAACAGTGATTCATGCCACGGTCACCTCGAGGTTGGACTACTGTAATGCCCTCTACATGGGGCTACCCCTGTGCCGAACCCGGAAACTGCAGTTAGTGCAGAATGCCGCTGCCCGGCTGCTACTAGGGCTCCCAAGATGGAAGCACATTCGGTCGGGGCTTCGGGATCTGCACTGGCTGCCAATAACATTCCGAGTCCGGTACAAGGTGTTGGTCATTACCTTTAAAGCCCTATATGGCCTAGGACCTGCCTACCTTAGGGACCGTCTCTCCCCACACGTTCCCCAGAGAGTACTACGATCGGGCTCACAAAATCTGCTAGTAATCCCCGGGCCAAAGGAGGCCCGTCTGAAATCCACCAGGGATCGGGCCTTCTCGGTAACGGCGCCTTACTGGTGGAACCAGCTGCCGGAAGAGGTGAGGGCCCTGCGGGACCTAGGGCAGTTCCGCAGGGCCTGTAAGACAGTCCTCTTCCGGCTGGCCTACAACAACTAACTGACACTGAGAATTTCTGGATGGAATTAGAATGCATTTAACAGACCGCTGGTTTTTTATGTTTTATGTTTTATTAATTTACTGTTTTAATCCTTATTATGTAAATGTTTTTAAGATAAACTTATGTAAGTTTGTGTGTTGTGAGCCGCCCTGAGCCGCTTCGGTGGGAAGGGCGGGATATAAGTCAAAATATAAATAAATAAATAAATAAATAAATAAATAGTGTTGGAGAGTGAAGAATATATGAATTGTGAACCCTGAGAGACCGAAGTAAAATCTGTACTATAAAGCCTGAACTATTTAGCAACTGTTATTTATCTGAGATACAATATAGCCCATGTAAATACCTCCCATTTCCCAGTTGGAGACTGTGTGTAAATAAAAGTCTGTGATTTACATTTAAGTTCTCTGGTGCCTGTATATTGGGAATAACCATCAAAGCTGCTGTGGTCCCCTACATTTTTATTTTGAAAACAAAACAAAACCCCCGAAGAGACTAGTATTGAGAAACCCATATTATACCCACCCTTTGTGTTCAGTAGTTGTGAGGTAAAATTCAAAAGGAAGAACCGAGGCTGAAATAGGGGCTGGGGTCGCCATATGCTGCCTATAGAAGCAAACAAGGCAAGCTGTCATAACATAGTACAGAGCAGGGGTGTCAAATTCATTTGTTATGAGGGATGGATCTGACATAAATGAGCCCTTGTTGGCTGGGGCATGTGTGTACCTATTTAAGATTAGGTAGCAGAAATATAAACTTTATAAAGGACACAGACAAGCACAATTTTTGGGTTTTTTTAAACAAACCTCCCTAAGAATGCTTAAAACATTAGCACTTGGTCTTAAATATGCTTTCTTTGTATTTCTCCCATGGGATCCAGGGAACTGGGCAAAGGAAGCTCTGACTCTTTCCTTCCTTCCCCAGGGTTCCAGGATGGGGTGGAGCCTCAGCCAATAGAAGGAAGAGAGGCTTGGCTCAGTAGCTCTGCTGTGTGATTGACAGAGCTTGGCAAAGCAAGCTATCCTTCCTTCCCTTCTTCCCCAAGGGAGGAACCTCAGTCAATGGAGAAAATAGAGGCTTTGCTTTGTAGTTCCTGTGCAATTGAGGAGTCCTGGCAAAGCAAACTGTGATACAGAAGGAAGCAAGAAAGAGGGAGAAAGAAGCAGATTGCTTGGGGGCCTGACAGGAGCCCTCCGGGGGCCTGATTTGTCCCCTGGGCCACATGTTTGACACCCCTGGTATAGAATCTCTAAATGCCTAGCCAATGGAGCCGTGGAAACTGGCTTGGTCCAGGCAGAAATGATGACTTCTTCAATGCCTAGCAAGAGGGGCAGTGCTACCAGTCCAGAGTAAGATTGGCAAATGAGGAAAGCTCCTCCGATGGAGAGGGAGTGGAATGGCCACCAACTGCATCGCCAGGAGATGGAATGGATGTAGCCTTGGAACCAGTGTCAGAATCATGGAGGTTGGAACTGTGGTCACCATGAGATCTAAATTGATGTCTGCTCACAAAATGGGACCGAGACTGAAGGTGGTCATAGTCGCGTGTATCAGTAAGTGATCTACGGGAGCCGGATCACCAATGCCATAGGTGGTGATTTTGCAGAGTGAGGTCACATGGTCCCAGTAGTTCTACATCAGATGAGGAAGGTGAATGAGAGCGCTGTGAGGGTGAGTGTAGCAACTGTCTTGAACTGCTGCAAAGTATCTACATCACCAAGGGAAATCAGTTCTGAAGCTGTGAGTGTCCTCTGGAACTGGGTTGGTGGTTGCAGCTAGGTGAAGAAGGCACTCAGCATCGTAGACATGGTGATTCTCAGCGCCTGTGTGGCAGTATCTGAAGGGCGGTGAGGGCAGTGAGAGCCTTTCATGACTGCAGTGCTTTTCCTTCCTTTTAGCCTTCTTAGTGGGAGGCTTGAAGCCTGCTCAGGCTTTTCCCATGTTGTCTGATTGGGAGGCCTGTCCTGCTGGGAGGGCAGAGCTGGTGGAAGGAGACTGGGAAGGCTTGTCAGGCACTCTGCCATTTTGGCTCCACAATCACTACAACTTTTTAAAAGTGGCATATTGATAGTCTTTCTCACTGAGGTAATGTTGAAGAGACTCACAGCTTGGTGGCTAAAAGAGAACAGAGGGGAGAGTGTTGGCTCCTCTCACATCATGTGACTTTTGGGCGAGAAGCTCACTATGCTGTTGGGAGGCAGCCAGAACTCTTGGGATGCTAGAATGTTCCTTTTTCAGTTTGCTAGCTATTCCCGGTGGCTGGTCTGCAGATGCGCAGTTTCATGTGGGACTTCACAGAGGCCATGAAGATGACCTTGCAGTAAACAATGAACTCATTCAGGGTCATCAGGTCCATAATGGGTCTCATGCTGCAGTCCTTGTTGGGCATGGTAAAGTATTGAAAGTAGAACCCATGTCCCAAAGAGTCAGGCAGCACCCTCTATATAGCTTGTTTGTTCAGAAGTGCTAGTACTTCCTCCTTCAGGAAAATAGTGAAGACCTGAAATGACTACTGATGAAGGCTAAAGCAGAAAGTGCCAAAGCTGGATTGTAGCTGAACATTAAGAAGATAAACTAATGACTACTAGGAAATCATACCATTTAAAGGTCTACATTGAAGAGATTCAAATTGTTCAAGATTTTCTATTCCTTGGCTCCATCATCAACCAAAATGGAGACTACAACCAAGAAATCAGGAGATTGAGATGAGGAAGGACAGACATGAAGGAGCTAGAAACGATCCTTAAGTGTAAGGATGTGACCTTGGCAACCAAGATCAAGATAATTCATACTATATTATTCCTGACAGAAGAAAGCTGACAGAAGAAAATTGATTCTTTTCAAATGTGGTATCGGGGGAGAGTGCTACAGATATCGTCAACTGCCAAAAAAATAAAATAAAAATAAGAGAGTTCTAGATCAAATCAAGCCTGAATTCTGCCTAGAAGCTACCATGACTAAACTGAGGCTAATGTACTATGAGAAGACAAAAATTAGTGGAACATGCAATAATCTTAGAAAAGTTGAAGGTAGCAGTTAAAAAGGATGTTCCAGCATGAGATGGATTGATTCAATACAGGAAGTGATGGTCCTCTGGAGGTTATTAATACAAGTGTCATCATAAATTGGAAGTGACTTGATGGCACATAATACACTTAAAAACCACCCACCCACCCAATCTTCCACTGACTGATCTTCTTTGAGGACACACACTGGCCCTTTCTGCACTGTCCTTTTACCCTGGTTTCTGCATTCATATCAAGCTTTATCTTCTTTTTATACCAGGTTATTTTTTCTTTCTTCATTCAAATTGAGTTCAATCTCCATTTTATCTTGGGTTATTTTTTCCTTCTGCATTGCTTTCCTCCCTTCAGCAGCCAGCCCGGGCTCAGCCCACTATTGCTCCAGGATATTTGGATGCTGTTTTGCTGCGGCTTTTATCCCAATTAGCTTTTAACCCAGATCAGATTTCAATGCAGAAACTCAGTCTTTTTATGCTCACTCATTTATGGCCCTTTTCCTCCATTTTTTTTTTTTGGGGGGGGGGAGCGGTTTAAAAGTGATGCAGTCTTAAGCTGCCATTTGAGTATGATGACCACTGTTTCTTCCCTGTGAGTTATTAATGTTGCTCTTATCTGCCCCCTTGGAAGGGATGGTGAGAGCTGCTTTGAGTTCCATTGTTCAGCTGTTGTTTTGGCATTGATCCCTTCTCCTGTATTCTAAGGCATTTCAGTAGTTCAGACAGTTGCATGGACTGATGTAAATAAGTTTGGGAAGAACATGCTGGGGTTTGTCTTATTTACAATTTAATAGGCTGAGAAGGCTGTTTGCATGTGCAACACAAAGTTGCTACCTGGAAGGTAGGACGAAAGCATTTGCTTGACTTGATAAGCAGGGAGAGAGCTGGATGTGTTTTTGCATGCAAATTAAAACTAATCCACATCCAGAGTCACCAAACAGGGAGAAGACAAGTAATAAGGGAAACATAAGCAAGGACAGACCTGTCCATTGACAAGACGGGTAGTCCTGGTGATGTTTTTGCACATGCACTACTCTGCTGCCTTGCGAGCACATTGGGGGGGATTATGAGTGGGCAGGAGCAGTGACAAGAAGTTTGTGTTACTTCTTCACAATGCAGAATAAACAATCCACTGCAGGTAAGAAAACCGGGAGAAAATAGGAGGTGAAGAAATTAACAGAAAACCCAAAATGAACTTGAGTATAAAATTGCTTCCAAATCAAATGCTGCAAAGATCAGGAATAAATTGTGAGTGCAGAAAGGGTAACTGTCTTCTTAGGGCTTGAGCAGTAAAAAGAGAGGCTGGTGCGGAGAAGATAATGAATTTATATCCCGCCCTCCACTCTGAATTTCAGAGTCTCAGAGCGGCTCACAATCTCCTTTATATTCCTACCCCGTAACAGACACCCTGTGAGGTAGGTGGGGCTGAGAGGACTCTCACAGCAGCTGCCCTTTCAAGAACAACCTCTGCCAGAGCTATGGCTGAGCCAAGGCCATTCCAGCAGATGCAAGTGGAGGAGTGGGGAATCAAACCTGCTTCTCCCAGATAAGAGTCTGCACACTTAACCACTACACCAGATTGGCTCTAGCTGAAAGGCAGCAGTCCTTCCAGTTTAGATAAACATTGCCTTTCTAACATAAAGCCTGCTCTACATCTGAGGCTGCTAATGGAAAAAGCTAAAGAGAACAAACCTGACATCACCTCCTGCAGAAAGATAATGTCCTGATGCAGAAGTAGCTTTCCTGGGTTACTATAAGAAAGCAGGATCAAAACAGAAAATTCAGAGGCCTTCCTGGCAGAACAGATGGCAACAAAAAAAATATCACCTGGAAAACAAGTAAAGTTACAGATGGGCAGTGGTTCAAAAAACTTATTCATTAGTTGGGTGAGGACAAACTGCAGGTCCCATGGAAGAATTAGTGACTGAACTGAACAGGTAGATCAGGAGTGTCGAACTCATTTGTTATGAAGGCTAGATCTGACATAAATGAGACCTCGTTGAGCCGGGCCATGTCGGGCTGGGCCATGTATGTACCTATTTAAGATTAGGTAGCAGAGATACAAATTTTTATAAAGAACACAAAATATATATTTTTAAAAAACTTAAAAAATGCTTAAAACATTAGCACTCCTGGGTCTTAAAGATGCTTTATTTGCATTTCTCCCATGGGATTCAGGGAACTGGGCAAAGGAAGCTCTGGCTCTTTCCTTTCCCAGGAGACTGGGGGGGGGGAGCCTCAGTCAATAGAAGGAAGAGAGGCTTGGCTCAGTAGCTCCACTGTGCAATTGAGAGAGCCTAGCAAAGCAAGCTATCCCCAAGAGAGGAGCTTTAGCCAATGCAGAAAACAGAGGTTTTGCTCTATAGCTCCTGTGCAATTGAGCAGGCCTTGCAAAGCAAGCTGTTAAGCAGGAGGCAAAAAATACAAAATCCAAATAGCACAAACACACTCTATTATAATAAATGATATTTTAAAGATACAGTAACACACAATTTCCTTCAAAAAGTCCCAGTGCGCAAAATATCCTATGCATTCCAAATTCTTGTACTTGTAGTCTTCAATAATTGTAGAAATGATTCAAGGAGAAGAAATAATTCATTGTAAGAGACCAGTTTCGGCCACGCCTTCCTCAGTCATGACTCTCATGCAATAAATTGCATTTAACTCCTCCAATTTTGAGTACGATCATTTGTTAGTTGGGACTCAGTCTACTTGTTTACGGGCAATGTCTCCTTCCAGATTTACAAGATGGTCACGTCACGTCAGTTATGCAGAAGAAAGCAAGATATAGGGAGAAGGAAGCAGATGACAGCCAGTTGCTCAGGGGCCTGATAGAAGCCTTCCGGGGGCCTGATTCGGCCCCAGAACTGCATGTTTGACATCCCTGATAGATTATTCAGATACATGTTTGGTTGTCTGTTTTTCTTTGCTGACATCCTGGTAACTAAACCTGTATGCCAAAACACTGTCATCACATGTGGCATGGATAGCAAAAGGAGTGATGTTGACTTGATGCACCTTTTACACAGACTACAGGCCAAGTAGTTAAAAGTGCTGGATGCTGTAGTTCCATGTTTGTTTATACAGTACAATAAAAGCTAATTGTCTATCTAGGGGATGACAGTGATCCCTTGATACCAAAGATGTACTGCAACCACCAAAATGCACTTGGTGAAAACCCTCAGGGTGGTGAAAAGGCTGAAGGGCAACATATTTCAGTGGTAGTGGCGTCTTCCACAATGAACCACAGAAAACAGCACTGAGATCAGACTGAGGATATACCAGGTAATTATGGGCAACTGGAGACCTGTGTGTATCTCTCTAATATGAACTTATGTCACTGACTGAATGAGGATGGAGGGCCTGGAGGTGTGTACATATATCCTATTCCCTGGCATGCTACTTCAACAAACTGAAAAGTCACCAAATGAAAAAAAATTAAAAATGGGTATTTAATCCAGTCTATGCAATCATAACATAGAGAAGAGGAAAGAAATTTCAGGCTCTGAGCTAGTTAGCAATCCTTGTAACACATATTCCTTTAAAGAAGCACTCACAACATAGCTCAGAAAGTCAAACTTGTTCTGCATAGCTGAAGATTGTCAGGGCTGCTGTCAGGGCAGCGGATAAGAGTCTGTAACAAAGCAGATTGTTTGGAACCTTTTCAGTATGGTGTTAGGTCTGGTTATGGAATTAAAACTTCCTTGGTTACCCTGGCAGATAACGTTCATTGGGAGCTGGGCTTAAGAAGTGCAGCCCTGTTGATTCTCCTGGACCTTTCTCTGGTTTTTGATACCAATGATCATGGTATCCTTCTGGACTACCAATCATGGATGAGACTGGGAGAAGCGGGGAAGTCATCCAGAAATTTGAGGTGCCACAAATATACACATGGTACTCAGCTCTATGTCACATTCCCATTGGATCCTACAGAAGCTATGGAAACTGTGAACCAGTGTCTGAAGGTAATCTTTAGATGGATAAGGGCTAACAAGCCAAAGCTTAATCCTAAAAAGATAGGAACAATGGTCCTAGAGCAAACTAATTTATGCAGTAGCTCACAACGTTAATGCCAGTAGATAAGTAGAATTTTTGCTCACAAGACTCCACAGCTTAGAGTGAGTATTGGCCATAAGTACCTTTCCTCACCTTAAGTTGGTAAATCAGCTATAGCCCTTCCTGGGTAAGAAATATCATGTCACTGTAGTGTAATACCATTGATCTATATATCTAATTCTCAACAGTCCTCTGTGTATGGTCACTTATTTTCACAAACAGAGGGCACACGTTCCCGCAACAGTTTTTTCTTACAGCCTCAAGGGACTCCATGCATCTGCAGAAAACTTCAAAAAGTTAAAAAAATATACATGGGGGCGGGGAGTTAAATTCCACCCAAAATAAAAAGTGCCTGTACATGCACAGACAGCGCAACTTACTGTTGAGGGCCTGGCTGCTGCTGCTCCTGTGAAGCCAGTTCAGGCCCAGCTGAAGGGGTGGGGAATATTGGGTGCCACTCCAGGGAATACCGAGAGTTGCTCCAGGACTGACTGTGGCAGTGGGAAATACTGGGAGAGGCTTCACGCTCAGCTGTAGCAGTGCGGAACATCAGCAGAGACTATGGGTTCAGGTGCAACAGTGGAGAATGCTGGAAGAGACTTCAAGCCTAACTGTGGCAGACACTAGGAGTTGCTGAGGACCTGGCCACCACTGGGAGCTGCTCCAGGCTTGGAGCTGCTCCCAGGAACTGCCACTGCTCCATGTAGAGGAAAAGGGGGGGGGAGGAAGAAGGGGGAATTGGATTGGAGAGAGAGACAAAGGAGGGATTGACTGGGTAGAGGGTTGGAAAGAAAAAGACTGAGGGTAAAATGTACTGGGTTCAAAGCATGAGGTTGCCCAAGAGATAGTGAGTTCAGTTCTTTATTCAGTGATTCAGCATAGTGAGATAGGAACAGAACTAACAGGCAGGACCAACTGCCCTGCTTATATGCATGCAAACCTCCCCACCCAAAAACCTATTACCATCACCCCATTACACACAACTATAGATTAATAGCTGGCCTAATGATCCCTGATGGGCCTCCTTCCTGAATCCAGGTGGCTATTGTTTTAGGGTCTCCAGCTCAGCCAAGTCTCTGCTGGTCCTAAGGCCAAACTCCAGTTCCAATACATAACACTCCTCCCCCCAAAGTTTCCCAACACCTAACAAACATAGTTTCTAAGATGTGCTGGTTTCCGTTGCTCCCTGTTGAACCGACAAAGCCCCTCAGGTGTGGCCGAGGAGTCTGGTTCCCTTGTCTGGGCTGCCGGGCTGCTGGAAGGCTGTGGTAGCAGGGTCCCCGATGTTGGAGGTGCCCGGTGGGGGTTCCTCCGATTACTGGAGGTCTGACTGGGCCCTGACTCCCACTGGCTCCTGCAGTGGCACCAACCGGGGTTGCTCTGCGGTGTCCGATGTAGCATCTGGCTTGGCAGGGAGCATGCGGTGGTGGAGTTGATCCATGTGTCTGCGCAGGACTTGGCCCCCATCAGTCGGGACCTCATACAACTCAGGTGGGGATCCATGCTGGGCCACTGCCAAAGTTCCGGGCATATACGGAGTCTCCAGGAAAAAATCCTCTTGGCACTCCGGTGACGGCCGAGGTTCGGGGGCTCTATCTGGGTGGAGATTGTCCATCTGGTCATCAGGCAGTGGCCCATTAGAAGCTCTGCTGGGCTACGACCTGTGGTAGCACTAGGGGTCACTTGATGGCCAAAAAGGAATGCAGCTAATCAGTGGTCCCAGTCCCCATGAATTAATCTCTGGAGAGACTCTTTTGTGGTGTGCACCATCAGTTCTGCCTATTTGTTGGTGGTCGGGTGGAACGGGGCAGAACGGATGTGCCTGATGAGGTAGCGACCCAGAAACTCTTGGAACTCCTCTGAAGTGAAGGCTGTTCCGTTGTCTGTGGCCACCGCATCCGAGATGCCGTGTGTGCAGAAAATCCTACGGAGCGCTCGGATTGCTGCTTGGGAGGAGGTGGAAGTGACTGGGACTACCTCCAGCCACTTGGTGTATGAGTCCACCAAAATAAAGAATATTTGCCCCTGGAAGGGGCCTGCAAAGTCCAAGTGCAACCGGGACCATGGGTTGCAGGTGGACTTCCAGTGTTGCACAGGGGTGCAGGGTGGTTCTGGCTGGGTTTCCTGGCAGGCCTGGCATTGCTTGACCCAGGCCTCAATCTCACTGTTCATCTCCGGCCACCAAACATAGCTCCGGGCAAGTGCAGGACCCGGGGCAAAAGCATCTGGGGGGTTTGCCGGTCAGGAGCGAGTAGACCCAGCAAGGGCTTGTGGTCTGTGGCAATGGTGTACGGCCACCCATAGAGGTAGTTGTGGAACTTTTTTACTCCCGCAACGATGGCCAGCACTTCTTTCTTGATTTGTGCGTAGTTGCGTTTGGCCGAATTCAGGGTGCGGGAGTAATAAACCACTGGCACCTCCCTGCCGTCCGGGAGGCGATGGCCGAGGAGCGCCCCGACACCATACGGGAAAGCGTCGTAGGCAGGGATGACTGGCAAAGATTCATCGAAGTGTGCCAGGACCTTGTTGGAGGTCAGCAGGTCTTTGATGACCCAGAATGCGGAGGCTTGCTTCTTACCCCAGACCCAAGGAGCATTCTTGTCGAGGAGACGGTGAAGGGGTTCCGTGAACGTGACTTTGAGGGGCAGGAAGGAATGATAAAAGTTCAGGAGCCCCAAAAATGCTTGTAGCTTGTGTGTGGATTTGGGTTCCGGGGCATCGACTATGGCGCTGACTTTGCTGGGAGCCAGATGGATGCCCTCTGTGTGGACTAAGAATCCCAGGAACTCGACCCATGGGACTCCCAGGAGACACTTTTCCCCACTTCACTTTTAGCCCAGCCGAGTCACAATGTTGTAGGACAGCGCGGAGACAGTTGATGAAGTCCTCTTCTGTCAGGGCGGCGATCAGAACATCATCAAAGATGGGCTGGACCCCGGGGATACCTTTTAAAAGGGAGTCCATTAAGTTTTGGAAGATCCCCAGGGCCACGCTGACCTCAGACTGCATTCTCTTAACCTTGAATGCCCCCCTGTGTGTAACAATCGTTTGCGCCTCGGCAGTGGCTTCATTGACTGGCAGTTGTTGCTATGCCTGTGCCAAATCCAATTTGCCAAAGGGAGGGAAGCTAGAACATGGCTGACCACTGGCACTGGGTAAGTGTGGTCTTGTAGTGCCTTGTTCAGCGTACACTTGTAGTCTGCACAGATGTGAACACCTCCATTAGGCTTTATGGGGGTGACAATAGGGGTTTCCCAGGTTGCGTTGGGCACTGGTTCTAGCACCCCTTGGGCCACTAGGCGGTCTAGTTCCGCTTCAATTTTAGGTTTGAGCATGGACGCTCCTGGCCTTCATTCTGATTGGCCGCACATGGAGTTCTAAATCTAGGGACACTGGCAGCCCTTTGTAACAGCCCAAAGTACTTTCAAAGACAGATGGAAACTCATCGCAAACCCTCCCCAAGACTGTGAAGGTTAAGCTATGCACTCCTGTGACTGCAAACCCCAAAGGTGCGAACCATGCCAGACCCAGCAAACTTGTGTGTCAGCCACCCACCACCAGCAAGTCCAAAAGTCCATCAAAATTTCTATACTGCACCCGGAATGTTCCCCACCCCCTTATTTCTACATTGTTCTGTGAAAAGTCTCTGAAGATGAACGCAACGGGCCGGAGGCGAGGCCATCTGTTGGAACAGATTTTCCTGAAGGTCTCCTCCGAAATAACTGAAATGGAGGATCCTGTGTCCAATTCCATCAGGCAAGGGGCTCCTTCTAACTTAAAAGTCACCTTGATTTTATCTGGGGTGTCCAAGGGCAGATGCAGTACTTGGAGTGACATGGTGTGGAGCTCCATCTCGTCCGTTGACTCCTGGTGCGTGGTTTGTCACCTTCGGGTCCCTTTGGAGCGGCAGACTCGGGTGATGTGGTCAACTTTACCACAGTTCCGGCATTGGGCATCTCGGCACCGGCAGGTCCTCCGCTCGTGGAGCTCTCCACAGCTGGCGCAGGGAGTTGAGATTGCAGCATGAGGTGGTGTTGTGGTCAGGCGTGAGGCGTGGCGAGTAGGTCGGGGCAGCTGTGGGACCTTTTTCACTTCATCAGCCAATTCCATGTGGTGGGCTGCCGTGGTGGCCCTCTTGGAAACTGGTGGGCTTGGCAGCAGATGAACCTCTGCGGTGAACTGGTCTGCTGCCTCTGTGGTGAGGGCCTCTTCCATCGTGACCTAAAATGTTGGGTCCTTCTTGGCAAGGAGCCTCCGTTGGATTCTTTCATTCCTGAGGCCGCACACTAGCCGGTCCTGGAGGGCCTCCTCCAGGTTGCTGAAATTGCAGTGGCGGGCCGCCCTTCACAGAGCCATAACGAAAGCTGTAATCGACTCACCCACTGCCTGGTTCCTTCTGTAGAACGTATGGTGGGCCACTATGATGGAGGGTTTAGGCATGAAGTGCTCTTGAAGCCGGTTCAAGATGGTCCGGTACGGCGTGTCTTTGAGGTCAGCCAGAACCAGCAGGGAACGGGCAATCTTGAATGTCAAGCGACCACAGACACGGAAGAAGGTGGCCCGCTCCTTTGCCTTGTCCATGATGTCCAAAGACTCCAGTAGAAAGTGAAGCAGGAGGTGTAGGATTCCCAGTCCTCAGTGGTGGTGTCAGACTCATCGAAGTGTCCTGGAAAGGCAGCCATGTTGTCCGGTGGCGGCAATAAGTTGTGCAGTGATGGATGCAGAGTGCAGCGATGCACGGTGTGGTGCTGATGGCCGGGGCTCCTCACTCACCAGGATCCCATTCTTGTCGGCAGTAAAATGTACTGGGCTCAAAGCATGAGGACGCCCAAGAAATAGCTCTTTATTCAGTGATTCAGCATAGTGAGCTAGGAACAGAACTGCCAGGCAGGACCAATGGCCCTGCTTATATGCATGCAAACTTCCCCACCCAAAAACCCATTACCACCACCCCATTACACACAACTATAGATTAATAGCTTGCCTAACGATTCCTGATGGGCCTCCTTCCTGAATCCTATTACCATAATCCCATTACACACAACTATAGGTTAATAGCTGGCCTAACAATCCCTGATGGGCCTCCTTCCTGAATCCAAGTGGCTATTGTTTTAGGGTCTCCAGCTCAGCCAAGTCTCTCCTGGCCCTATGGCCAAACTCCAGTTCCAATACATAACAGAGGGATTGGTTTCAGGAATGAAAGAAAGGGGAAGATGAGGGAGAGGGAAAGAAGCAAAGGTGGGGGAATGCTGCCTCCTCATAAATTTCTTGCAGCTGCAGTAGCATCCTTGGAAAAGGAAGCAGGAGAAGGAAACTGATTGTGGGCTGCATGTTTGACACCCCTGCTTTAATTGGTACAGACCATTGCAGTGAGAATGCTGTCTGGAGTGTATTGCAGAGAACATATTACTCCAGTCTAGTTCCATCTACAGTGCCTTCCAATTCCTTTTGCAACCCAACCTAAAGTGTTGTTATTAACTCTTAAAACCCTATAAACAAGAAGAGATTAGATTTCTACCCCACCCTTCACTCAAGAGTCTCAGAGTAGCTTGTAATCTCCTTTCCACAACAGACAACAGCAGTTCTTCTAAGAGAGGGCTCTTACAAGAACTGCTCTTGAGCAGAACAGCTCTGAGAAAGATATGACTGACCCAAGGTCATTTCACCAAGTGGATGTGGAGAGTGGGGAATCAAATCCACTTCTCCCAGATAAGAGTACATGCAACCCCACTCCTCCAAATTGGCTCTTAGGACAAGAACAGCTTAAGGACCATTTACTCCATACAAACTATGCCCAACTATTAAAGACATTTTTGGGAAAACTGCTTGGCTGCCCCTCTCATCTGAGGCTAGATAGGTAATAACTCAAGAAAGGGCCTTTTCAACTATAGCACCAAAACTGTAGTATTCCCCTCTAGAGGTGTGCATTCAGTTCAGCCGAACCGAATCAATCGTTGAATTACCACTGATTTGGCTGTATACGGAATCGCATACAGCCAATTCCAATTGGGGCCCATTATGCGGGAGCTGAGTATGGCTCCCCGTAAACTTCCGTATATATATTCGGAAGTATACGGAATTCAATGCAAAAGACAGGAAATGGGCTTCTGCAGCCTCAGGGGAGCTGCTTGCCTCCTTTCCCGCCTTTGATAGCCTTTTCTTGCCTTTCCTATAGCCTCCCTGGGATCAGGGAGTGGGGGAGGGGGAAGAGAAGCCCCAGCAGCCAATCCAAAGCATGCATTTGCAAAATGCATTGCAAATGCATGCTTTGCAGGGCTGTTGTGTAGCTGATCCCACAGCCATCAGCGACATTGTTGTTCTTTTAATCTTTTGCTTACTTAGATATCCAAGTAAGCACTGTTGTCTGGCCAATCACAGAGCAGTGCTATTTTTTGAAACTGCTCTCTGTACGGCCAGAGAACCTTTTAAAGGCGTCTGCCTGGCTGGACTCTTCCATTGCTGGTGTGTTGGTGTGAGAGAGAGATTGTGCTGTACTGGCTGGCCCTTGGCCTCAGCTGCTGCTGCTCTCTCTCAACCTTACCAGACTTGCCTGGAGTAGAGAAGACGTCAAAGGTAAGACAGTCTTGGGGTTCTTGTTTTTATTTTAGTTGGTAAAAGGACTTTTTAAGACTCAGAGTCCCTTTACTTATCCAGATTTGGGTGGTAGGTAGTAGCTTATTTGGGGTTAAAGGGTTAGGGGGTTCTGCTGGGAGAGGGGGCCTGGGGTGGGTTTTTTTTTTTTGCCAATTTGCCCATATCTTACTTTAGTGAGAGGACTTTTAAAAGTGCAGTGTCCTTTTACTTTTCCTGATTTGGGTGGCTTGGATTTCTTGGGGTTAAGGTGAAAGGGTTTTTTTGGGGGGGGGGAGGGGTTGGTAAAATTCCTGTATTGTTAAAAGTTAAGGTTTTTTACTATTTTAAAAGGATTCTGTGTTTGATTTGTTGCTGCTGTGTTGTGCTGCTGTTGTTCTTTTCTCTTCTGGTTCTGGTTCTTGGAGGGGGTGAAATTTGGCCTAATTTTCATTAAAAGGTCACTTTTTTAACAGTTGAGTTTGTGTTGGCCTTCTGTTTGGATTTATTCTCTATTGCTGCAGGTTTTGCATCCTCCTGTCCTGTTGTCCCCTTTTCCTGGTTCTGGTTTTAGGGGGGGGGGGATGTTGTTGACTGATTTGGCCTGAGGTTTCTTATTGGTGAAAAGGCCACTTTTTTAACAGTTGAGTTGCTTGGCCTTTTCTGATTGTGATGGTTTTTTGGGGGTGGGTGGGCTAAAAGTTGTTTCTTTCTGTCACATTTTGGTTTTTTAAAATTACCTCTGGTTGGTGTGGGGGTTGGTGAAGGTGTGTGTGGGTTGTGTGGGCTGGGTCACCTTCATGCTTTTATAGAGTTATTTTTGGAGTCTGAGTGTGCTTTCGGTTTGGCTAGGGCCACTAAATAGGCTGCCCCACTATAAGGGTGTTTTTCAGGATTGTGTTTTTTGAAATTAAAAAAAAAATAATCCAGTTTAGGGCTTTATCTCCTTTCAAAATTCAAGTAGGCCAGATAGGGGTGATTTAAAAAGATTTTAGGTTTCTCATAAAAGGCAGCGTGACTACTAGGCCACATCAGGCTCCCTTTCAAAGAGACTAGGGTTGCAGTGCATCTTGCTTTCAGCCACTGAAAGCTGGTGCATCCTTAGATTTCCATAGGGTAAACCACAGCTTCTCTCAAGTTATAGGGGCACCTGATTTCTAGTTTGCAAGGAAATCAGGTTTGTCCCAGGATCTAGTTAGGAGAAGTTTAACTAGGAGGACATAACAAGGATTGCCTTCATCTCAAGGTAGCCTTTTAAAAACTGTAGCCAGGTAGAGGCAGGATCACCTAGTCTCCTAAACTTTACCAGACTACTACTACCCCAACCCAAAGAGGGACAGGTTAGGGACCAAAAAAACAAACAAACAAGTTTTGGTGGGAGGGTTTTTAAAAAGAAGTCAGGGCGTCTGTTGGTTTAGGGTACAGTGCAGTGAGTTAGGTTTGTAAAAAACCCCAGTCTCAGTTCAGGTTGTGTGAGACTGGCCAAGGGTGACATGAGTGACAGGCAACAGAAGAGGGGCCCTGGGGGCAAGGCCAAGGAGAAGACTAGAGGGGTGGAGGGGAGGGGGAGGACCCAGGTTTCCCCCACACCTGTGTGTGGGGCCACTCCACAGCCGCTTTCCAGCACTCCGACCTCTGGCCGGAGTGTGATGAAGAAGAAGGCCTGCCTTGGGCCCTTCATCGAGGCTGCTGCTGGGGTGCCCTCAGCAGAGGTGCCGCCCTGAGCCATCTTTGTGGGAAGGGCGGGATACAAATCATAAAATAAATAAATAAATAGGTGCTGGCACTGAGCAGGGGTCTGCTGCTCGGGCAGTCTCTCCTCCAGCTGATGTCGCTCGGCCTCCACAGCTGGAGGAGGGGCAGCAGGAGCAGCCTTCCTTAGAGATGAGCTTTGGGGACAGTTTTCTGTCCAAAACGATCACCCCCAGGAGGGTGCAGAGTGTCCTGCAGGAGCTGGAGGAGAAGCTGGTTGAGGAGGACCAGCCCCCTTCTTCGGTTCCTTCAGGCACCAGCAGTCCTTCAGGGGATGGCCAGGAGGGGAGGCTGCATGGGGTGGAGGGGGAAGAGATGGAGACACACGAGGTGCCTCCATCTCCGTCTACTTCCCCCCGGCGGCCAGCCCCTCCTGCCACCCCGAGACATGATGTGTCTGCCCCAAGCACCTCAAAGGAGGTGGCTCTGGACACCCAAGCTGCCAGTCAGTTTGGGCATCCATTCACCTCCGAAGTCTGGAAGCATTTCCAACTTATGGAGGATCCACACTATGCGCAGTGCCAGCTGTGCAGGGCCCAGAAAAGTCGTGGGCGGGACCCTGCCCACCTGACTCAGGGGGAGATGTGGAATCACCTGCAGAAGCACCACCCGGGGGTGCTTCTTAAGGGGGAGAAGCAGGCTGGTGCTGTGGTGCCCAAGTGGCCAACACCACCCAGCCAGGAGGTCCGTCCCATCACGACTACCTCCACTCTCCAGGAGCATTCTGTGGGAGTACAGGGACGCCAGGCATCTCTGCCTGAGATGTTTCGTAGGAGTGGCACCTGTGTTCCAAGAGTGGGAATCAGGTATGGCAGGAGGGTGATCACCTGGAACCTTGCCAGGTCGGTTGCCAATGGGCTTCCATTTTCAGTGGTCGAGAATCCTGGGGTGCTAGGGTTGCTCAAGTACCTGGCGCCCTGGTACAAAGTTCCTGCTAGAACCACCCTTAGCAGGACCATTGTGCCAGCTGTTTTCAGGGCGACCAGATCTGTGGTGAAAAAGCATTTGTCCTCTGCTGCCGGGGGGATTGTGCATTTCACCTCAGATATCTGGAGCTCCCAACATGCGTTCTAGGGGTATCTCTCCCTGACTGCGCATTGGTGGCAACCCAGTGAGGTGCAGGGTGGGGGTGGCAGTAGCGGCAGGCTGCGTCAGTGCCACCATGCCGGCTATTGCTGGGCCTTGCTGCACGCCGAAGCAGTCGATGCGCCGCACACGGCAGACACTCTCAGAGCCATCCTCTCATGGCAGTTAGAGGGCTGGGTAGGCAGCAGGGATGTCGCCACGGGCTTTGTGGTGACTGATGGTGGCTCCAACATCAAGGCAGCTGTCCAGCGTCAGGGCCTAAAACGCCTTCCTTGCGTGGCCCATCTTCTCCACCTCGTGGTTAAGGATGCATTGGGCCAGTGAAAAGCCAGGATCGTCGGTATCTAGCCGCGACCCATGAGTACCGACTTCTGCTCCAGAAGTGTTGGATCATCACGGGTCACTTCTCAAGCAGCAATACGGACTCGTATCAGCTGCGTGAGAAACAGACACTGACAGACGTGCCAGGGCACTGCCTGATCGGTGACGTCAGCACACGCTGGAACTCCACCTGTGCCATGCTGGAGCGCATGGTGGAGCAGAGAGCAGCCCTGGATGCCTTTGTCTCTGAGACAAGGGTCTTTCGGGATGAGAACCGTCTCACCCAAGAGGATTGGGTGGTCATTTCTCAGACTGTGGAGGTTCTTGGGCCTTTCAAGACCTACACAGAAATGCTCTCGTCTGACACGGCGAGCATCACACTGGTCATCCCCATGGTCCAGATGGCCCGTGAGGACCTGGGCTTGTTTCTAGTGCCAGCTCAAGGCCGTGCAGATGTTCTTCCAGTGGTGCACGCCCTGGTTGTTAGGCTGCAGGAAGGGCTTGAGGCCCGCTTTCAGACTTTCACCCAGGATAAGGTCTACATGATGGCGACCATGTTAGACCCGCGCCTTAAGGGCACAGTTGCTGAGCAGGCCAACGAGCTCGATCTCTGGCAAGATGAGCTCTCCCAGAAGGTCGAGTGTTGCAGAGTCAGGGCGGGCCCAGTGCCGGTAATTGAGGAGGAGGGAGGTGGAAGCAGCTCATCTGCCACTTCCACTGCTGTTGTTCATCCCCAACCTCCCCAGCTAGGCAGTGTTTCCCACCAGACTCACGCCACAAAGAGTGCTGAGGTGACATTCATCGGGCGGGTCGTTGGCCCCTCTAGGAGCGGTAGGGCACCGAGAGCAAAGACGGGTGCTGCGATGGTGAGGGACTATCTTTTGGAGCCTCTCGAACCGCAGGAAGCATCTCCTTTGGACTACTGGGTCACAAAGGAGGAGGTCTGGCCGGCCCTCTCCTCCATGGCCAAGGCATTCCTCTCATGCCCACCGACGAGCGTGCAGAGCGAGCGTGTCTTTTCGCATATGGGCGACATTGTCTGCCCACATCGCAATTACCTGCAACCCTGGACAGTTGAGTAGTTGGTCTTCCTGAAGGTCAACTTGCCTCTGTTCAGCTCCCCGAATGTAGACTTTGAGAGTGAATGAAGTGAGCACCTACTTGTGCCTGCATCCTCTCTTGGTCCGCACTTGGAAGTTGGTTGTAAAACGCTCCTCCACTAAAAATAGACTAGAGTCCAAAGACAGCCCAAAAACTCACTCACAAATTGATTGGCAGTGCATCCCCCACCCCTCATCCCTCCCCAAACCAAAAGTGAATGCTAGTTTAAAAACTGCAAAGCGATCCAAATTTCCCCAGCACCCCATCCACACATGCCTAATAATACTGAAAGGGCCATTGCAGCCCCCAACTGTAACCAACAGCACCCACAGGCCCAGCCTGGATAACCCAGGGTTTTTTTCAAGGGAAAGAGGAAGAAAGAGGGAGGTGCCAGTGATGATGACAGGCAGCCAGCAGCCATACCAATGCTGAGGTCCCTTTAATGGGACAGTGATGCTGGTGATGGTTGTCTGCTGGGCTTCTTCCACCAGCCAGCTTGCCACAGTGCAGCCAAGCCTTCCACAACTGGGTCTACCTGCCCAGAGCCCCCATCTAGGCAGGTGGCACTGGGCCACCCTCAGCGGGAGGCCCCAAGTATACACTAGCCTGGTCAGTTTTGCTTGCTTACTTGTGAGGAGAACCACTCCTCTTGAGAGGCTTGATGAGGCATGTTGGCGCCCATTGTCCACTTCCTCCCATCTCCAGTGACATCTAGCCTTTTCTGCCCAGGACAGGCCACAGTTGGTTAACCAGTCAAAGCTGGTAAAAGGAACTCCTGGTCACAGCTGCCACCTGCTTCTCCGTATGAACATAACATAAGAGAAGCCATGTTGGATCAGGCCAATGGCCCATCCAGTTCAACACTGTGTCACAAAGTGGCCTCTTGAAGCTGTCTATGCTTGTAGCTGCAACCACCTCCTAAGGCTGTGAATCCCATGTGTTAATCACCCGTTGGGTGAAGAAGTACGGTACTTCCTTTTATCAGTTCTAACCCAACTGCTCAGCAATTTCATTGAATGTCCATGAGTTCTCGTATTGTGAGAAAAAGGGGAAAGTACTTCTTCCTCTACCTTCTCTATCCCGTGCATAATCTTGTAACCCTCTATCATGTCACCCCGCAGTTGATGTTTCTCCAAGCTAAAGAGCCCCAAGCGTTTTAACCTTTCTTCATAGGGAAAGTGTTCCAACCCTTTAATCATTCTACTTGCCCTTTTCTGGACTTTTTCCAACGCTATAATATCCTTTTTGAGGTGTGGTGAACGGAATTGCACACAGTATTCCAAATGAGACCGCACCATCGATTTATACAGGGGCATTATGATACTGGCTGATTTGTTTTCAATTCCCTTCCTAATAATTCCTAGCATGGCGTTGGCCTTTTTTATTGCAATCGCACACTGTCTTGACATTTTTAGTGAGTTATCTACCATGACCCCAAGATCTCTCTCTTGGTCAGTCTCTGACAGTTCACACCCCATTAACTTGTATTTGTAGCTGGGATTCTTGGCCCCAATGTGCATTACTTTGCACTTGGCCACATTGAACCTCATCTGCCACGTTGACGCCCACTCATCCAGCCTGAACAGATCCCTTTGGAGTGCCTCACAATCCTCTCTGGTTCTCACCACCCTGAACAATTGAGTGTCATCTGCAAACTTAGTCACTTCGCTAAGCAGCAAGTCTGAGTTCAAGAGCACCCCAGACTATGAATCTGTTCCTTAATGGGGAGTGCAGCCCCTTCTAGAATGGGTGACACTTTAAGTCCCTGATCAGACCTTCTGTTCACCAGTAGCATTTCCATCTTGTTGGGATTAAATTCCAGTTTATTTGTACGCATCTCTTTATTTGTTTAAAACTGTCTCCAGGCACTGGTTCAAGATTTCTATAGCCTTTCTGGGATAAACCAGAAGTATGAGACGGAGATTAGTGTCATCTGCATACTGGAGACAACCCAGCCCAAATCTCTGGATGACCTCAACTAGTGAATTAATATAGATGATAAAGTGCATATTATTTTTCAAGTGAATATAGATGTTTATTCATTTATTTATTCATTCAGCTTAATGGATTGCCCCATCCCGGCTGGTGCTCAACTCTAGGCGATGTACAACACTAGATAAAATCAATTACAGTAAAAGCAGATTATAAACCCCGACAGTATCTTATTGAAGTGCTATTGATCAAGATTCCTGGATGTTGCATCAGGGGTAGGAGAACCCCTAGAAGGAGTGAAGGAGAGAGGGGCCAGCTTCACAACTGTTACTGTCATTAAGCAAAAGTCTGGTGGAACATCTCTGCCTTTCAGATCCTGCAAAATTGTAAAAGATCCCACAGACCCTGGTGTCTTCTGGCAGAGCATTCCATCAGGTTGGTTCCAAGACTGAAAAGGTCCTGGCCCTCATTGAGGATAGCTGGACATTTTTAGGGCCAGGGATCATCAGCAAGTTCTGACCTGTAGAGCGTAATGCCCCTCCAAGGACATAGCAGAGGAGGCAGTCCCATAAATACACCTGTCCCAGACTGCTCAAGGTTTTGAAGGTCATAACTAAAACCTTGAATCTGACGCAGTACTTAACTGAAAGCCAGTGCAGCTGGCATAGCACAGGTTGTGTGTGTGCCATTCATGGTATTCCCATCAGGACTTGAGTTGCTGCATTCTGGACCTGTTCGAGATTCCAGGTAAAATTCAAAGATGAGAATGAGTTACAGTAGTCTAATCTGTAGGTAACTGTTGCATGGATTACAGTAGCCAGGTCTGTGTGAGACAGGAGGGAAGCCAATTGCTAGGCTTGGCAAAGATGAAAAAATGCCACCTTAGCAATATGCATGACCTGGGCCTTGACGGAAAGAGAGGTGTCCAGTGTTACTTCCAAATTCTTAATTTATTTATCTTTATTTGATTTGATTTATATCCCGCCTTCCCCGCCGAAGCAGGCTCAGGGCGGCTCACAACATAAAAACACCACAATAGTTAAAAGAATACATATTATAAAAATAGTACATTCTATAAAAATTATACATTTAATAATTAAAATCAGCATTTCATTTCATTTGGTGCTAAGATCTAGGTATTATGTCTTATTCAATTTTTCAGAGCGACGGCATTCCATCTACAATGTGGCTCCATGTTAATTAAAGGCCAGCTGGAAGAGGATGGTTTTGCAGGCCCTGCAGAACTGGCCAAGGTTCCACAAGGTCCGCACTTCCTCTGGCCGTTGGTTCCACACTTCCTCTGGCAGATGGCTGGTATTGATGTTAATAGCGCCCCATCAATAGTTGGCAATCTGCACTCCAACTCCAACCCCGCTCCCCCAGCCACAGAACCTCCAACTTTGATGTGTTCAGCTTCAACCTACTCTTTCTTAGCCAGCCCACTACGGCCTCCAAACCCTCAGCCAGGGATAATGGGACTGTGGTCGACTGGTCACCCAGCTGGGTGCATTTGCATATTGATGAAAACCCAGTCCAAAGCTTTGTACGAGCTGGGTAAAGGGATACATGTGGACAATCGGATCTGTTAGTGATCTCTGCTTACTACTTATATCCATCAGAGGCTTGGAAGACTTTGTCTTACAGCAAAAGATTTTTTGCCACACCAGAGTTGTATTTTGGAGTTCAGGCTTATTTGGAATACAGGACAATGACTTAGTCTCTTTGAATTATTTCAGCTATGAAACTCTTTTGTCTTGTGGCTACTTATTGTGTATATTCTTGTTTATTAGTACCATAGTTTGGAAGCAATGTATTTGAATATACTATTTGTTCATTATACAATAATAACTTCTAGTAATTGTTAATGAGCTACACAGTTGGTCCTTCTTTTATTGCCTTAGTACGTACAACTGTGGTTTCTGTTTTGGCTAACTGAACAGGAGCAAGAAGCCAGGTCTAGTTAAGTCATGCCAGTCAGGTGGCATGAAATCATCCAGAGGGTGCTGTCAGGCCTATGGTAACCAACCTCCAGCCTGAAGATCTCCTGGCATCACAACTGAACTCCAGACAACAGATCTCCCTCACCCTGGAGAAAACAACTGCTTTGGAGGTGGACTGTATGGCATTATATTCAGCTGAGGGCAACACTGGTTGCCTAGCAACAGCCTCTGGCTAACAGCTTCCCTAGTGGAAGGAGGGAGTGATAGGAAAGAGGCAGCTGCCAAGGCCTCTGAGAAAATGCTTCATGAGGCCACAGTAGAGTGGCAGCCCATTCTGAAGTGGCTTGATGACGAGGACACAGCATCTGAGATGTGTCTGTCTCTTGAAGTAAGACTGTTTTGTCAGTTTATTCAGTGTTCCCGGGTCTGTAGTAGGCAGGGGATAGGGGTGCCAACCAATGGGAACCCAGAGGTGGTGACTGATGCATGATGGGCCAATTATTTGTTGAGTGCATGGAACATAAGAGAAGCCATGTTGGATCAGGCCAATGGCCCATCCAGTCCAACACTGTGTCACACAGTGGCCAATATATATATATACACACACACACACACACACACACACACACACACACACTGTGGCTAATAGCCACTGATGGACCTCTGCTCCATATTTTTATCTAACCCCCTCTTGAAGCTTTCTATGCTTGTAGCCGCCACCACCTCCTGTGGCAGTGAATTCCACATGTTAATCACCCTTTGGGTGAAGAAGTACTTCCTTTTATCAGTTTTAACCTGACTGCTCAGCAATTTCATTGAATGCCCACGAGTTCTTGTATTGTGAGAAAGGGAGAAAAGGACTTCTTTCTCTACTTTCTCCATCCCATGCATTATCTTGTAAACCTCTACCATGTCACCCCACAGTCGATGTTTCTCCAAGCTAAAGAGCCCCAAGCGTTTTAACCTTTCTTCATAGGGAAAGTGTTCCAACCCTTTAATCATTCTAGTTGCCCTTTTCTGGACTTTTTCCAGCGCTATAATATCCTTTTTGAGGTGTGGTGAACAGAATTGCACACAGTATTCCAAATGAGACCGCACCATCGATTTATACAGGGGCATTATGATACTGGCTGATTTGTTTTCAATTCCCTTCCTAATAATTCCTAGCATGGCGTTGGCCTTTTTTATTGCATTCGCACACTGTCTTGACATTTTCAGTGAGTTATCTACCACAACCCCAAGATCTCTCTCTTGGTCAGTCTCTGACAGTTCACACCCCATTAACTTGTATTTGTAGCTGGGATTCTTGGCCCCAATGTGCATTACTTTGCACTTGGCCACATTGAACCTCATCTGCCACGTTGACGCCCACTCATCCAGCCTCAACAGATCCCTTTGGAGTGTCTCACAATCCTCTCTGGTTCTCACCACTCTGAATAATTTAGTGTCATTGCAAACTTGGCCACTTCACTGCTCACTCCCAACTCCCAATCATTTATGAACAAGTTAAAGAGCATGGGTCCCAGTACTGAGCCCTGCGGCACCCCACTGCTTACCGCCCTCCACTGTGAAGACTGCCCATTTATACTTACTCTCTGCTTCCTATTAATTAGACAGTTTTTGATCCACAAGAGGACCTGTCCTTTTACTCCATGACTCTCCAGCTTTCTAAGGAGCCTTTGATGAGGAACTTTATCAAAAGCTTTCTGGAAGTCAAGGTAAACAACATCTATTGGGTCTCCTTTGTCCACATGTTTGTTCACCCCCTCAAAGAAATGTAATAGGTTAGTGAGGCAAGATCTTCCCTTACAGAGCCTATGCTGAGTCTTCCTCAATAACCCGTGTTCATCAATGTGCCTACTCATTCTGTCCTTGATAATGCTTTCTACCAACTTTCCCGGTATTGAAGTCAGACTGACAGGCCTGTAATTTCCTGGATCTCCTCTGGAACCCTTTTTAAAGATGGGGGTGACATTTGGTACCTTCCAGTCCTCAGGAACGGAGGCAGTTTTCAATGAAAGATTACATATTTTTGTCAGAAGATCCACAAATTCAACTGAGTTCTTTCAGAACTCTTGGATGTATGCCATCCGGACCTGGTGACTTATTAGTTTTTAATTCGTCCATCAGTTGTAGGACCTTATCTCTTTTCACCTCAATTTGACTCAGGTCTTTCAACACCCCTTCCAAAATTAGTGGTTATGGAGCGGGCAAATACTTCTCATCTTCCACAGTGAAGACGGAGGCAAAAAATGCATTCAGCTTCTCAGCCATTTCCCTATCCTGCTTCAGTAATCCTTTGACCCCTTGGTCATCCAAGGGCCCCACTGCCTCCCTGGCTGGTTTCCTGCTTCTAATATATTTGAAGAAATTTTTATCGTTCGTCTTTATGTTTTTTGCAATCAGCTCCTCATAGTCCCTTTTTGCCTGCCTGATCACAGTCTTGCATTTGATTTGCCATAGCCTGTGTTCCCTTTTATTAATCTCACTTGGACTAGCTTTCCACCGCTTAAAGGAGTCCTTCTTACCTTTTACAGCTTCCATTACTTTGTTTATTAACCATGCAGGCCTTTTGTTATACCTGTTTGTGCCTTTCCTAACTTGTGGTATATATTTTATCTGAGCTTCTAGGATTGTAGTTTAAATAGCCTCCAAGCTTCCCCAGGGGTTTTGACTGTATTTACCTTTCCTTTCAGTTCTCTCCACAGTGAAAGGAATGAACCCATGAGCCAATGGGAGAGCTCCATTTGGCCACCACCACAGAGGAATTATATATACTGTTTTAGTATTATATTCACACTGTTTTATTATCATATTCACCACCCTGTGAACTAGATTAAGCTGAGAGACAATGACCGGCCAAAAGTTACCCAATGAGCTTCCATGGCAGAGTAGGGATTTAAATCTGGGTCTCCCAGATCCTAGTATGACATTAACTACTACACTATGCAGGCTCAATTATGGTTATATGATTCATTCATTCATTCTGAAGGTCTACTAGATATATATCACTGACTGTACATGAGAGCCATTAAAGGCATAGCTACAAAGTTCTTAAATGAAGCTACCATCTCTTTTTACAGGACCATGGCTATCCTTTCCAGTGATAGAAGAGGTTTACAACATACTATAACTGCTAGTCATGCAATCTGTCCTGCCACATTTCAGGGGCATCCTTGCTAAACATAAACAGAGCAATATCCCAGAAGAAGATAAGATGACCTCTTCATTCCAGAGCGCAGAACTGTTAGCACACACCATCTCTGAAGTGTGTGAATTGAACTACAACATAGGTGATCAGTTGCCAAACATCAGCACCTATTGTACAACACTAAATAAAACATTTGATCAGTTACTGATATAAAATCAGAGCAAGAAAAATATACAACTTTGTAGCACACAAAATAGAGTAACAGCATTGCTGTCTACAGAGGCAATGTACAAGTTTTGACTTAAATAATATTTCTTTAAAGTAAATTGTGATGCAGACATTACTAATTGTAACATTCTGGGCATAACTGTCACTGCTATGTGCTATACAGTGAGTAACATCAGTGATAATAAATAGTAGCAACCACAGTATCACGGAGAAATAAAACTGAGATGCAGTTATGCTCCAAACCTGAAAACTCTTGTCTAATATAGATTCCATAGAAAAATGACCAGTTTGTCTTCCATTTTCTGGTTTCCCAAGCCCCAGGGGCTTGCATTTTTTTTTAAATCCAAAGACCACTGCTAAGCCTCAAAAATATCTTACTGTCTACCATCTGTTCCCAACTGTCAGCAGTAAAATTCCAGATCACTGGGGATGCATTTTGGCAGTGCTAGTCCATCTCTATTCATTCCCATGGACTACCACAGCCACTGCTCACAGCAGCACCTATGAAGAAAGCAGGTGCATGCCAGATCACTTAAAATGATTTCAAGAATCTCTTACATTTCCATTCATCTCACTGAAATAAATCCCTCTCAAGTATAATGGATTGCAACCCTCAGGAACAAAACACTCACTAATAGTTATTTTTCAAAGCAACTAAAAATAGCAGTGAATCAGGGTTTTTTTGTAGCAGGAACTCCTCTGCATATTAGGCCACACACCCCTGATGTAGCCAGTCCTCCTGGAGCTTACAGTAAGCCCTGTACTAACAGCCCTATAAGCTCTTAGAGCATTGGCTACATCAGGGGTAATATGCAAAGGAATTCCTGAGACAAAAAAAGCCCTGGCCTCAGATTCAGCAGGAACCTTTCTGAGGGTTTCTAATATGCAAAGGAGTTCCTGCTACAAGAAAAGTAGGCCTTGGATTCAGTAGGAACTCACAGGAGTGCAGCTCCTGAACCTTTCTGAGGGTTCCCCCTCCTCCTTCCCACCTTGCCCATTGAATAGTAGGTGCAGCTGCATAACAATTCCTGGATGAGCTCCACCGCCTATTTTTCTACAAAACAACCCTTGCCTGGCAGTGATATTCATCCAGGGTTGAGGATGAGACATGGCACACTTGGCTTCAACATTTTAGGAGTCATACAAATGGGACATTAATTCAGGTCCGTAGCTATGAGAGGGACTGTGGGGGCACAGCCCCCTGACTGCTAGGCAGGGCCCGCTGACTTGGGGCCCCTAACCAGTCTTCAGTGCCTCGGCTGCATCCTTCTCCATTCTTCCATCGTCATACACTGTTGCTTCTGCTTGCTTAGGGGACATGATCATACACAGTTGCTTCTGCTTGCTAAGGGGCTGGAAGAATTCTCTGACCCCTCAGCAAGCAGAAACAATAGAGCACTTTCGGAGCCCAGGACTGAAACTTAAGCTCCCTGTTGCTTCTGCTTGCTTAGGGACTGGAAGAAATCTCTGGCCCCTCAGCAAGCAGAAACAACAGGGCACTTTCGGAGCCCAGGACTGAAAGTTAAGCTCCACCTTGCTTCTGCTTGCTTAGGGACTGGAAAAAAACTCTAACCCCCCCCCCCCAGCAAGCAGAAAAAAATGGGGCACTTTCAGCACCCAGGACTGAAAGTTAAGCTCCACGTTGGGCTGACATTGGGCTAGAGGGCGCCTGAAAGAAGAAGCCGTTCTGGCCCTCAAGTGGGGCGGCAGGGGTAGGGGACGGATGGCTCCATTGCAGACAGGGCAGGGTAGGGTAGGCTGGCACACACAAGTGGAGGTCCTGGCTACAGTCCAGGGCTGGGGATCAGTGAAGATGTGATGTTCGCCTGCAGGGGTTTTCTGGCCTCGTCTTGCTGGCTACCCGAACGAGGGTGGGAGCTGCGCTTGGGCAGCCTTAGCTCGCCCTCCGACAGGAAGAAATCCTAATTGGCAGTCTTGTAGCCCCAGAAGTCAGTTGCGACTTGGTGGCGCCTTCCACCCCCCCCCCCCACCTTGTCTCTCCAGGCTTGCCTAGCTGGATCATGCTACAGGTAAGGGCGGGAGACTGTGTGGCACGTATCTAAACCTCTGAGTGGCTCCCCACCAGAGCTGCTGGAAGAGGGTTGGAAAGGGATCACCTTGGGGCAGCTGTGGGGAGGTGGGAAGCTTTATGGCAGTGAGCTTGCAGTTTTCCTCCTCAGCGGTGGTAGGAGAGAAGGCCGTGGAGGTTGGAGCCACTATGTGCCCCCTGAAAAAAATCAGGGCCCCCCAATTCTTCAAATCCTTGCTATGGGGCTGCATTAATTTATTATTGGTTTGATATTCCTTACCCAATGAACTCAGAGTGCAGCAAAACAATTCAAAAGTCAAAAATATAATACAATTTTTCTGTTGTATATTCAAAATTTATCTGTCTAAACAAGAACATACAAAGGAATTGTACTCAAACCCCAAAGAGTAAGACTGGTGTTTTGCCTTGTCTAGCTTAGTCTCTGCCACTAGAAATGCTTTGTAACATTTTAAAAAGATGATCAAGCTTGGCTGTTCAGATGGAAGGAATTTTTTACCTGTAGATAAGCTACAAAGGGGTCTTTCTCTGTTTGCATACTAATGCATCAACATTAATATCTCCTGGTAAAGTCAGGCAATCATTTATCCTATGCATGCGCAGATCTCTGCATTTGCAATGAAGCCCCCGTAGAGTTTTGGACTATGTGGACAATTGCAATTTGGTCTTTTTCAATCTTGTTTATTCATGAACTTTTACCCAGACCAAATGCTGCCAAAAATATAGCCATGCTTCTTCAAAAGCCTGGGTTTAATTGCTGACTTGTAATATTAAACCTGAAGATAAAGATGAGGCCTGGATTAATTTATAGAAGGGAAAATGATGTACTAAAAGCAAGTCACTAAATCACTTTTTAAACACCAAACACAATTTATTTCTGACTTTAAAACTTATCCTCTAAACATTAATCTACACAAAGGCCAGAAACTGAATGAAACATAATTTGTGGAAACTGATACCTTTCATCACAACCTCTAGCTGAAAAGGTCATTAGATATATTATATCTAAGTGAGCAGCTTATCCCTGCTTCATTACTGATAATTAAGGCAAGTAATATTTTATTGACAGTAATGTGTCCAGTAAGAGATATAGTCTAGTTTGCATAAAATAAGCATTAATTAGCAGAATAGTACCACAGATAAAAAAAATTAAGTACCTGTGTAACATGGTTTCATTATTTTTTCTTCATTTCCTTAAAGAATTAGCAGACTCAGAAACATAATGAGCATATTAAAAATCAATTTTCAGGCACCCATTGAAATTCATAATATATGCAATACAATGTTTTTCCCTATAAAAGCAAGACATTTTAAAATGTACAGTTTTTTTTAAATATTAGATGCCACCTTTTTTTTAAATCTAGCAACTCTAAGTTTATTATTTGATGCAAAATTCAGATCAGAAGTTGACTAATGCTTGGAACCTAATGTGGGATCTTTTTGTAGTTGGGTTAATGGAAAACACACCCAAGAAAATTGATCTCTGCCTCTATGTTATCATTTGGTTTACAACTATAGCACATATGAAATACTCTACATTCTTGAATAAATGAATTTAGTGAAAAGACTGATTTCCACTTAGTTAATCTGACAAATGGAATAAGTTATACAGAACATAACTTAGTAATATGCACAACTGATGATGGAGGGAGCCTGGGGCATGCTTCTTACTAGCTGCTGTTTGAATAGCCACTTGGCAAATATTGCTGCATCATTAGTGTATCAAGTGTATTAGACACTTGAGACACTATTAGATATGTATTAAACAAGAGTAGTGGGACTGAAGAGCCCATGCACATCTGAACAGGGCCAACAAAAAGACGAGCTAGCTGACTTCCAACAGGAACTATTGAGCTTGTATTATGTATACACCTTGTTAAGAATACTCATTTGGAAAGATGAAAAGCATGAATTACTAAATAAATTAGTACTAGCAAAGAGGCAACATGTTTCAGTCCTGTTTCTAGCTAATCTACCAGTGCAATTGTCATGCCAAATCCTGTTTTGCAATAACCATAGTTAAGAAATCAAGTGTGCCAAATATAGTTAGTGTGCCTAGGCAAGCACCAGTCGTTTCGGACTCTGGGATGACGTTGCTTTCACAATGTTTTCA
This sequence comes from Heteronotia binoei, assembly GCF_032191835.1. Taxonomy (NCBI): domain Eukaryota; kingdom Metazoa; phylum Chordata; class Lepidosauria; order Squamata; family Gekkonidae; genus Heteronotia; species Heteronotia binoei. Next base: position 133,390,900 of record NC_083243.1, on the reverse strand, counting down.
TGGCAGACTTTTTATGGGGTGGTTTGCCATTGGCTTACCCAGTCATCTACACTTTCCTCCCAGCAAGCTGGGTACTCATTTTACCGATCTCGGAAGGATGGAAGGCTGAGTCAACCTCAAGCAGGCTACCTGAACCCAGCTTCCGCGAGGATTGAACTCAGGTCGTGAGCAGAGCTTAGGACTGCAATATTGCAGCCTTACCACTCTGCACCATAGGGCTCTTACCCTAGTGTGCCAAACACGTTAGCAAATTGTGGTTTACGCTTAATTGCCTTCTCCTAAGAATCTTGATTGGATGCTATCTCAAACCACTCTACTTAGCCCTAGTGCTGGCAAAGCAACATCACTCACGCTGCCTTCATACTACTGAAAGGCAATCACAATGGGATAAGGAGGTGTGAGCAGTTAGACCTTTCGTCTTGCTGAGTGGCAGTTTATAGCTGGAATAGATGTCGGAAAGCTTCTGGAGAAAAACTCTCAGGAGTGTGTGTGAGTGTAGATCTGTGTGCATGATGTTATAAGAGCAACTATCAGGGTGGAACCTTTTCCTCTTTCATCTCTTGAGTCCATGCCACACTTACTGGTCCACGAGTCCATCCAAATGGGATTGAGGTTCTTTAGAACACATGGTGGTGACAGGGTTGGTTTGTGTAGAGATAGGATAGGAATCCCTCAAAGACTTAGGAAATAAGGTAGAAATCCCTCTGAATTGGCCGTGAGCTGCCATTTCATGTTCGGTAGCAGGAGGAAGTTCACAGCGCCATAGCTTTAGTTTCCCAAGGTTCACAACCCTTGGAAGAACAGTTCTGTGCATCTGCTGTGGTGGCAGACTTGTTAGAGGTTAGTGATTTTCCTGGACTGTGGAGCATAGTATCCCTTCCTTTGGAAAATTCTCGCATTTAAATTTGGACTAGATTAGCTCAGTTTGATTCCTGACCCTCTTCCCCTTGCTGCTTGGCAAAACTCTGCCAGAGCAACAGCTTTAAGTTCCAGAGGGTTCATTTTTCTTCTTGCCACTCTATTGGATAGTAGAGCCATGGTCTCTTTAAGGATCACGGCAAAATCCTTCCTATCCCTGAGGGAAATGTCACTGTTTTAGGTCTATAGTTAGGGGATAAGCCAGCTGTGGCATACAGACCCTTTAAGAAATCTTTGGAATTGAATGACCATGCAGCGAGAGTAGGAACTCCTTAGTCAGGACTAAATTTTCTTACCCTGCCTAAAACCTTCTACCAGAGAGCCATGACAATGACCCTGAGCTAAGTATCCCTGTTTTAGGTCCAGTTAGGGGTTAACTAGCTGTGGAGTACAAACCCATTAAGGAATGTTTGGAACTGAACAACCATGCAGGGAGAGTAGGAATGCCTTGGCCAGGAGCAAATTTTCTACCCCACTTAAAATCCTCTAGTAGAGAGCTGTGACAAGGTTCAAGCATAGCCCTAATGTGGACGAATTTAAGAAGTGAGGGGTCAAGAAAGGCCAAAACCTGTGGGAGTTGGGCTCCTCCAGATGTCTTGAGCACATACAAAACAAAACACTGTGCAATGCCTTTCAGGTGCAGTGTGAGAGTAAAAAGTTGCAAAATTCTAAAAAGAAGCTTGCACACCATGGGGTCTTTGGATTGCCCTGAATGACTGCATAAGCCTTGCCTGGAAGGCCAATGCAAAACTTGAGCTACAGCCTCTAGTCCATCCAGAGGTTCTCCCAGACCTCCCAGGGCCAGTTCCTTAATTACCAACAGTTGTAAATTTTGAGTGAACCTTTGAGCTAGTTTTAAGTGAACCTATCCTTAAAAACTTAGTATAATAATAATAATAATAATAATAATAATAATAATAATAATAATAATAATAATAATAATAATAATAATAATAATAATAATAAAATTTTACTTATACCCCGCCCTCCCCGCCGGGGCAGGCTCAGGGCGGCTTACAGAATGTGGCAAAAGCCATGTTAAAACAATAAAACAGTTATACATTTCAATAGCATTTAAAATTTACCATTCAATTTACATAATATAAAGTCTAAAATCAATCTAAAATAATCTCATCATTTTCCTATCTCGATTGCTGATGTTAGTGATGGCATGGTGTTCATTTCAGGTTCCATCTTGGAAGGCTAGCCGGAAGAGGGCGGTTTTGCAGGCCCTACGGAATTGGTTAATATCCTGTAGGGCCCGCACCTCTTCCGGCAGTTGGTTCCACCATTGGGGTGCTTTTATAGAGAAGGCCTGTTCTCTAGTTGTTTTTAGTTTGGCCTCCTTTGGCCCAGGTACTTCCAGAAGGTTTTGTGAGCTGGATCGCAGTGCTCTCTGGGGAACATATGGAGAGAGGCGGTCCCTAAGGTAAACAGGTCCTCGGCCATGTAGGGCTTTAAAGGTAATAACCAGCACCTTGTAACGAACTCGGTAAATAACTGGGAGCCAGTGCAGCTCTCGCAGCCCAGCCGGCACATGTTCCCACCGAGGTAGGCCCAATAGCAGTCTAGCTGCTGCATTCTGCACTAGCTGCAGCTTCTGAGTTCGGCACAGGGGCAGCCCCATGTAGAGGGCATTACAGTAGTCTAGCCTCGAGGTGACCGTTGCATGGATCACTGTTGCCAGGTCATGGTGCTCCAGGAAGGGAGCCAACTGCCTCGCCCGCCTAAGGTAGAAAAAGGCGGATTTGGCAGTGGCTGCTATCTGGGCCTCCATTGTCAAGGAAGACTCCAGTAACACTCCCAAGCTCCTGACCCTGCACACTGGTACCAGTGACGCACCATCAAAAGCTGGAAGGGAGATCCCTCCCTCTGGACCACCACGTCCTAGACAAAGGACCTCTGTCTTCGCTGGATTCAGTTTCAGCCCACTCGACCTGATCCAGTCTGCCACGGCTTGCAGCACCCGGTCTAAATTTATAGGAACATCGGCGGCCCGGCCGTCCATCAATAGATGGAGCTGGGTGTCATCCGCATACTGGTGGCAACCCAGCCCATATCTCCGGGCAATCTGGGCAAGGGGGCGCATGTAGATGTTAAATAACATCGGGGAGAGAACTGCTCCCTGAGGAACCCCACAGTTAAGTGAGTGTCTCTGGGACAGCTCCCCCCCAATTGCCACCCTTTGTCCCCGACCCTCCAGGAAAGAGGAAAGCCATTGCAAGGCTAACCCCTGAATCCCTGCGTCGGCGAGGCGGCGGGTCAGCAGCCGGTGGTCGACCATATCGAACGCGGCCGAAAGGTCTAACAACAGCAATACTGTCACACCGCCTCGATCCAGGTGTCGCCGGAGATCATCCATGAGGGTGACCAGAACCGTCTCTGTCCCATGGCCTGGGCGGAAGCCGGACTGGAATGGATCTAAAGTGGAAGCATCATCCAGGAAGCTCTGTAATTGCAACGCCACAGCCCTCTCTATAAGCTTGCCCAAAAAGGGCAAGTTTGAGACTGGCCGGTAGTGAGCCAATTCGACCGGGTCTGATGTAGCTTTTTTCAGGAGGGGGTTGGAAAAAAGAACCTTCAGAGGGGTTGGAAAAGAACCCTCCAAAAGAGATCTATTTATGATGTCCCGTATAGGCCATCTCAGTTCCTCCTGGCAAGCTTTAATTAGCCAGGAGGGGCACGGGTCTAGATCACAAGTTGTAGGGCATGCAATAGAGAGGATCCTGTCGACCTCCTCTAGGTCGAGCAGGTTGAAGCGATCCAGGATCAAACCAGAAGACAGGCACGGAGCCTCAAGTTCACATACTGTATCTAATATGGCAGGGCAGTCATGGCGGAGCGATTGGACTTTGTCTGCAAAGAATTTCGCGAATGCCTCACAGCCTATCTCTAATTCCTTAACATTTGGTTTGCCTTGAGGCAATGTAGTAAGGTTCCGAATTATCTTAAATAATTGTGCCGGGCATGAATTTGCAGACGCAATCTTGGCCCCAAAGTATATTTTCTTTGTGGCTTTGACTGCCATCTCATAGGACCTCATAAACTCTCTATAAGATGCTCTAGCTGCTTCGTCGTGAGTACGCCGCCATTGCCTCTCTAGCCGTCTGAGGCCTTGTTTCAGCTGGCGTAGTTCCGGGGTATACCACAGCGCCAGCCTAGTCCGGGGTCGCAGAGGGCGTCGGGGTGCAATCTCGTCAATGGCCCTGGAAAGCCGGCTATGCCAGGTCTCAACCAGGTCATTGAGGGAATCGCCAGAGTATGTACTTGAAGCCTGAAAGTCCATTTTGCTTTCTGTTATAACAATTACTTTTGGATATTCTCATGTTGGTACTGTTGTCTCATTACCTCGTGTCCCATTTTTACATAATGCATGACCATGGGAACATCCAAAATTTTATTTTTAATCTGAAGTTTATGTTCCAGTATTTGTGTCTTTACTGCATGCATGATGCTTCCTATATGAAGTCAAGTAAGTCAGCCTTTATTGGCATAAAAATAATAGTACAGATTAATATAGTATAAAGTACAGATTAATATAGTATAAAACAGAATAAAAACACAACTTTCATGTACACCTGTGTGAACAGAAATTATTTCTGTGATATCCTTTGGTGCAGCTTTAGAGCACAGTACAGAAACTTGGCTGACCTCTCAGTAACATTAATAGAAAAATCATTCAAGAGTCTATAGACCTTAAATGCGTCAGAGCAGTCAATCATACTGGCTAAAACAGAGTATAAATACATATAATGTAGATCCATATACAGATGGTGGTGCAGGAGAACATGAGTAATTGACTCAAGACATTTTTGTTTACAAGGACAATACCTAACTGAATAGGCTATTTTATTGAATCTACCATCAAGAATTGCAGAGGGCTTGAAGGAATAAGGAAATAGCAAACAGAAGTGGAAAAGTTCTGCTTGGAGACAATGATAAATTAATTTCAAAAGTATATAAATTACTTTTACAATGGTCTACAGAAGATGAAGTAGTGAAATCTCAAATGATTAAATGGGCAATTAATGTAAATAAAGAAATACAGATGGAAACTTGGGAATATTTGTGGAAGAACTCTATGAAACTTTCAACATATCAAAGTATTAAAGAAAACTGTTTTAAGATGATGTATAGATGGTATATGACTCCTAAAAAATTGGCAAAGATGAATAACAAAATGCCAGACAGATGTTGGAAATGTAAAAAACATGAAGGTTCTTTCTACCATATGTGGTGGACTTGTGAAAGAGCTAAAATGTTTTTGCAGATGATTCAGCAAGAGATGTCTAAGATCTTGGGATATGAATTCAACAAAGTTGCAGAGACTTTTCTGTAGGGATTACAAATGGAAAATTTTTCCAAAAGAAGATAGAACTTTAATCTGGTACTTGCTCTCAGCTGCTAGGACATTGTATGTGCAGTTGTGGAAGCAAGAAAAAATACCAGAGAAATGGGATTGGATTGTTAAAGTTATGACATGGAGTGAAATGGATAAGTTAACAAGAACTTTAAGAGACTATGATTTAGAAGTATTTAAGATGGAGTGGAAGAAGTTCAGAAGATACGTAGAAAAAGAATGGAAAATAAAGGGACATTGGACAATTTTTGATAATGATTAACTAAAAGTGGGAGGAGGATATGAACTGGGGTTCTTATTAATTAGGGGTACCTTTTATAATGATGGTTTGAATAGAGTATACCGGCAGGGGTCAAGTAATGGAGGGAGGGGTAGGTAGAAAGTAATATATATGGGATAGAGAAAAAGTAATTATTAATGTTATAAGAAATTGAATATATTGCCATATGTTACTAATAAAATTGTTTAAAAAAAAAGAATAGCAGAGGGCACAGCATTGCATCTGGTGAGAGAAAATGCTCTGCATTGTTGTGACACTTGCAAGGAAGATAGGTAAGAAGCCATCTTCCCTGTGCTGAGAGGAATCTCAAAGCTCCGAGGGGAGCAGATTTTGTTAGCCAGACTATAAAACTTCTGGCACTCAATGTCTAACATTTTGTTTTTGATTTGTTGGAATGCAGCAGTGAATGTCAGCATGGACAGTGATTCTATAGATAGGCCAATTTGCCACATTAAACCCAGAGAGCATGACCAATTTGCTGACCAATTTGCCACATTAAACCCAGAGAGCATTTGATGTATAATGGGCCCAGATTTGGCTTATATATAATAAACCACAAGGACAGATTACAACATAAATCACACTTTTGGTGTTACAATTTGTAAAATGTTGCAACTTAAAGGAGCCACATCCCCATGGATGTCTAAACTCCTTGAATTCTAATGTTAACACACATGGTACATATATAGTGCCCGGTAAATAAAAAAAATAAACTGCAGCTTGGGAATCACATGTGGCTCTTTCACACATATTGTGTGGCTCTTGAAGCCCTCACCATCCCACTGGCCAGCTTGGAGAAGGCATTTCTTTCTTTAAATCATGTATTCAAGCCAAGCCAGCCGGCAGCTTGAAGAATGCATTTAAAATTAAAGTTGCTTTCTTTCTACCTCTTCTCCTTCCCCATCTATTTTCCTTCCTTCCTCCCTCCCACTCTCCCTCCCTCCCTCTCTGATGGCTCTCAAACAGCTGATGTTCATGTCTTGCAGGTCTCAAACATATGAAATTGTTCTTTATGGCTCTTACGTTAAGGAAGTTTGCCCGCCCCTGAGTTATCCTATTCCTTCCAATCTCTTTATGCCTGGTTTACTAATTTATGTGGGATAACCACATTCATTCAATTGGTTCCTCGAATGCATAGCGGGTTTTTCAAAATCACCAGGACCGGATACAGTGTAAGCATAATATAAAAAAGTAAAAACAGACATAGTATACAAAAATAATGATCTAAATTTAAGAACTTTTAAAATACAAATCCTGCAGTCTAAAAATTAATGCACAAAACCCAGCAACTGAATGTGTAATCTCTGGATTCTTATCTGATAAGAGACAATGAAGTCTTGCTCGTTTGTATTAATATAACCAGGTAACCTATCAACTAATGGAGTAATTAAAACGAGCCTCCCTATAGTATGGGCAACTGGAAAAAAACCAGGTTGCTTACCTGTAACTGATGATCTTTAAGTGGTCCTCAGTGCATTCAGACTGTTGGGATAACTGGCGCCTGCGCCGACGGTGATCTCAAAGCTCCAGAATTTTCTCTGGCTGTCTTCCACTGAGCATGCCCAGGGACTCCACTGCGCATGTCCAGGAGATGACATTGGATTTATATTCTGCCCTCCACTCAAGAGTCTCAGAGTGGCTCACAATCTCCTTTATCTCCCTCCCCTACAACAGACACCCTGTGAAGTGAGTGGGGCTGAGAGGACTCTCACAGCAGCTGCCCTTTCAAGGACAACCTCTGCCAGAGCTATGGCTGACCCAAGGCCATGCTAGCAGGTGCAAGTGGAGAAGTGGGGAATCAAACCTGGTTCTCCCAGATAAGAGTCGCACACTTAACCACTACACCAAACTGGCCCTGCTCCTGCTAGTTTCCTTCTGACCACTGAACAACCTTGACAAGAAGGCTGACAGCAGAGGGGAAGGAGGACAGGTAGTGTGAATGCACAGATGACCACTCGAAGTTCATCAGTTACAGGTAAGCAACCTGTTTATCTTCATCGTGGTCTCTGCTTCACACTGTTGGGAGATTAGCAAGCTTATCCTACCTGGAGGAGGGTGCTGGCAGTCTTCATTGATGTACAGAAGAGAGAACTGCACTCCCCACTAGCGATTTATGCCTTGCATGTGTGTCTAGCACATAATGTTTGATGAAGAAAGTGGAGGAAGCCAGGTGGCTGCACTGCAAATGTCGTGCAGTGGTACACCTTTCAAGAAAGCTGCTGAAGTTGCCACTGCTCGAGTGGAGTGGGCCCTCGCTGGGCCAGGTAAAGATCTTAACTTTATTGCCTTCACTGTCCATTTCGAAAGTCTTTGGGCAGATATGTTTGAACCCTTCTTAGTACACATGTAGGCCACAAAAAGACGGTTTATGGAGCGAAAAGACTTGGTGTAGTTAATGTAAAATAGGACTGCTCTGTGAATGTCCAGCAGATGCCATTTCCTCTCCTCAGCTTTGGTGGGGTTAGGAAAAATGCAGGTAGATTGATGGTAGCCTGTAAATGGAACATGGAGACCACCTTAGGTAAAAAGAAGATGTCAGGTGCCATGGTGTCTCCTTCAGCATGAAAGGAGAGGAACGGCGGGTCATGACGTAGTGCACATAGCTCTCCAGCCCTTCTGGCTGATGTGATGGCTACTAATAGCACTGTCTTCCAGGACAGAAGGTGTAGTCTGCATGAAGCCAAAGGTTCAAAGGGCTTTCTTGTCAACATATTCAGAACTAATTGAAGGTCCCACACAGTCGTGGCCCTAGAGGTTGGTGGATACATGTGAACGAGGCCTTTTAGGAATTTCTTGCTGTCTGGATGAGAGAACATGGGAAGTCCCTCAACCTGGTCATGATAAGCAGAGATCGCTGACATATACACCCTGATAGACGAGTGCAAGAGTCCCTCTTCACGTAGTGCTAGCAGGAAGGAAAAGACAGTCTGAAGAGGGCAGATTCTTGTGGCGGAGTCTGGTTCCTTAGCAAATTTGAAGAACCTCTGCCACTTGTGGTAGTATGATGTTCTTGTTGTTGGTTTCCTACTGTTTAAAAGTACCTCTCGTACCCTGGGGCATGAGTAGGTCAGGAAATTCGTCACGCTGTAAGTTATTCCAATAATGTGAAGCACAGAGATCATGACGAAAAACATATGTTCTACAGATTCAACCTTGTTTAAAGGGCAAGCACATTGCCTTTCAGAGTAGGTGATTTTATTGTACCTGCCTTGCATAACTGTTAAAGGTACAGTTTCTTTTAATCCTGATAAACTGTCCAAAGGGACAGTGCGGGTGAATTTATTTTTATAGTTAAATCAATCATAATCAAAAATAAAATGGAAGAAGAAATACCAGAACAGGAAAACCTAACTGAACTGGTGGATGGTATTAACTCATTCAAAGCAATCTTGTAAAGTAGCAGTGTCCCTATAGACAAGGAAAACGTCATCTATGGGCCTCCTATATGAAAGAATAGATTAAAAAAAGGATTGTTTGCAAGATGACATATTGTAGACTCTCCTAGATCTCATGAACAGATTTGCTATTGAAGGTGCCACTGGGCTGCCCATTGCTACTCTTTTCAATTGTCTAAAAAACTGATATTCGAATCAAAAAATAGTTTTTTCTAGAATGACATCTAGTAATTCTATTGCAAAATAAGTAGAGGGCAAAGAAGTAATTCTTTTACTCAACATTTTTTCAGCAATACCTTAAGTCGCTTTGTGAGGGATGTTTTGTATATAGCTCCTAAAAAGCTTCTCACCACGATTTCTGAGAAAGTCACTTACAATCAGGGCACTCATGATTATGATGAGGATGACTTTAAGCAAATGCTTTATGCTGGCCTTAATTCACAAACCAAAGTCATGTCAGGACTGTTGGACCCAGTGAACCTTTCATGGCAAAACCTCTCAGACAGGATTAGAAAGTCACAGATCTTTTCAGGGAACCTGGAGCCCTTAAAACACCAGCAAGGAGCTCCTGCAGAAACTTAGAATCTAGGAACCCTGAGCCCATTCAGATGGTTATTTATATCAATAATGGGCCCTGTTCCCAGCACAGGAATGATGGTGATAACTTATCTGCTCAACCTTGGGCAGGCATGGAGCGGGGGGAATCAAGAATGGAATCGTAATGGCATGGGTAGCCAAAATTGGAAAAAGCAATGTTATGGTCCTGGTGTTGACCTTGCTTGCCATCACCATGATGATCAAGAGCCCACCCCAAAGTACAGCCCTGGGAATGCCAACCAGAGTCATATCATAGCTCCCAGGCAGGTACAAAATGCCCCAGAGCAACTCTGCCCTCATTTGACCCAGCCACCTGCATGCAATAAGTGCAGCTCACTGATCTGAGCCCAGCTTACATATACTGAGGCAGCCATGACCCAATTTGAGAACAGCTCATGCACATTCTTCTTAGAGCCCTCTTCTAAGCCATGAAGAAAAGACACAATAGGAATCCCTAGCCACAGTTGACAGAAACACTAGTGCCCACCAGTAGGTCCATATATATAGGAGATTTGCACTAGTGGTGCTTGAGATCCATTCCCATTCACCAAGGAATTGTGGCCATACTAGAGCCCAACAATTGGGGGGGGGGAGGGTCAACAATAAAGGCAGGCATTGGGACCTCCAAGAGTGAATCCCCTGTTACCCTTCTTGTAGATACTAGAGCTTCTCTTAATATCTTACATCTTAATTTAGCTGTGTGTGGGAACCTAATTGAAAACTACAGCCCTTGCCAGGTTTGGAGGTGATATATACCGAGCTAAAGTCTGGGAAAATATTCCCCTTTTGGTAAAGGTAAAGGTAGTCCCCTGTGCAAGAAGCAGTTGTTTCCAACTTTGGGGTAACGTTGCATCACAATATTTTCATGGCAGACTTTTAATGGGGTGGTTTGCCATTGCCTACCCCAGTCATCTACACTTTACCCCCAGCAAGCTGGATACTCATTTTACCAGCCTTGTAAGGATGGAAGGCTGAGTCAACCTTGAGCTGGCTACCTGAACCCAGTTTCCATCAGGATCGAACTCAGGTCGTGAGCAGAGCTTGGACTGCAGATGGGGCTCCTGTTGGGAAGGACCCTTCAAATGGAAGATTGGAAACACTTACTGAGAAGCTTCCTTCTTGGTGGTTCTGGAGTGGGACGATCCATCACTAATGGGAATAGGCTCCTCCTCTGGAACAGGGTCAGTTCTCCAATTGATCCAGGTAAAGGGAGTGGCCTATCCCTTGGGATATCCCCAGTTGTAACCAAGCCATGCATCCTCCACACAAAAAGGAAAAACCCTCTTGAATGGAAAACACCACACCATTCAGAGTATTTTAAGGGAAGGGAAGTTTTTAATAGGGATATCTTACAACACTTTTAAACATAACCATAGCACACAATGCCAATTAAAGATGTAGTACTCATACCAACAGTGAAAGTACAGAACTTAAGGTCAATCCCTCCAACATTCAGGAAGGTCACCAATGCTGATGGGGGGGTTAGACTATCCCACTCCAGAACCACCAAAAAGGAAGCTTCACGGGAAGTGCTTCAAATGCTTCCATTCTCCGGTGGTTCCTGGGAGTGGGACGGTCCATCACTGATGGGATATACAAAAGCAATATGCCCCCAGGGTGGGAACAGCTTCACCTATCATAGAGTATGTTGGAACACCCTTAGAAAGGGCTCCTTAGAAAGCTCGAGAGTCATGGAGTAAAAGGACAGGTCCTCTTGTGGATCAAAAACTGGCTAATTAATAGTAAGCAGAGAGTGAGTATAAATGGGCAGTCTTCGCAGTGGAGGACGATAAGCAGTGGGGTGCCAAAGGGCTCATTACCTGTAGCGTCTTGTGCTGAAATAAAGCACAGCGCGGCCATGCCGCCGTGGCGACCAGGGGAAGTCCCCGGGTCACCCAGCGCAGCGCACGAAAGGACCCTGCCAATCACGATCTGTGGCGGGAAGTTTGACTGGCCAGGATTGGACTGGGCCAGCTAGAGGGCTGTTCCGGGTATAGTGTATATAAAGCGGGTCGTGGCCTGCGTTGCCCTGTTCTGTGATGTACCATCTAATAAAGTATGTTGCCTTCTGCATGTCTCGTCTCTGAGTACAGTACACTGGCGACGAGGATGGGATCTGGCTAGGAAGGCTTCCCCCGGGGAAAGCAGCTTACCTAGCTGGAGATGAGGAAGGCGCAGGACCGCAAGAAAGTGAGACGCCCGCTGCCACCATGGCGAACCCTAGCGTAACGATGGGCCATCTTGCGGAATTCAACCCCGACCACCCCGAACGGTGGGAAACCTACACTGAACGGGTCGAGTGCTACCTGAGAGCCAACATGATCACGGATGACAACCGGATGAGGGATGTCTGCAGAGAGGCAACCTTCAAAATTGCACAAGGTCTCTCTGCCCCAGCGAAGCTCATGGAGAGGTCATACAGGGAGGTCGTCAGACTCCTCACAGGGCACTTCTCGCCCCAACCGTCCCTGGCCGCCCGCAGATTCCTCTTTCACAAGAGGGATCAGAAGCCCGGGGAAACGGCTGGAGTCTACCTGGCCGCTCTCCGCCAGATCGCCGGAAACTGCAGTTTCGACAAGCTGGAAGAGGCTGTGAGGGACCGATTCGTCTAGGGCCTCCGCGACGAAAGGCTTCAGCAGAAGCTCTTTGCCAAGGAAGAACTCACCCTCCAACAAGCCTTCAACGAGGCGACGGCTTTCGAGACGGCCACCAAAGTGTACAGCCACCCACGTGGAGAGGCAGTCCACCATGAAGAGATGGCACCGGGCGATCGGGAGGACGAAGAGGCTTTCCAGCTCCGGCGGCCACAAGGAGCAGACCCAAGAGCCCCCACGAGACAGCGAGTGATGGAGAGACCTCCCACCATCAAATGCGCCAGCTGCGGCGACCCGCACGAGAGGAGGGACTGTCCATATCGAAACATGGACTGTCGGAATTGTGGGAAGATGGGCCACATCGCTCGGGCTTGGCAGGCCAAGAACAGCCGCCAGCGACCGACAGCGCATCACGAGTCCACCGAGGCCCATACGACAGCATCTACCAGCCCGCATGTATTAAACTTGCCCCTCTCCGCCCCTGACAAGGTTCAAAATGTCGGTCCTTATCGAGGGTGCCCCCTGTCTTATGGAGGTGGACTCGGGGTCCTCCATTTCCATTATTTCAGAGGAAACCCTAAGGAAACTATGTCCCCGCTGCCGCCTCCAACTGAGGCCGGCGGACTTTGTTTTGCGGGATTTCCAAAAGAACCCGGTGCACATCGTGGGTTGGGCCCGGGTGCGAGTAGAGAGAGGGAACTTCAAGGGACCCCTGGACATTTTGGTGGTCAAGCGCCAACTTACCACCCTACTGGGGCTTGCCTGGTTCCAGCCACTAGGGATCCAGTTAGTGGGGGTGGAGCACGTACAGGCAAGTAGTTTTGAGGATGTCTGCTGGGAGTTCCCAGCAGTTTTCGACGGGTCCCTGGGGAGTTACAAGGGACCGCCCATTACCCTACCGATCGATCCCCTGGTCAGACCGATTCAGCTCAAGGCGAGGCGGGTACCATTCGCCTTAAAGCCCAAGATAAGAGGCAGAACTGGACTGCCTCACAGCCCAGGGAGTCTTAGAACCAGTGGCATACGCAGCCTGGGAAACCCCCATAGTAACACCGGTGAAACCTAATGGGGACGTGAGAATCTGCACTGGCTACAAGTGCACGATAAACAAAGCGCTCCAGGACAACCCCTACCCCGTCCCGGTGGTCAGCCACGTTCTAGCGGCTCTAGCAGGGTCCCGGGTTTTTGGGAAACTGGATTTGGCAGAAGCGTACCAGCAACTACCGGTCGACGCCAAGACTGCAGAGGCACAGACCATTGTGACCCACAGGGGGGCTTTTAAGGTTAGAAGGCTGCAGTATGGGGTTAGCGTCGCTCCGGGGATCTTTCAGAGCATAATGGACTCTCTCCTTAAAGGGATCCCCGGAGTACAGCCATTTTTCGACGACGTTTTAATCGCCGCCCCAGACGCAGAGTTCAGCAGCCGTTTGAGAGAGGTACTCCGCTGTTTCTAAGTGGCAGGGCTGAAGGTCAAAAAAGAAAAATGCTTGCTGGGGGTGCCGCGGGTGGAGTTCCTGCGGTTTGCCGTGGATGCAGCGGGGATTCACCCAACGGAGGACAAGACCAGGGCTATTGTCCAAGCCCCTGCCCCCACGTGTAAGGCGGAGCTACAAAGCTTCTTGGGCTTGTTGAACTTTTATCATTCGTTCTTGCCCCACAAAGCAGCCATAGTGGAACCACTCCACCGGCTGCTAGACAAACAAGCCTCATGGGTTTGGGGAAAGAAGCAAGCCGCCGCGTTTCAGGCGGTAAAAGACCTCCTTGTCTCTAATGCGGTGCTCCACCACTTCGATGAAGCCCTGCCGCTGGTTCTGGCTTGCGACGCCTCCCCGTATGGGGTGGGTGCAGTCCTGGGGCACCCACTCCCGGACGGGAGGGAAGTGCCGGTCGCGTACTACTCAAGGACTCTAACCCCGGCGGAGCGCAACTACGCTCAGATCGATAAGGAGGCTTTGGCAATTGTGGCAGGGGTGCACAAATTCAATGATTACTTGTATGGCAGGCACTTCACCATAGCAACGGACCATAAGCCTCTCCTGGGCCTCCTCGCCCTCGACCGCCAGACCCCACAAATTAATTCACAGCGGGTCCTGAGGTGGAACCAATTCCTGAACTCTTATACATACACCTTGGTCCACCGCGCAGGCAAAGCCATGGGTCACGCTGATGCCCTTAGCCGCCTGCCACTTCCCTCAACGAACCCAGATCCGGCACCAGCCCACCTGGTGATGCTCTTAGAGTCCCTGCCCGAGCAACCCCTCCACGCCGCGGAGGTGGCTCGGGCCACACGCAGGGACCGCATCCTTGCACGGGTTTTGGGCTGGGTGGGTAGGGGGTGGCCAACGGGCATGGTAGAAAGTGAGTTCCAGCCGTTCGCATCTTGGAGAGATGAGCTATCCTCCTACAAGGGATGCATACTCTGGGGAAGCAGGGTAGTGGTCCCCCCCCCTCATGCGCAAACAAGTACTAGATGCCCTACACGAGACCCACCCGGGAATAGTGAGATGAAAGCATTGGCCCGCAGCTACGTGTGGTGGCCAGGCATGGATGAGGAAATAGAGGGGTAGGTGAGAAGGTGCCAACCATGCCAGGAATCCAGGCCCGATCCGCCCAGCACACCCATCCACTGCTGGGAGTCAAACTGGCGGCCATGGTCCCGCCTACACCTAGATTTCGCCGGGCCATACCAGGGGCAGATATTCTTCATCCTGGTCGACTCCTATACTAAATGGCTGGAGGTGATCCCGGTGGCATCCACCTCCATGGCCGCTGCAGTCAAGGCCTTGAGAAGGGTCTTTAGCACACATGGGATCCCCGATACTCTGGTTACTGACAATGGGACCACATTCACCTCCAGGGAATTCCGGGAGTTCCTTGGCCGGTACCTCATACAACACATAAGGTCTGCCCCCTTCCACCCGGCCACCAACGGCCAGGCGGAGCGCATGGTGCGAACCACTAAAGAGGCTCTGGGTCACATCGTGCAAGGGGACTGGGACCACCGCCTGGCAGCCTTCCTGTTCTACAACAGGATCACACCCAACATGGTGACAGGGTCCAGCCCCGTGGAACTCCTCATGGGGAGAAAGCTTACAACTCGGTTAGACAGGCTACACCCAGACCGGGCCACCAACGTCCGCAGTTCCCCCGAAGTCAGGGAAGCAGCACGGGGGTTCTTTCCGGGGGACCCGGTGCACGCGAAGAACTTCGCTAATGGTCCGGAGTGGGTAGCCGGTCGGGTACTGAGGGTGACGGGGTCTCGATCATACGAGGTAGCGACCGAGGGGGGCCAGATCTTAAGGCGGCACATCGATCAGATGCGCCGCCGCACCTTGCCGGAGGAACCGGCCGGAGCGGAGGAAGCGGGACACGGGGAAGAGCCATCAACAGACACACCAGAACCGGCATCGCCCGAGCTGTCATTGCCGACGTACGATCCTCCAAGACCGGCCGACCCAGAACTACAAGCCGAACCAGCCCACCCGCTACCAGAGACGACTCCACAGGAGGGGACCCCATCCACGGGGGCCGCTCCGACACCACAAGCGACCCCAAGGAGATCGACGCGTGAGTGCAGGGCTCCAGCCTACTTACAAGACTATATACATTAACTAAGGGGGGATGAGTGTAGCGTCTTGTGCTGAAATAAAGCACAGCGCGGCCATGCCGCCGTGGCGACCAGGGGAAGTCCCCGGGTCACCCAGCGCAGCACGCAAAAGGACCTGCCAATCACGATCTGTGGCGGGACGTTTGACTGGCCAGGATTGGACTGGGCCAGCTAGAGGACTGTTCCGGGTATAGTGTATATAAAGCGGGTCCCGGCCCACGTTGCCCTGTTCTGTGATGTACCATCTAATAAAGTATGTTGCCTTCTGCACGTCTTGTCTCTGAGTACAGTACAGTACCCATGCTCTTTAACTTGTTCACAAATGATTTGGAGTTGGGAGTGAGCAGTGAAGTGGCCAAGTTTGCAGATGACACTAAATTGTTTAGGGTGGTGAGAACCAGAGAGGATTGTGAGGCACTCCAAAGGGATCTGTTGAGGCTGGGTGAGTGGGCATCAACGTGGCAGATGAGGTTCAGTGTGGCCAAATGCAAAGTAATGCACATTGGGGCCAAGAATCCCAGCTACAAATACAAGTTGATGGGGTGTGAACTGGCAGAGACTGACCAAGACAGAGATCTTGGGGTCGTCATAGTTAACTCACTGAAAATGTCAAGGCAGTGTGCGATTGCAATAAAAAAGGCCAACACCATGCTGGGAATTATTAGCAAGAGAACTGAAAACAAATCAGCCAGTATCATAATGCCTCTGTATAAATCGATGGTGCGGTCTCATTTGGAATACTGTGTGCAATTCTGGACACTGCGCCTCAAAAAAGATATTATAGCATTGGAAAAAGTCCAGAAAAGGGCAACTAGAATGATTAAAGGTTTGGAACACTTTCCCTATGAAGAAAGGTTAAAATGTTTGGAGCTCTTTAGCTTGGAGAAACGCTGACAGCGGGGTGACATGATAGAGGTTTACAAGATAATGCATGGGATGGAGAAAGTAGAGAAAGAAGTCCTTTTCTCCCTTTCTTACAATACAAGAACTTGTGGGAATTCAATGAAATTGCTGAGCAGTCGGGTTAAAAAGGATAAAAGGAAGTACTTCTTCACCCTAAGGGTGATTAACATGTGGCATTCACTGCCACAGGAGGTGGTGGCGGCTACAAGCATAGCCAGTTTTAAGAGGGGATTGGATAAAAATATGGAGCAAAGGTCCATCAGTGGCTATTAGCCACTGTGTGACACAGAGTGCTGGACAGGATGGGCTAACATGGCTTCTCTTATGTTCTTAACCATGCTTTCTCATGATCAGTTACCCGTGGCTCTTCTGATGCTGTCCTGGAATACAAGGTGTGTGTTTGCTTTTGTCCTGTTTGTCTAAGACACATGGGGGGGACTTCAAAACACTCTGTATCAAAGTACAAATTTTTGCACTTCCACTCACTCTGGATTCGAGGATATGTGATCATCAAACCTTCTCTTTCACACAAATTGTTTGTGTACAGTTATGTTCGCTTATAATTTTCATCTGTACACCTTTTATGAATTCATTGCTTTATTTAAGTTCATCCATTACTTTAAGTCTTGTTTTATTTGTTCAATTCATTTGGTTTAGTCATTTAGTGAATTCAATTGCTTTATTATGTAGTCAATTTGCTTGAATTAATTCATTTACCCATTGCTTCACTATTTGGTTGCTTTATTTTTTGGTTGATTTATGTTGCATTTAAGTTGAATTGTTGATAGGGCACTCTCTTCCCTTCTTTGCCCTGGTTTGCAGAAAATCAGCTTAGATTCAGGAAAGGAAAAGATGTTTGGTTTTTAATCTGGCTCATTTTAGTTTTTTGCCCACTTTTTTTTAGTTGATGACCCTCTTTCTCTTCCATCTTCCCTATCATTCTTGTTCCCTTCTTTCTTGACTCCTCCATCCTGACCCTGGACTGGAGGTCCCTTCCAGCTCTATCGTTCCATGATTCTATTGCCTCTCCATTTAGGTAAACAAAGTCATATGTGTAAGGTGTATTTCCTTGGTTGGGGGGCAGTTAATAGCTTGAATAATCATACTTGAGCTGAGGGGCAGTTTATAGCTCGAATAATCATAACTACCCTTCTTAAAATATCACCTCCAAAATAATAACTCCAAGAAACTGCCTGGCCCAAAATGACACAAAATGGATGCCAGCAGTCAGAAACAAGCCAGGATATGTAGTTTAGGAAGTCTGGTTAAGAGTGGCTGTCTACTGTCCCCTCCATGTCCTGGAGAGATGCATAATTTAGAACAATGGGTCTCCCAGAAACCTACTGACTAATCCCATAAACACTCAGCCTCACTTCCTCTCATTCATTTACTTTCTATTCACCTAAACCATTAGCCCTTCCTACCATGTAGGGTCAGAAAACCTTTCATACATCATTGTCCACCGCAGAAAAGCCTAATAAGTTATTGTTCTGGCAAATGCATCATACTTACCAAAGGGCACATTTTGCCCTATATCAGAATCATGTTGCTTCCCAGCAGTGTGTTTGTGTGCCTTGAATCCTCCACATACATAAGAACATAAGAGAAGCCATGTTAGATCAGGCCAATGGCCCATCCAGTCCAACACTCTGTGTCACACAGTGGCCAAAAAAAAATTATATACACACACACACTGTGGCTAATAGCCACTGATGGACCTCTGCTCCATATTTTTATCTAAACCCCTCTTGAAGGTGGCTATGCTTGTGGCCGCCACCACTTCCTGTGGCAGTGAATTCCACATGTTAATCACCCTTTGGGTGAAGAAGTACTTCCTTTTATCCGTTTTAACCTGTCTGCTCAGCAATACACCTCCACTTTGTTAGGCTCTCAAAACGTTGGTTGTTTTGCTACTTCAGTAGACCTTTCCTGGAGATTGGTAATTATCACCTTTCCTTAAGATCCCTCTTCCCTTTCCTCCCTGTTCTCTTAGCTAGCTATGTGTGTGTATTTACTCTATGCATTTTAATTCTTTCTCTTTTTAATACAATCTTTCAAGTTGAACATCTACCTGGTTTATTTTGAGAGTGCTCTTAAAGGAAAAATCCCCATGAAAATAATCCAGTTACCCTATCTTGCTCGTCTCCTTAAAGCTAATTCACCCAACTAATTAGGAGAATTCGTCTTTGGGTAACAGATGCACTTCTGCAGAAATGTTCAAACTGCTATCAGGTGTGATTATCTCATAGTACTTTCCTGCCCTTTTGGGGGTTCTTTTCCCCACTTTTGATGGATTTACTGTTTCTTAGGAAGGTTGCTGTGAAAATGTGCATCAAACATCCTTTGATCATCAACAATGTTTCTCCTGATCTCTGCATTCTACCTTTCTATCAGAGGAAAGAAGATGCGTGCAGCTATATAGCCAATTAATTAATTTTAATTCATTTAGGTGATTTAAAACATTTTTACCTGGCACTAACAACCAAATGGTTATCGAAGCAGCTGAGTGTGGACTTCTGAGAAAGCCAATAGCCTATAGGAAAAGATTCCTAAAGTGTACATAATAGAAGAGGGCAGTGCTTTTTGTAGACTTCTCATCTAATTGTGGAAGTGGGTAGCAATAATTAGATGTATTGGGAGATCACAGCTAGGTCTGAGAATTACTGGAAATATTCATTGTTTCTGTGTTTGAATAATTATCTCATAAATTTCAGCCAATCATTAAATAATTTTAACTGCTTGGTGACTATTGCTCTTACACAGGAAACTGCTTTTTCAGGTAGAAAAAAAACTTTGACTACAGCAGGGCAGTGGGTAGGGAGATCAAGGCTGGCAATGGACTACAGCTGGGAGGAAGGTATGCTTAAGTAACTACCAGCTAGAGCCATTTGAATTTTTTTTCATTTTAGAAGCCCTCTTCTATGGGATGGTGGACAATCATGATTTGTCAATTCTAACATAACACAAACCACAGACTGCGAAACTGCTGATTTGATCTCAGACCATGGGCTTTTTTGTTGTTCCCAATTTGGATGTATGACAAACTATAACTAAGCTCCTCAAGCTGCAGTTTGTTGTTATGTTTGAAGTTAATCAGTAGATGCCGGATTGAAAAATTACCTGCATATTTTCTACCTATAGAGTTCAAGCTTGGACAAGCTTGTTACTTGAACTGCCTTGTCTCAAATTTAGATGGGGAAATTAGTGCGAGACTGAACATAGAAGTCAAGAAAAACAGGCAGAAAACACCACCTATGTATAACAGTTTTGAAGGAAAAACTTCTCACAGACACCAGGTGACAATCAATAAAAGAATTTATTAAGAGAACTAAAATATGTAATTTAAACACACACACACAAGTCAATTTGCCAGTCACATCCACAAGCTGTCTATATGAAAAATAGGTTGAAATAGGGGATAAAATGAGGAGAGGGGATTAATGCAGGAATATTTATCATCCATATGTGCAGAAGTTCATGAAGAGAGGAAGGTGAGAACAACCAGTTATTTGGGGGTGCTACTCAGAAAGTCCTTTGAGTGAACACACAGATGTGCATTCAGACATGTATATTTATATGGTGGGATGGGAAGAGGTAAAGGGGTGACCAATAGCTGCATCAAAAGGGTGATACAGAAAACAATGGAAATACATTTTCTAGAAACTTCAGTTAGAGAGGCTTTCCCAATTTCACACAAAAAGTGTGGTTCATGATAGGCACAGCCTGAAGGTGGTGGTCCAATTAGTTATAAATATTGAATAGTATTGTCTTGGTTCTTGAAGTAAGAATTGCGCAGGAGGACGTACAAAAGGGTGTCATACATAGCTGTAGTTTAGATACCAAGATCTTTTTGTAATAGTGACAAAATTATGTAAAGAAGGAAGTCCTTGAGTAAGAGAAGGAGCAGCAAGGGTATCCACCCTTTCAGAAACAAAGGCAAGACTTTGCAGCTAGACCTTCTGATTAAGTCATTTTGCATACTTGGTGAGTTTATCAGACCTGAGAGGACAATACTTAACATGGTGTGTGTGTGAGGAGTTTGGTATGGATTGCCCCTAGGCTAGTGTCCAAGGTTCCTGAACTGCGCTTGCTTGCAATATTTTGGAGGACTTCAATTCACAAGTAATGAAGAGCTGCCCTTTGAACATGCCCTGTGTGGTGCTGTAGAGGATAGTGCCCTGAAACATGGGGGTGCCATCCTGTTCATGTTGCTGGCCTGTCAGGGGTGCTACAAGCTGTCAAATCTTGAGTAGGTTTTGATCCAACACTTTTATCCTGCAAATTTTTCCATAGATGGAGGACTCAGGTGAAATAATTCATTTGAAGGAGACTTTTTATTTTATTTTAGTTCATTTATATTCCGCCCTATCCCAAGTGGGCTCAGGGCAAATCACATACATATAAAATCAACACATAATGCAATAACTGCAATGCAATAAAACCAATAAAAGGCAATAAATACAATTAACATAGCATACAATACAATATAGTATAACAAAGTGGCGGACTAATAATACAGATTGGGGTAAATTAGTGGCTCCGATATGGCAGTTCAGATCACTGTTGAGATCACTGTGGGGGAGGATGGCTGATGGTATAGGCAGTAACACAGGGGCGTCCGCCTGCCTCAGCCGAACACCTGGTGGAACAGCTCTGTCTTACAGGCCCTCCAGAAAGGTAACAAATCCAGTAGGGCCCGTATCTCCACCGGGAGCTGATTCCACCAGGATGGGGCCAGGGCCAAAAAGGCCCTGGCCTTGGTCAAGGCAAGACGGATGTCCCTTGGGCCAGGGCTGACCAGAAGATGTTGATTGGCAGATTGTAGCTGCCTTCAGGGCTCATATGGGGAGAGGCGGTCACTCAGGTATGTCGGACCCAGGCCACGTAAGGCTTTGAATGTCATCACTAAAACCCTGAAGTGGATCCGGTACTCAATTGGTATCCAGTGCAATGCGCATAGCATTGGTCAACTGTTTGCCTGCACAGGCAATCCAGTCAGAAGCTGCGCCGCCACGCCTTACACCCGTTGGAGTTTCTGGATCAATCTCAGGGGCAAGCCTGTGTAGATCGAGTTACAGTAGTCCAGCATGGATCACTGTAGCTAGGTCCTGAGAGGTCAGATAGGGCACCAGTTGCCTGGACTGCCGAAGATGATAAAAGGCAGAATGTGCAACTGCAGTGACTTGGGCCTCCATGGAAAGGGAGGTATCCAGTATCACTCCCAAACTCCTCACTTGCTGGGCTGGCACCAAAGGGGCACCATTGAGGGTGGGAAGTCAGATGCCCGATTCTGCCCCCCCCCCGACCCAGGTACAGGACCTCCATCTTAGTTGGATTAAGCTTCAACTGGCTTAACTGCAACCATCCCGCCATGGATTCTATGGCCCTGGTCAGATGGTCTGGGGCGGCATCCAGCCTACCGGCCATCAACAAATAGAGCTGGGTGTCATCTGCATATTGGTGACAACCCAGCCCAAAACCTCTGGCAATCTGGGCAAGGGGGTGCATATAGATGTTAAAACATCATTGGTGAGAGAATCACTCCCTGCGGCACACCACATTCAAGTGGGTGCCGCAGTGAGGTCTGCTCACCAATTGTCACCTTTTGTCCCCCACCATGGTGCATGTGGTGATGCATAAATATGAAATATGAATTTTAGAGCATGTGGTGATGAATAAATATGAACTAGTTTATGGTATAAAAAGCTTACATTTAGAGATGAAATCATTCAATCTCTTCACCACTATTTCAACTAAAGAATTGTTAAACAGCTTCCATTTCTTCCTAGCAAGTTTGATTACAACTGTGAAAAAATAAACAACCTCTTAACCTTGCTTACAGAATCAGTGTGATTTAACAGATGGTCACATTCTAAAATCATTTGTTAATCTGTTCCCTTTTTCAAACCTGTCAATTACTGTCCTCTACCGCACTATTACTTCACAAGTTTTTTCAACAAGTATTTTTCACTGTAGACTTTCCAGTCTTATCCTTGCTAGAGCTGTCATTGGCATTCATGGGTTCATAACATAAATCAAGATTTCTGGCTCCATATAAAACAAATCAACAAATGAGATGTGACTCAGCTGGGTTAAGGAAGGTGCTGGGAGCTGGGACAGAACTGCTGATGAGGTAAGTGTTAACTCTGCTTTTCCAAAACTGCTGGGGAGCATTAACTGAAGTTGGTGTGTGAGAGAACTGTGTGAGGGTTGCTCTGTGAGAGAACCGTGTGAGTGCTTGGAGCCTGCTGGAGAGGGGCTTCTGATTGCTTCTCTGTGTCTTTTATCTGGTTTGTTGCTAAGAGAGAAGGGCCTGTTTGCCAGGGAATAGTTGCTGGCCCCACCCTCTACTGTTGCGCTGGCTGTTGAATCAGAGGTGGGGGTTGTGAGCCTTTAAATGGAAAGGTTCCTCCTTGCCTGGGGTTCTGACTTGGAGTCCCTGTAGGAAGGTGAGCAGCTCCTCATGAGTAGTCTCAAGAGGCAGTTTGGCAGTGGAGTTTTTAGAGAAGACAAGATAAACAGAACTAATTTTGAAATGGATTGCAGCAGCAAGGCTGGTGAGGGAGCTGAGGAAGTGATGTGTGAAGGTTGTGGGATGTTTGCATTCTTACCAGAAGATAACAGTAATTATGCTTGCAGCAAGTGTAAATTGGTAGCCCTACTGGAGGAGAAGATACAGGGACTTGAGGCATGCTTGTCCACACCACAGTGTATAAAGGAAGGTGAGGATTTCATGGACAGAACGCATGAAGTGCTCTTGAGGGGACAACAGGAGGAAAAGTTATCTCAGTGCATGGAGGAGAACCCAACAATGGAGGAGGGTGCATGGAAAAATGTCACCTGCAGGAGCAGGAAAATCAGGAGACATTCTGAGCCTCTGCTGCTAAGCATCATTCTAGGATCTCCCCATAGATACTAATTCTGAACCACTGGAACAAGGGTTACTTCCCCAGCCTCCATGAAGCTTGAAGGAAGTTTCTCAGGACCCAGTGGATGAGAAGTCTTGAGCTTCTGTTCCCCAATATAGGAAGAGGCAGGAGATGGTAATTGGGGACTCCTACTCAGAGGGGTAGAGCCCAAAGTGTGTCGACTGAACGTGCTGTCTCAGAGTGCATAAAACATGGATTCCAATGTCTCTGCATTAATGTGCAGAGTATGGGAAACAAGCAGGAGGAACTGGAAGTCCTAATACAGGAAGGGACTATGACCTAATATGCATTAATGAAACTTGGTGGGATGACACTCACAACTGCTGTCTACTGGGTGCATGTGTCCAGGATGTGACAGAAAGGGTAGGAAGACTCGTGAAGCCCATGGATTATTATCCATTTTTTGCTGATCCATGTGGGAACAAATGATACTGCCTGCCACAACCTGGAACATATTAAAAGAGACTATGTGGCTCTGTGTCAGAAACTGAAGGAGCTGGGAGCATAGGTTGTGTTTTCATCAGTTCTTCCTGTCAAAGGCCATGGCTTAGGATGGGAAAGAACACTACTGCAAATAAATGACTGGCTACGTAGATGGTGTCATCAAGAAAGGTTTGGATTTATGGATGATGGCTTACACTTGAGATGAAGTACTTCTCTCAGGAGATAGTTTGCACCTCAAAAAGGTAGGGGAAAAGATGTTTGATAAGAGCCTTGCTAACTTAATAAAGAGGGCTTTAAACTTAATTGTATATTGGGGAGAGAATAATTCAAAGTCTAAACATGGATTCCAATGTCTCTGCACTAATGTGCCGGGTATGGGAAACAACAGAGGAACTGGAAGTCCAAATACAGAAAGGGGACTTCAGTTCAATAGGCATTACTGAAACTTGGTGGGATGACACTCACAATTGGAATATTAGGACTGAGGGGTACAACTTATTTAAAAGGGACAAACAAATAAGGAAGGATGGAGATGTAGCATTATATGTGAAGGAGGTATATATTTGTAAGGAAATACATGAATCTGAGAATGGCAGGTCAGCTCAGAGTCACTGGGTAAAAATAAAAGCAGTGAGAAATAAAAGTGATATTATGGTGGAGGTCTGCTATAGACCACCAAGCCAGGCAGAGAACTTGGATAAGATACAGATTGCAAAGTTCTCAAAGAGAAGGAACACAGTGGTCATGGAGGATTTCAATTACATGGACATCTATTGGAAGTCCAACTGTGCTAAAAATGAAAGGTCCAATAAATTCCTGACTCATCTTGTTGACAACTTCATTTTCCAGAAAGTGGAGAAGGAAACAAGGGGTTCTGCTATCTTGGGGTTGATTCTCACCCACAGGGAAGAACTGGTTGATGAGGAGGAAACAGTGGGCACCCTGGGTTGTAGTGCCCATGCGATTTTGGAATTCACAGTCTTGGGAAAGGGAAAAGCTGTATGCAGAGACGCGTGAGGAAAGGTTGCTAACTAGAGGTTTTCCTTTTTGTTTCTTGCAGATGGCAGGATCTTTAAGTAACACAGCTTTCTAGTTTTCAAGAACAATTTTCTTATCCATTCATCCATCCATCCATCAATTGAATTGTTGGGTGTGAAGCCATTACTACTTTTTAAAAGTATGTTTCTGAACTTGCACTCATAAATTGGTGTAGAGCACTGAATATAACTGTTGGCTCCTCTCTTAGAAAGTAGAAATAGGAGTTCTTTCCCACTATGGCAGTGAAGGAGAAGGAGACAGTGGGTAGAAGCCCCAACGATTGGAATGGGTGTGAGCAGGCATCCAGCTCAAGTTTTTAAAATAATATGCTTTCCTATGGCTAAAATCTTATGTATGCTTACTTTGGAATAAACCCACTGTGCTCAGTGAGACTTAGTTATGAGCAGCCATACAAAAAAATCTGAAAGGGAAATTTCAAGGAAGTAGCTAATGTAACAGTACAAACCTTTGGAAGTTTATTTAGAAGTAAATCCCACAATGAATCAATTAGGCTTACTGCCAGGAAAGTGAAGGCTTGGATCCATCCCAAAATTTATCTGGGTGCAAGGACTCCAGCGCATGCAGTGTGATTTTCCCACTTCCCCACAGCAGTCCAAAATATCTCCTGAAATGCTGCTGCTGGGGGTCCTCTCTTTCTAGGGACAGGATTTCAGGGGCATTTGGGAATGCCATAGCAGGGGGAAAACCATTGTCCAGAGATGGCAGTTATTATGTCCATGGAAGGAATTTGTTTCTATATCTATCCCCTAAACCAGAAAGGAGTCTTGTGGCTCTTTTAAAGATTTAGCACAATAAGACATTCTTGAGTTCAACAGATGTATGGACCCTATTAGGGATGGGCACCAACCAGAAAGCTAAAATCTGGCCCAAACATGGCCCAGTCCAAGACTTAGACAGCTCAGTTCAAAGATCATGTGTTTGGACCCGGAAGTCTCTGAACTTCTTGGTCTGGCTAAGAGGCTCTAATACATTCTCTGCAAAGAAACTCCACCCATGGAGTTTCACACTAAAAACGGGTGTGGGATCAGTGGTGACAATCTGAAGCTCACAGGCAAGTCTGATTTCCAGTGACAGACATCCGTCTGTCTCTGTCGGAATGGGAGTGGGAATGTAGATAATCACTGGAGGTGCATACCTATCCTTTGTTCGTGTTGGGTGTTTGTGAGTCTTGTTCTCCTTGTGCATGTGAATAAGTATCTGTTGGTGGACTAGGGCTGAGATGGGAAAATTTACTGGAAAGGGTGGATGGAGAAACCTGGTCCCCTGCTTGTGACATGGTAGCCTAGTGGTGGGATGGACTAAATTTGGATGAAGTAAAGAGGCAGAGTGCTCATGGGTTTTACTTACCTTCCCATTTTTGGGGGGAGGGGGGAGGATTCCGTCTGCATTTTGATTGGAAAAAGTCACATTTTCTAAGCTGCTTACTGGAGAACAGAAGAGCTCAGTAAAGATATTGGTGACATTTTGTTTATTTTCTAGCTCTTGGGTCAATGAGATAGTGAGGCTAGAGACAGACAGTGCATGCTCCTCCACTCTGGGAAAGAGAAACCTAAGGACATTCCTGTTCCTAAAAGCAGAACCCAGAACTGGACTGCTGGGCTAATGCTGGATATGGATGATCTGTCACTTGAAGCAACCACATTCAAAACAATGGCATCCCTGAGTGAAGAGGCCTTGCTTTTCCAACTGCAACTTAAGCATGCAGACCTCAAGAAGGACAGGCTCGAGGCAGAGTTAAAGAGAGAAAGGATGTTGAAAGAGGAGAAAGAGAATGCAGCCAAGATAGAGATAGAAAAGATGCTCAGAGAGCAGGAAAAAGAAAATGAAGCTAGCACATGAGATTGAATTTGCAAAAATTGAAAAGGGGCTGCTTCCTCCAGATGCTGCTGTGCAGGGGGATAGATGAAAATACCTTTTATACCAGGAAGGGGAGGACGCTGAAGTGTTCCTGCAAAACTCTGAGCAAGTGTGCATGTCTACAAGGTCCCCTCAGAATTGTACAT
Source organism: Heteronotia binoei (assembly GCF_032191835.1). Taxonomy (NCBI): domain Eukaryota; kingdom Metazoa; phylum Chordata; class Lepidosauria; order Squamata; family Gekkonidae; genus Heteronotia; species Heteronotia binoei. The sequence goes on along the minus strand of NC_083243.1, from coordinate 133,363,811 downwards.
GGAGAAGTTGAGACCCCATCTGAGTGGAATTCTGGCTTCAGTGTCCGGGCAGATGGAAGGTGAAGAGAAGTCAGACTACAAGCTGTTTAAACTGAGAGTGTGAGAGAGGGTGGGGTTTTCCAAAGAAGGAGCCCACAAGAGATTCAAGGAAGTGAAACCTGAACCCAAGGAGTCCTACTCACAGTTAATGTAGAGCCTATGATACATGGATTGAAGTAGTTTCTTCTAAGACCCTAGCTGATGTAAAGGCTCTAGTGCAGGGGTGTCAAACTCATTTGTTATGAGGGACGGATCTGACATAAATGAGACCTTGTTGGATTGGGCCATGTGTGTCATAAAATGTAATGCCTGGTAGCAGAGATAGAAACTTTATAAAGCGCACAAACCCAAATATTTTTTAAAAAAACTTAAAATAAATGAATAATACATTAACACTTGTTGGTCTTAATGCTACTTTCTTTGTATCTTTCCGGTGTGATCCAGGGAACTAGGCAAAGGAAGTTCTGGCTCTTTCCTTCCTTCCCCAAGGGACCAGGAGGGGGAGGACCCTCAGCCAATAGAAGAAAGAGTGGCATGGCTTAGTAGTTCTGCAACTGAGAGACCCTAGCAAAGCAAGCTCTCCCTCCACCCTTCCTTCCCAAGGCAGGAGCCTCAGCCAATGGAGAAAATAGAGGTTTTGCTCTGTAGCTCCTGAGTGATTGAGCAAGCCTAACAAGAGAGAGGGAGAAGGAAGCAGATGACAGCCAATTGCTTGGGGGCCTGATAGGAGCCCTCCAGGGGCCTGATTCGGCCCCTGGGCCACATGTTTGACACTGCTGCTCTAGTGTGTATTGATCTCTCATTTCTGAGCACATTAGATACCTGGTGATTAACAAGAGCCCTTCCACCCTCCAAGAAGCTGGCCAGGTCAGGTTAATACAATCAATGTGCTCTAGACTAAGCTGTGGTCCCTCATTTGGAAAGGTGTACATGAAAAATTTGTCTCTATAAGAACATAAGAGAAGCCATGTTGGATCAGGCCAATGGCCCATCCAGTCCAACACTCTGTGTCACACAGTGGCCAAAAAACCGAAGTGCCATCAAGAGGTCCACCAGTGGGGCTAGTAGCCTTTCCACTGTGCCCCCCCAAGCACAAGAATACAGAGCATTACTGCCCCAGACAGAGAGTTCCAACAATAAGCTGTGGCTAATAGCCATTGATCGATCTCTGCTCCATATGCATATCCATTCCCCTCTTGAAGCTTTCTATGCTTGTAGCTGCTGCCACATCCTGTGCCACATGTTAATCACCATTTGGGTGAAGAAGTACTTTTTATCAGTTCTAACCCGAATGCTCAGCAATTTCATTGAATGCCCACGAGTTCTTGTATTGTGAGAAAGGGGGGAAAGTACTTCTTCCTCTACCTTCTCTATGTTGATGCATCTGTGTTTAGTGAGGGTGGTCTTAGGTGATGCAAAGAATGAAGGCTTGCACACAGCAGTGATAAAACCACTATATACAATTTATTTACACCTCCACTCTCCAAACCGACAGAATGCTCTGCTGCAACTCCACCATACATAACCCACACACAGTAAAGTGTCTTTGTACATTTATACACTCCATCCACCCAGGTAACCAATCAGCTTACTGCTGAGTCATGCTGACATTGTCCAGGCTGGCAACCAGCCACCTTCTGTCAACCAGCCACCTTCTGTCACTTAGATGATCTACCTGGCAGATCTGTTACTTTCACTTTCCCAGCATGTGCTTAGAAACTGCTTGGCTTTCATAATATTAACACACTATCCCATACATAATCTTGTAAACCTCTATCATGTCACCCCGCAGTTGACGTTTCTCCAAGCTAAAGAGCCCCAGGTGTTTTAATCTTTCTTCATAGGGAAAGTGTTCCAAACCTTTAATCGTTCTAGTTGCCCTTTTCTGCACTTTTTCCAATGCTGTAATATCTTTTTTGAGGTGCAGTGACCAGAATAGTACACAGTACTCCAAGTGAGGTCACACCATCGATTTATACAGGGGCATTATGATACTGGCCGATTTGTTTTCAATTCCCTTCCTAATAATTCCCAGCATGGTGCTGGCCTTTTTTATTGCAATCGCACACTGTTTTGACATTTTCAGTGAGTTATCTACTATGACCCCAAGATCTCTCTCTCGGTCAGTCTCTGCCAGTTCACACCCCATCAACTTGTATTTATAGCTAGGATTTTTGGCCCCAATGTGCATTACTTTGCACTTGGCCACACTGAACCTCATCTGCCACGTTGATGCCCACTCACCCAGCCTTGACAGACTCCTTTGGAGTGCCTCGCAATCCTCTCTGGTTTTCACCACCCTGAACAATTTAGTGTCATCTGCAAACTTAGCCACTTCAATTACTGCTTACTCCCAACTCCAGATCATTAATGAACAAGTTAAAGAGCATGGGATCCAGTACTGAGCCCTGCGGCACCCCACTGCTTACCGTCCTCCACTGTGAAGACTGCCCATTTATACTCACTCTCTGCTTCCTATTAATTAGCCAGTTTTTGATCCACAAGAGGACCTGTCCTTTTACTCCATGACTCTCGAGCTTACTAAGGAGCCTTTGATGAGGAACTATCAAAAGCTTTCTGGAAGTCAAGGTAAACAACATCTACTGGGTCCCCTTTGTCCACATGTTTGTTCACCCCCTCAAAGAACTGTAACAGGTTAGTGAGGCAAGATCTTCCCTTACAGAACCCATGCTGAGTCTTCCTCAATAACTTGTGTTCATCAATGTGCCTACTCATTCTCTCTTTGATAAGGGTTTCAACCAACTTTCCCGGTATTGAAGTCAGACTGAATGGCCTGTAATTTCCCAGATCTCCTCTGGAACCTTTTTAAAGATGGGGGGGGGGGGGATTTGCTACCTTCCAGTCCTCAGGAACGGAGGCAGATTTCAATGAAAGATTACATATTTTTGTCAGGAGATCCACAAGTTCACCTTTGAGTTCTTTCAGAACTATTGGATGTATGCCATCTGGACCCGGTGACTTATTAGTTTTTAACTTGTCTATCAGTTGTAGGACCTCCTCTCTCATCACCTCAATCTGACTCAGGTCCTTCAATACCCCTTCCAAAATTAGCGGTTCCAGAGTGGGCAAACAATCTAATCTTCCACAGTGAAGACAGAGGCAAAAGATGCATCCAGCTTCTCAGCCATTTCCCTATCCTCCTTCAGTATCCTTTTACCCCTTGGTCATCCAAGGGCCCCACTGCCTCCATGGCTGGTTTCCTGCTTCTAATATATTTGAAGACATTTCAAATATATTATGAAACTCTGCCCTTGGAAGGTACTAGTGCTAACTTGCCAGAGTGTTATTGGGAAATTTGTCTGACCTCTGCATATTTGTAATAATTTTGGGAGAACAGGAATTTATGCTAAGCATTGTATCAGCCCTGGAGGGAGAAGAGAAGGGAGAGAGAGAGAAGCATTGGGGGTGATGGGGGTCCACTCCCTATTAGTACGCCTTCGAGAAAGTGTGGACTGGTGAGATGTGCACAGTGGGCAGAGAGGTCTGGTCCCAACTTCATCCTCAAGAGACTGCTCCTATCTAGCTGGCAAAGGGAAGGTAAACGGGAAGTGTTATCACCTTTGATGAGTCCAGTTAGTTCTCAGTGCCCTGGGAGAAAGTTGTGGAGTTCCTTATTAGCCAGGGTAGATGCTCCCTGCTAGAGATATTGCTTGCTGCAGTGAGTCAGGGGCCAATACTATCACAGAGTGAGGCTATTAAAAGGGATCAGAGACAGCCAAGGAGGAGAAGGGGGGAAGGATGCTCTCTAAGGGACACCAGCCAAGAGGAGAGCCAAAAAGATGGTAAATGTGAGAGACTGAAACTCTTTTTTCCAACTTATTCTGCTTCACTGATGCTGACTTTCAAAAGGGAACAGAACTTTGGGGGATGCTGCAGCATCAGAATGGACTGCCAGCTCATTATAGCCTCACAAAAATATATGTAAACATTCTACCAGATTGCCTGTCATTATAAAATGCAACATACTTGTATGGAAGAAGGGCTTGCATATTACAGGAACACCATCCTAGGGAATGTAAAGTGTCTTTATGTACTCCAGCAGCGGACATGCATTTTAACAGGCCCCTGTAAATAGAGGGAAGGCCACGTATTATCAAGCAGGAAGCCTTTGCCTCTATCATGACATTGTCCCCTTTTACATATCAGAGAAGGTAAAGAGGTGCTGGGGAATTTGCTCCTTCTCTAATTAAAAATTCTTCTGCTATCTGGAGGAAGCATAACCATTTGCACAGTACAAAAGACAGTGTTAAAAATGTTAATTTGTTGGCAGAAATAGGTAAAAGTTCTGACGCGGGAGAACAATGCAAAGGTCATCAGAGTAAGAAATGCACCCATAGTCTTTAACCACTAGGCATCTTATTCATAAACATCATAAATATCTGTTCTCATAAACAATTATTTTTAATGTTTTTATTTTAACATGTAAAAATACTGCTACTAAAATGAGCTTACTAAGGAAATAAGTTTCTGATATGTTAAATGAAATGGTTTTTAAAACAACCATTCCCTGTAAAAATGAGTAATTGCTGCGCAAAATTTAAAAGCTAATGAAAAAATGAGGAAGTTAAGAAAAATAAACATCCTTCCTTGTTCCTACATGCTTTCCCAGAAGTCTTTCAACATAAATAAAAGGATTCTCCCCAGCATATGGAAGAGTTGCTATGCCCTTCTGGGGATGATCTGTAGCTATGTTCACCTCAGGCATGCCAAGGAGAGGTGAATTGTCAAATGCAATTTCAATCATTGGGTGGTTTGGTTGAGGCAGATTAGTTGTATGCAATCATGATAGATAGTTTATCTCAACCCCAAACTGCCGCTTGGGAAATCTTGCACGCAAACTAACTGAGACTCAGTCATTATTAGTGTCAAGAAGGTATACAGAGGCAAAATTTGGTTGGCAGCCAGGCACCATGAATTAAGGAGAAAAAGTGACCAATTGCATGTTTAAAATGGAAACTGATAGGCATATGTTGTAGTTTGGAGAGATTTTAAACACCAGAGAAGTCATACATTATTCATTGTTCAATGATTAATATTTAACAAAAAATTCTTCATGGAGAAATGTGATTTTTAAAAAGTCAATGAAAATTACATGGACAAGTGCCCCAATTTTTAGGTTTTTACTGGAAGATGCTCACTGTGGCAAGAAAACATACACACATTAATAAGAGTACAATATTTTCTAATAACATTAACAGTAACATAATTTTTCACTGAAAAAAATGGTTAGTGAAGAAACTCATCTTATCCAATTAAGGAGGTATTACAATTTAATAATCTGTTAGTAGAGAGGTCATTTTCTCTATCCTTTTGTAACTTCTAGTTAATATTGATTTACCTCTCCAAAGCTGCCAGAGTATTATAGCAACAAGACAGTGAAACTCTTGAGTTATCACCAGGTTGGTCCATTAGCAAAAAAAAAAAAAAAAAAAAAAAAAAAAAAATCCAAAAAAGCCAGTCAGGCTTCATAGCCTGAAGTGATGTGCTCTGACAAATCTAACAGCTCTTTCTATGTCATTCCTAATGCACTTGTCACTCAGTATTACCCATCCTCATTAATGACAATGGGAAAGTTTATCTTGGTAACACGTTTTAAATCATCTACTCTTTACAATGGGACCATGAAATCTCTTATAAAACATGAGGCGGGAACAACATTGACAACAAAAGCTCTTCCTGGCAGCTTTATTCTTAATTCCTGTTCAAGGAATAATCTGTTTATCATAAAATCATACAGAACAATATATTAAAGGAAATTTAAATCAAGAATAGCTAGTGTGATTTTCAAACATGGAAGTATTTTGCAACATTTTTAGTCTACTACAAATGTTTTAAAAATCAGCATAATTTAAATTTCTGTAAATGACAAAACTGGTAACTATTCCTAACACTTTCAAAAATAATGTATTGTACTTACTTTCAAAAATAATGTATTGCATTACTTTTTTTGCTTGAAGAAGAATAAATCTATTGTAAATTTCCCACTATATCAACCAGCATTCTGAAAATACTTAACGTAACAATTTCAAGTTATTAGTATGTAAAGTACCTAATTAAATATCTCCTGTATTGAGCATGCAAAGTGGTGGGGGCAGGGAGGAAAAAGTGCCATGAAGAAGAAGAAGAAGATATTGGATTTATATCCCGCCCTCCACTCCGAAGAGTCTCAGAGCGGCTCACAATCTCCTTTACCTTCCTCCCCCACAACAGACACCCTGTGAGATGGGTGGGGCTGGAGAGGGCTCTCACAGCAGCTGCCCTTTCAAGGACAACCTCTGCCAGAGCTATGGCTGACCCAAGGCCATGCTAGCAGGTGCAAGTGGAGGAGTGGGGAATCAAACCCGGTTCTCCCAGATAAGAGTCCGCACACTTAACCACTACACCAAACCGGCTCTCCGGTTGAACAATATGGCAATGAATCAGTGGCCATGTGGCTTAACTCACAGGTATCTCTAAATATAAAGTAGCCAATTCTAAGTTGGCAAATTTCTGGAGAGCTGGGGCTGGAGCCTGGGGTGGATGGGATTTGGAGAGAGGAGGGACCTTGTAATGCCATAGATTTCACCTTCCAAAGCAACTATTTTATTCAGGGGAACTTACCTCTGCTGTCTGTATATAAATTGTGATCCCAGATCCCCAGGCTCCACCTTGAGGTGTGTATCCAAGCATGGATGCTATCTGTATTGGAGAGCATTCAGTGGGATGTGGAATATGTATTCAAATCAATATATGATCCACACTATAGTGAAATTAGTCACATATAGATTTCCTTTTTAGACATGACTATTCCTGGAATTTGGCAATTCCTGTGGGCCTTGTGTTGCCTGACTATAAAAAATCAACTTGTTTTAAAATTGTTCAGACAGTGAGTTAGATCCAAGACTTGACTCCCCCCTCCCTGCCACGCCTCCTCCCCCTTCTCCACCCCACATCGATTTCAATACTGGGACGGGCTCTAGTGCCGCATTCCTGACTATCCAAAGGTGCCCCCCCCACCGATCAGGTGATCCAATCGGCGGGTAAAACCACTCTGCCATGCCTGTCAGGACCAGCATCCTGAAAGGGTGGTCCCACTGCCACTGACTCCTCTCCCATCCAGGAAGTGGGGAGGGGAGGAGTCAGCACCAGTGGGGCTGCCCTTTAAGGACGCAGGTCCTGACAGATAGGGAGTGCGGCCGCGCGGCACAGTTTTACCTACCAATCAGATCACCTGATCGGCGGGGGGGGGGCGCCTTTGGATAGATGGGAATGTGGCGCTAGAGCCCGTTCTGGCATTGGAATCGACATGGGGTGGGGAAAGGAGAGAGGAGGACACTGGGAAGCAGGCAAACTTGGCCTTTGCCTAGGTGGAGGGGGGAAGGTCAAATTTGCCACCTGCACCCTGCTGGCGCCCTAGGAGCCAGCCGTGGCTGTTAGACCTCCGCCCCAGGCAAGATGTCCTCCACCCCAACTGTCCACCCAGCACCGTGCTGGCTCTGTCAAGAAGGGCCGGGTGGCTTCTTTCTTGCTACCAGTCTGCCTCTTTCCCTTGGCGGTGGCAGCGGCACAAAAAGTCTCCACAGTGGCCAGGAACAGGTGGAGTGGTGGCAGGCAGGAGCGTAGAGCGGCTTCCTTCCCACTGCACCGGACTCTTGTACCTGCTGGGGTCACCTGCAGGGACAGGGTGGGGGTGGGAAGGGCACCCGGTTCCCCAGGCAGCCACCAACCTGGCCTACTCAGATGCACCAGGCCTGTATACAGGAAATGTATATACAAAAACTATTTTCATAGAGGAAATCCAGATTAAAAAGAATCCTTCAATATGCATGTACTTGGCTTCTTTAATTATGGTTGCATTTATTTTTCACAGTATGATCACAGATGAGACTGAAATAGATTAGAAAGAGGTGACCAGATCAAGGAGAGTTTTGCGAGCATTATTATTTTGAAGCAACGTTGAGCTAATTTGTATCTGAAAAATCTTCTAGTGCTCTCTTAATGAACTTTCCTGAGGTTTCTTCTTGTTAGGAGAAAGAATGCTACACTATATAATACAGTACTAAAATGCTTACATTCTTAATGGGAGTATGATCAGCATTTATTGGCAGTTGAAATTTTTGGATGAGCAAGTTCTCCAAAACACGATCTATTATTTCTGTCAAAATAACACATGGCAACAGTTCAGGAAAAAGGAAATAACAGCTAAATACGTAAAACTTGTTGCTCTTTCACTGATACTTTTAAGCTACCTGACTCTATGTGCATATTAAATACAATAACAGTGAAACATCACAACATTTATAGTTCCAGTGTTGCAGGAGTGCCAAATGAATAATCTGGAAGGCATACTGGTATATGAGGAATTGAGGGATAAAGTATAAAGCAATGAACAGTTCATTTTAATTTTTAAAAGCAGAAACCAAATTCGAACCTAACAAAGGAGAACCAATTAGAACACTGTAAGAAGAAAACAAAGAGGTGAAAACATAAGAATGGAAGCCAAAACAACAGGGTAATGAAGAACAAGAGTGAGAGAGGAGAAGGAATAAGAAGAATGTAAGGGTAGCCAGGGGAAAAAAGGTAAGCTCTGCCAATGTGGGCAAGGAAAAGGAGCAGAAAAATAGGGTTATAAGAAATCACAGTATTATGAGGGTTACCATGTTTTAGCAACAGAAAGACAACAAACAGCAAGTGTAAAGAAAAGCTGTTTTGTTAGCTGAAGAGTAAGGCATGGTTTAGATGTACTGGCAACCAATGTGACTAAGCCTGTGGGAATCTCCAGGCTGATACACTCATTCCTTTTCTCTTGCTCATGGCCAACTAATGAATTATTTCTGCTTTCAAGGCATAGTTTTTTCTGTTATGCCTGGCAAACTTTAATTTGTTCTTTCCTGTTAATTGGATTTCCCTGTGGCCTACTATAATTTGCTGTGAGAAGGAACAATCATTGATTAACTGACCATATTTGAGGGAGGAGGTGATATGTGAGCTCAAGGATGTTCTAGGTTCATTCATCAATCAGCAAACCATGGTTTGTTACTCTATCTGAACTGAGCAACACAAACTGAAAGGAGCTCAAACACCCCCTTGATATAGGTCCAATTAAAATTTATCTGTCTGAAAACATGGACAATCACAGGAACAAGCTGAAAACCTCACATATTTACGATCAGCAACCCAACAACTTTTGGTAGTACCCGGCCCTGGAGATGTCCATCTGGCCTCGACGAGGGTCATGGCCTTTTCAGCCCTGGCCCCTGCCTGGTGGAATGAGTTTCCCCTGGAGATTCAGGCTCTATGGGATCTGCTCCAATTCCACAGGGCCTGTAAAACAGAGCTCTTTTGCCGGGCTTTCAGCTGAAGCAGTGGACGTCACTTGTTACCAGCCTCCCCCTTCATTCCATCCCAGTGTTATAATATGGACATGGACAATAGGCCATGTCTGTGAGGCAGAACCTGCCATTTTAGTCTCTATTGTCACTCTGTAGTTTTAGATTTCATATATTTTAAATTGGTCTTTTATTGGGTTTTTTTTACTGTTGTTTTTATGATGTAACCCACCCTGAGCCTGTCTTATGGGAAGGGAACACTAAATATCAAATAAATAAATAAATAAATAGTATATTTGATCATATTTGATATATCCTGCCTTCTCTCTTTACACTCAAGGCCTTTTTGTCAGCAACTTTCCAGACATTAGATTTTGTAATGGAATACTTGTGGAAAGACACTGTGATGAGAAGGAGAAATAACACAAATACTGTAGAGAAAATGAAAAGTTGGTTTGGCTGCAAGAAACACTTCTTATGGCATCTTTACCACATGTAGTTGTTTCTGGGGGATACTCTCACAAAGATTGGTGACTAAATGGGCCATATGCTACAAGTGGTAACAGACAGGACAGAACAGATTGTTTGGAAAATGGGAACTATGGTCCCTGGAAATCAAAGAAGGGATGGTTAATTTTCACATATTGATGAGAACCTGCCAAGCAAATCTTAGCTTCTAAGCTCAATCTAATATTTACATTTATACACAACATTTTTAAATATTCTAAACACTGGAGGCCTACATCTCAATTTTATTATAAGAATATCCCAGATAAATTAATGGACATTCCTAACTCTTTCCTAACTCAGAGCACAAAGAACTATTGACCCAGGCAGGAGAAAGGCCTTGCTCCAAGAACAAGAATTCGGTATGCATCTTTTTACGTAGTGCTGAATCTTAATATTTCTATCAGTTTGCTCTCAAATTTCTGCTACCTGCAAAAACAATGTTTTTACTGTAACTGTAAAAGGTTTCCCCTCATGCCTTAAAATGGCATTCAACATTGATAATAATTTTTAACTACAGCCTTATCAAAATTTACTGATCCTATCATTTAATAAGCTTGAAAATTCAGGCTAGGATATCATGGAAACATATTTAAACTGCAACAAAACAATGTTAGGAGTGGTCCAAAAAATTTCAGTAGGGGTCATCTTTAATATGCATCTATTGACTCCTTGAAATAAGTTTATTATATAAATATATAAATAAATATATAAATAGTCATATAATAAACAGGAAATTCCATACAGATGATCATGGTAATTTGCAGAGATAAGAAGTTTATTTCAAAGCAGCAATTTTTAACTAGTTCCAAAATAAATTAATACCCAGTTACACTATAGTACTTCCCTTATCATATAAGAATGTTGATCATTCAACTGGCATTACATATTTCAATGTGAATAGTTACATTTTCACATCTACAGATACAATCAGATTTTCTGAGGGTAAAAAATGGAGAGAATCCCCTTTGCTCACCTAAAAGTCTATGCTGAAGATCATGGGATCTGCAAAATCAAAACTATGTGAGATGGGCTGTAATGTGGTGAGTAATTAGGCAAGGTTGGGGCAGAGAGATGGTGGGATCCAGTCCAAAATGCAAAAGTTCTACACTATGCTTGGTTGAACCAAAATTTTATTTAAAAACAGATGAGATGGGAAGAATTAGGGTCACAAGAGCAGGGTTCAAACCCTTTCCTAATAGTAACAGCATGTATAATACTTTCAATCATTCACATGAATCAATATATTCAATCATTCACATACATTACTTTGTTACAATCCTTATGAAACTTTGTCATATAAGAAAATATTATTATAATGAGTAATGACCATTTGACACTGGGGAACTGAGGCTGAAAGACTGGTTGCCTGAGGCTGCCTAAGACCACCTGTTAATTCATGGCTCAGGGAAGATTCAAAATGAGAACTTCTTGTTTTGAACACAACATTTTATCCACTATGCTACACCAACACTACTAAGTAGTTAGTATACTGGATTAAGAATAAAATAACTGATCTTAATGTTGTAATTATTTATAAATTTTTAATACTTCAATTATCTTAATCCTACTTATTACTTTAGATCAATATGGAAATTTTGTACCATAAAATATCTATGATGTATCTGTTAAATAACAGCAAAATTATTACCTGCAGGAGAAGAATAATTAATTCATAGACTGCTTGCATGAAAACTAACTTTATAATAGGGCTTATATATGCATTATAACTTTTCACCTAGGATAAACAGCAAATCTGGGAGAGGAAGACACACCATCTGCCTTTCCTACTCTAATCCTCTTTACTGCTGCAAATTCCTCCATACATTGCATTCTTGGAACAGAGAGAGTGTTCAAGAGTGAATACACTTGCACCTCTGGTCCTTCAAGATTAGAAAATGCATGTACATAGCCTTGCTTTTGCTTGTTTGGGCAACATATACTATAGCAGTGGTGGCCAAATTTGCTTAACGTAAGAGCCGCGTAGAATAAATCTTAGACATGAATGTCAAAGGAAGGGAGAGAGAGAGGGAGGGAGGGAAACAGATGGGGGAGAGAGGAGGGAGGGAATGAAAGCAACTTTAACTTTAAATGCATTCTCCAAGCCGCTGGCTGGCTTGGGTAGGAGAAATGATTTAAAAAGAGAAATGCCTTCTCCAAGTCAGCTGACGGGGCACTGTGGGGGCTTTGAGAGCCACACAATATTTGTGAAAGAGCCACATGTGGCTCCTGAACCACAGTCTGGCCGCCCCTGTACTATAGCATTACACTGGCATTGGTGATAATACACTGCTGTGTATCTCAGGTAGAGATAGGACAGATGTTTTGGATCAGAGTGTGTGTTTAAAAACTTAATCACACACATCTATATTTTTTAATTTTAAAAGGAGATTTTTGAAGAGTGTAGTCTTGAATATTAAAACACATTATTTGTCATTAATAACATGTGCTCCCATGGATCACTTAGAGGGCCCTTTTAATCATGCAGGAGGGGAGGGAGAGGGGTGGCCACTGGTCACATGCCTGAACTCCAAGTGGCAAATTCACTGCTGGAGTTCAGGTGTACGCAGCCCGTTTCTTGCAAACAGCTTTGAAAGGAACTCTTTAAATGCTGTTTGCAAGAAGGGGAGTCATGCCAGAACTCCAGCAGCAAACTTGCTGCTTGGAGTTCAGGTTCATGGCCCCTGCTTTTTGTAAACAGCATTTAAAGGGACCCTTCAAATGCTGTTTGCAAGAAGTGGTGGGGGTGCCTGAACTCTATCAGCGAATTTGCTGCTTGGAGTTCAGGCATATGGGGTGCTGGTCCCTAACATGATGATATTACTTCTGTGTGATGGGATCATGTTTGGAATGCCCCGCCCCTCCAGGAATGCCCCCTCCCCAAAGTCCCGCACTGGGGAGGAAGAAGCACCTGGCAACCCTATAAGTGTTTGACTGGGTTTTTTACTTTCTTTTTTATTTGGCAGAACTACTTATCATTAAAGTCCTTCTTGGTCTTTTTTTGAGCTCAGCTATGGAATACTGTAACTCAGTTCTATTTTGCCTTGACAGAGACTGAAGAACTTCTAAATGAAATGCTGTTAATTACAGACTATCTGTAAAAACAAGACTCGTGGAATATTGCAAGTTGAGGCTTCCAGTTAGCAAATATAGGTTGCAAAATATAACACTTACAGCTGCAGAGCACTGATATTTCTGAATTCCCAATGTTTCTACACATTGTCAATATTCAAAAGAAGGGTGGGGGGAACTTGCATATTTTGTACAAAGCATTACAGTTTAGAACTAATAATTGAAAACTTAGGATAAAGTGTACTGTCTTTATTTAAAACACATTTATTCATTCAAAATTTTTGAGGAACGTATTTCATTTTTGACAGGCAGCCTTTTACAATATTGAAATCAAATCCTTGATTTCATCAAACCTTTCATATTCATTGCCTTATTCCTGGAAGGCTCATGCCAAAATGATTTAGTTTGATTTTCTTCAACAATGGTAGGTTGGTTTGACAGCATCTGACAAAACAATTCAGTGAAGTACACCATACCAGGTAAAAAGAACCTGAACTGGCTAGTAGATGAAATAATGTAGAATGGAACATGCAACTGTGACAGAATTAATCCTGTAGAGGCTTTAAGAAAGGCTATATTTAGTTTCATATGAGCCAAATTTCAAAGCTATACAAACATGTCTTTACTAACAATACTAAAATTATGATCTTGTGTGGGGGTAGGCATTTAAAAAGTGATTATGAGATGGCCTAGAACATCTTCATTACCATTAATGTTATCTATTTGTTAGAAGGTAGCCTCTTTAACAAAGGCAGCCCTGAATCAACCCAATATAAATTAATCGGAGCAACTTATAACTGTCGTTTAGTCTGTGTTTTTAGACCTTTGACTACACAGTGAAGACAGAAATGGTTCATTTGATCTGCTGCCTTCAAGCTCGTGAGCTGAAGTGGAAACTCAAGAGTCTCATGTTCATATAAGGATGTGTTTCTTGTTACAGAACAAGGAAACATCCAACATGGCCTTTCATGTGACTCTCAGAGCTCTTTCATTTCCTAAAGGCAAACAAAGCAGCAAGATGCGACTCACTAAATGTTAACACCTTTAGGCCTATGCAAACAAGATTTTTTAGTCCTCAAATACTATATGGGTCTCCCTATATAACAAGCGGCCTAGACCTCCTTTCTCAGTCTGGCTATTACGGACCATAACACCTTTCTCCCTGCAGATATTTCACAACAAACTTATCAGGATTTCTCCATTCCCATAATGCTAAATAATGACCTGTGAAAAGCAGGTCCCAAGTGCCAGAGAGCTCTGTGGGAATTGGGAATTAAAGCCCCAACTACATCTAAATTGCCTAAAAAGGAAAGCATGGGGGTGTTTTGGATATCACAAAGGTGTAGTCATGTTAGTCTGTAATATCAAAATAAAATAAAAATTTAGTGACACCATAGAGACTAACAATGGCAAAGTTCCCCAGAAATTCAATGAGGAAGAAAAGGAATATTTTGCTCTGACATGGACAGTCCAGTATTTCGGCAGCAATGGCAAACCACCTACAAATGTTTCTTGCCTTGAATATTCTACAGGGCCACCAGAAACCAGTTTGAGTGTATTTTGAAGAGCCATCAAACAACTTTTTCCCTCAAAGTGTACAGCACTGCAAACTTTACAATTCAGGATTCGGGAAATAGTTATTTATATAGAGGGTGTTGCGCCCCCGGGGTCCCTTGGTGTGGCCGTCACCCCTCTGCCTGCGACCACCCCCTTTGGGTCTTGTGCAGGTGTCCTCTGAGGTCTCAGAAATAGAGGGGAGCCAGGTTACCGCACCTCAGGCCCCCTTTCCCCTCTGGCTGTGCTTGGGCCCGTCTCTCTCAGTTGGCAACCCCTCTGTAACATCAGCCAGCTTCCTCCCCGACCTCTTGGCCCTCTGCCTTTTTATCCCTCAGCGAGTGCCCTCCCCTCTTCCCGGGTCCCACCCCTGGCTAGCTCCGCCCCCGCTAATAAGCCTGGACGCCGAGGAGAGGCGTTCCGGGGCTTGGTCTTTCTGGGGCTGCTGGGTCGTCCCTGGTCCTAGTGTAGTGTTGGGGCACGGTGGCACCAGCTGCCGTGGCTCGGCCTGCCAGCCCCTCCCTCCTCCCTCTTTGGGCTGCTTCCTCACCTCTCCTCTCTGGCTGCCGCCAATGCTGCGAGGCGGTTGATCTCCCCATGCCCGAGGATGGGCGCGCCGGCTGTGGGGGCAGGGGTGTGTTGCCGGCAGCATCGCTCCACTGCCGACTGTCAAGGTATGTCGGGGTGCAGCAGTGGGGGCTACCAGCGTCACCCCGGGTAGCCCCCCAGATGCCGGTGGGCGGGGAGGGAGGCTAGCGAGAGCGGGGGGGGATCACCCGTGGAGTCCCGGCCCAGGCTGGGCGGGACAGAGGGTCATTAAAATGTGGAATTTGCTGCTAGAGGATGTAGGCTACAGAAATAAACAGCTTTAAAAGGGAATTAGATTCATGGAGGATAGGTCTATCAGTAGTTACTAGCCAAAGTGACTGAGGGGAACCTCCATGTTCAGAATTCCAGAGGCATATTCTGAATCTCAGAGGCAGGAGGCAACATCAGGGGAAGGTCTCGGCCTCTATACCCTGTTGTTGGTCCTCCAGAGGTTAGCCACTGTGAGAAAGGATGCTGAGCCAGAAGGAACACTAGTCTGATCCAGCAGGGTTCATCTTATGTTCTTACAGCATTCTGAATAAAAACAGGTTGATTTTTTATATTTTCACAGGAATTATCCATACTATTTATATTTGTTTTTGAAACACAGTGCTGTCTGAATCAGGAAATCTGCATCAGGACACAAAACATTATAGGCGAAAAAATGACTGAGTCACCATTTTATGGCAAAATTAGTGCACCAATTTCTTGCAAACAATACCATATGGAAGAGATTGTTATTTGTATTACTCAATCTGAGGGACTGAGAAAACCTACCTATACAGACAGACAATGGGCCTTATTTTCCTCTGTATTGCATTTGGTGATTCATTGATCTATTAAGCTTTTCCTTACATTTTTGCTGACTTTCCAGCTCCCTTGCACCATTCTTTGTGGAATGACTTTCACAAACACTCAGACCATCCCTTCCTGACATCTGAGCCACAACTTTAATGGAGATTTTTGGAAGAAGATATTAATCCTTCTCTTTGTGCCTTCAGTCTTTAGGTAAACTTCAGCCTCAGGACTTGCCCTGTACCTACCAAGTGGCCAATCTGATAGGTTTTGCTTTTTCATCTTCTGGTTTGTTTTTTTGTTTTACTTTGAATGCCATCTTTTAAACAGATGTGTTAAAACTTGGCCAGGGTGTTTAACATCTCAAATATAGTTGCTTAGGCTGACACCCCTCTTGAGACAACAGGGCACTACAAAGGGAATATGGGCATTTTCAGGTTAATAACACTACGGGTAGTAGCAGATCACTGTACCCTATCTGTCCAGGGCTAATTAGGATGGGCAGAGTGGAGTAAAGGGGAAGGTCAGTTTGCTGCCCAGAAAAGGGGCTCCTCAATTGAACCCTTCTCCCATATATCCTGCTTCTGCTACTATTTCAGTATGCAGAAAAATGAATTGGGAACTTTATGTTTCTGATTATCTACCCCCAAAAGTTGCAAACTTGTTTTACAACATTATTTCCAATTTTTAGAAATATTTAACTGAAGAAGTATTAAAAGTATGTTCTGTACACATATATGTTACAGTATTTTTTTTTAAGTAGCTCACTGTTAGGGTTGCAAGCTCTGTGCTAAGACGTTCCTGGAGATTTGAGAATGAAACCTGAGGAGGGTCAGGCTTGGGGAAAGGGGTGACCTCATTAGTGCATATTGCTTTAAAGTCCACTTTCCAAGTGGCCATTTGCTCCAGAGAATTGATCTCTGTAGTCTTGAGATCAGTTGTAATTCCTCAAGACCCCACCTGGAAGTTGGCAATGCTACGTGTTCTTAAAGGCACTAAAAACAGAGAGCTCTGTCCACCTTTAGGGGGAAAATGTAATTTATACAGTGCAGAATAATTCATTAATAAAAACTCTGCTCAAAAGAGGATTTATCAGAAATGAAAACTGTATCCTTCCACATATATATATATATATAAAAAATAAATTACCACATGTATATATGATGTGCATTAATGGCTTGTGTGGTGGCTCATTGGTTGATGTTTGGTGCTTCTCACATTGAGAAGCAAGGGGGACCCAATGACCTTACAGTGAGATTAAATGACAGAAACTGGTAATTCTGATGCATGATTTAGTACAAACAGTAGCAACAGTTTCCCTTATTATCCACTCCACATAATATGAACAGAGCTTATAAAAAGTAGAGTACGAATCTTGATTTGGTCTTCAATAACCAATTTATCCCTGACCTCGATAGCCCAGGCCTGTCCAGTCTTGTCAGATCTCAGAAGCTAAGCAGAGTCAGATGTGGCTAGTATTTGGATGGGAGACCACCAAGATACAACAGGGGTGTAACATGGAGGCAGGCAATGGTAAGCCACCTCTAAACGTCTCTTGCCTTAAAAACCCTATGAAGTCACCATAAATCTGCTGTGACTTGACAGCAACAACAACTAATATTAAGAGAAACCTACTTAACTGAAACCAGTTCTATTACTGGTAACCAAAACAACAAATTTTATCCACAAAACTGTTGTAGGGTATACAGTTTTGACACCATCATAAAAATTCTCAAAATATGCAGTTCACAACATGTCAAAAGCTGAGTTCTCTGGCTAAGGTAGCAAATCATAAAGAAGTAGCCTCTAATAGGTCTACTCAGCATAAAACACAATTACCAGCCTCATCTGAGACTGCCTCTTATACTTGCACATTATGTATTTATCCAGATTACACTTTATATAATAGTGGTAAAGTAAAACTTATACAATTATAACAAGAGTAAGTATCAGTAAAACAATATAAAATGTTAGTAGTAAAATGCAAGCAATGCCTGAAAATAAACATCGACCCTGATAGCACAATTCACAGCAGCAGACAGAAAACACAACATAGCAGCATAAAAATGATTAAAAACACAGTTTGCGTTCAGTGGCACCTTTAGGACCAACACAGTTTTATTCAAGATATGGGCTTTTGTGTGCACACACACTTCCTCAGATACATTGAAATGGAAGGTAACAATTCATTGATATATGTAGAGGGCGAACAGCAAACCAGCCCACAACTCAATGATGATGTTTTAACAGATGCAAAAATTAAACAGGAATAATAAGTTAAGTTTACATGCTCACCATTTGTTTGGGGTTACTGGGAAAACACAATAAATATGTCAAAATGGGAGACTGTGTAAAAGTATTCTTCTTAGTTGTGGAATGCTAAGAACAATCAACTGAGACCCTGCCTCCACATTCCACTTGTCTTCTCCGAAGCATGGAGGTAATTAACAGCATCTTTTTCTTTGAGGTGGAGTAGAACAAAGAATGTTGTGCATTGTATAAGTGCTTTTACATGGTGACTGTTTGCAAGTGGATTTTGCTACACAGTAAAAATCCAGCTGCAAAGTGCATTATGCAGTGTGTGTGAATGCCCCCTATGTCTCCTCTGTCACCAGATCAGAGAAATACATTCCAATATTCATTGCATTATATTACAATCACTATTCCAAAATACTATTTTAAAAGAAATTCACTAAAATAAACAGGATGTATAGTCCTTCTTGGCGAGAATACATATGTAAGGACTGAATAAGTTTAGCATATGCAGTGAGACAAGAAACAAACATCCTTGTTAATTCCTGGGGAGGTTTTTGTTCCGAGTGTTGTAATAGTTTGTAATTCATCAATTTATCTTTCTATCTGTTCCTGACATTTCTTTGCAATAAACAGCTATTTTAAAGTGTGCTGAGGATATGAGTGTGCACATTAAAGTTCATACCGTGATTAAAACTTTGTTGGTCTTAAAGGTGCCACTGAACTCAGTCTTCGTTCTACTGCTTCAGACCAACACAGCTGCCCATCTGGAGCTATTAAATGTCACTATGAGGACAGATCTAATGTCACTATGAGGACAGACAGAACAAGGCATTACAATTAACAGCAAATATTGTTAAACCACCAAGGTTTTACCTGATCTCTGACAGAATAAACACCAGGTGAACCACTGGGTGAGGGCATTCTATAAACAGGGCACACAAAAAAGGCTCTGTCTCTTGTTGCCATCCATCTTAATTCAGAAGGTGAGGGCACAGAGCAAGGTAGATCTGTTGATGTATGGTTATATGGAAGCATGAAATATTCTGGTTCTATATCATTTGGGGCTTTAAAGGAATGAACCAGAATTCTGAATTGTGCCTAGAAACAAATTGGCAGCCAGTAAAGCACTTATAAAACTTGAATGATACAGTCTCTATAGCCTGCCATAGTTAATAATTTTGTTGCCACATTCTGTAAGGTAATTCCATGTTGATCACATTACAGTAGTCTAACCTGATCAGAGTGCTGTTAACTGTGGCCAAATCCTGTATGTTAAGAAAAGGCTGTAACTGATGTACCAGTTAAAGTTGATAAAAGGTGCTGCATACCACAGAAGAAGACCTGAGCCTCTGTTTGTAGGCACATTAATCCCTCATGCTGCAGATTCCTAGTGGCTGCCTTTAGTCCTGTCTCTGCCAGCACTTCCCACCACCACTTAGCTGGGTGGCACGGGGAAAATTTGGGAGGAATGAGGGGTGATTGGCAGCATCTCAATGCCATTACATCACTTCTGACACAACCCGGAAGTTATGTAATCACATCTGGCTGCAGCATGCACCAAAGAATTTGGGGTGAATGCTATGGCATCATTGTTAAAATGATGACAACACTTCTGGGTTATGTCAAAAGTCATCACCACATCACCAGTGAGGCCTCCTTTGATAGACCGTCTCCTACTGGTTGCCATCCTTTGGCTGGAAACCCTAAAGTCCACTCATGGCTGAGAGCGTCTGTTTGTGGCTTCATGGTAGAATTATGTACTTGTAGGTCTCATGCTAACACTTGATTGATGCTTGCATTATTTTTTTAAATAAATAAATCTTTATTAAAAACAAAGATCTTTGACTTACAAATTTATTTATTTATATGAAGAGCATAAAATTATATCATTCAATAGCACTGCAAAAAAATAGTCCAAAGACTTGCATTATTTTTGAGGCATGACATTATATAGCTGGATACAGATCATGTTATGTGCCACACACATCTTTAGCAGTTCAGGTAAAAAGAACTGCTGCCCAAAAGGCACATTTGCTTCATCCTTTCATTCTCTGGGCATCAGGCCTCCAACACCAGCTGCTAGAGTATAGGTAGCAGTATCTGCTCTAAACCTGTAGCTCTTCAGAATGCACACAAACAGATAGACAATGTGGAGTGATAGTTACAGTGTCAGACTGGAATTAAAATAATCCAGATTCAATCTGAAGCAATCACACACTTTCAAACCAACACGTTTCATTAGATTGTTGTGAGGATAAAAAAATGGTGTAGGAAAAGTACTATACATACTTTCCAGAGTCTTTGCAGGAAAAGAATGTGATAAAATTTAACAGAAAAAAAAATGGATATAATTAGAAAACCAATGCTATCTCCATGAACAGATACCCAAGAAGTTCACCAAGTTAAGCACTCCATAATTTACCTATGCAACACTTTAAATCCAATTATGATAACCAACAACAAATACTATTAGGAAAAACCAAACTACATGGAAAGTAGAATTTAGGTGCATTAAAGTAAGATAAAAATCCTAACCTAGAATAGACTGTATACTATCTAGAAGTTCCAAATACCATTCTGGAATATTGACCCACAAGAGGCCAAGATCTTTTTGCAACTTATTCCCCAGGTGGCTAACAATTAACAAATAAATAAAAATAACCATAAAGTAACTGTAACTATATGAAATCTGATAATCCTGGTGGCAGTAAGAAATCAGCCAGTCAAACAGTATAATTAAAACAAAAATGTAATATAAGAAAGGGATAATCAAGAAAAGTTTGGGAAAATATATGTGTTTTCACTTGTGTCACATAGCAAGGGGCCAGGAAGGGCCTTCTACTGGTTGCCACCACTCTAGTAAGGGTCTGTATGGGAGGGCCCAGAGCACTCACCCAACACCTATTAGGAAGTACCTTTTTTAACTGCGACCAAAGAGATGTGAGGACCCAGGAAGATTAACAGCAAGAAGTTTATTAAAAGTGCTCTAGAACAACAAGTTGGTAGTAAAACGTTTAGCGCACAGTGAATATAGAAAATAGTAAAGGTTTGTATAAAGAAATAAAAGCCCTGATGTGACTAACTAGACGTTACCTTCTTCTAATGTCAAAGACTCACCACCCTATTTTGGTGAGGGTTCTCTTCCCAGTGGCGCAGAGTGATAAAGCAGCAGTACTGTGATCTGAACTCTCTGCTCATGACCTGAGTTCGATTCCGGCAGAAGCTGGAATCAGGTAGCCGGCCCAAGGCTGACTCAGCCTTCCGAGGTCAGTAAAATGAGGACCCAGTTGCTGAGGGGAAAGTGTAAATGACTGGGGAAGGCAATGGCAAATCATCCCATAAAAAGTCTGCTATGAAAACGTTGTGAAAGCAAAATCACCCCAGCGTCGGAAACGACTGGTGCTTGCACAGGGGATCTTTCCTTTCCTTTTCCTCTCTTCGAAGTTGCAACCTGCCCCTTGTCTCCTCTGCTTTTTGCAATCGCAATTGAACCTCTTGCTAATGCTATCCGTAATACCAATATTATTGCTGGTATCCCTATTAGAAAGAAACAAATTAAGGTGTCTTTGTTTGCAGATGACCTAGTGCTTTTTGTTACAAAACCTAAGACTTCTTTACCAGCTGTCTTTGATTTATTATCTGTATTTTCTTCTATATCGGGTCTTCGAGTAAACCCATCTAAAACCATTCTTTATCCCATCACAATTTCAGATGCTCTCCAAGATTCCATCTACTCAAATTATCACTTCAAAAAAATGGATAGATATTGGACATATTTGGGGATCAATATACCTTTAAAATTGGGAGATATTTTTAAAGTCAATCATCATTTATTGATTAAGGACATTCTTACTATGCAAAAGAATAAAAATTCTTCACTCATTCCCTGGAACGAAAAAATTCAGATTATTAAATCTTTTATTTTTCCCAAATTTCTGTTTTTATTTCGAGCCATTCCTATTCTTATTCCTGAGGATTTATTTGTGGGTTGGCGTCGTTCGTTCTTAAGATACATTTGGAACAAGGGCTTATCTAGAATAGGGTATGCAACTCTTATTCGTTCTAAATCCTCAGGTGGTCTGGCTCTTCCGGATCTGCATAAATTTTATGAAGCTGCCATTTTAGGAGGCCTTGTCAGATACCATGATGCTGATTTAAATTCAGGCTGGAAGGTCCTAGAAGATACCTATCTAAATAACAAATCGTTTCAATCTACATTATGGGAATTTCCAAAGAAGAGACCTCCTAATATCTCCTCCAACCTTTTCCTTAAAGCTATTTTTCAGATTTGGGCAAACGCCGCCTCTCTTTAGCCCCTCCTATGTCTCCACTATCTCATTTTATGGCTGTTCCTTGGTTTCAACCGGGGTTTTTTTACAAGTCTTTTCCAATTTGGAAAAAATATAATCTTTATAGGTTTGTGGATATTTTGTCCAATGGAAAAGTGCTCGACAAAAAATCTTTAGAAGAGAAAACTGGTGGGACAAAAATCCCATGGTTTGAATACTTGCAAACTAACAACTTGGTGACATCACTCTCAAAGAAATACAATTTCAATCAACCTCTTACTTTCTTTGAATCCTTGCTACAATCTCCTTTTTTAAAGCGGAAGGGACTGATTTCATTTATCTATAAGGGTTTGCTAGACATTGATGCTGTTGATTTGTTATCCTATCAAGAAATTTGGCAAAGGAATAGTTCAATTAATTTTCAGGAGGATGTTTGGCAACAAATCTGGTCATCTCCTTCGTTTGTTTCAAAATCATTGAATATACAATTACAAACTCAAAAAATTTTGTTCCGGTGGTATTTAACACCTCAGAGATTAAGCCATATGGCGATAAATCAATCCTCCAAATGTTGGAAAAATTGTGGAGAGGTGGGCACATTTATACACTGCTGGTGGTCTTGCCTGAGGGTGCAGTTGTTTTGGGCAGTAATTGTGGCAAAAATCAAGGATATCACGGGCTATAGTTTACCCTTAAGATTGGAACTCATTTTGCTTGACTGTTGGAAAGGTATTTCTATTACTTCTCTCAATAAATCCCTGATATCCCTGTTACTAGCTGCTGCTAAAATGGTGTTAGCCCAATTTTGGAAATCTCCCAATATTCCTCCAGTTAAAGCCTGGTATGCTAAAATCTGGGAGGTTTATGCTATGGACAAGATAGCAGATAGTTTATGCAATATAAATAATTCAGAAGGTAAAGATTCTCTGATGTACAAGTGGCTTCCATTTCTTAAATTTTCTTTTAGTTCTGTAGATCAGATGCGTACATGTATTCCTGGTAGATATTATGACATTATTAATTTGATGTAATTAACATATGGACAGAGTATTTATTTTTTAATTCAGCTGCCAAGTATGTATGTATGTGTGAATGTATGTATGTGTTGTTTTGTTTGTATTTTGTGTATATATATATATATTTTGTTTTCTGCTGGTATGCTATGCTTACACACAAAGAATGATTGCAGATACAGTCATTGATTGCTTTATTTGTATGTTTACTAAATTCAATAAAAAAGTTTTTGGACCCCCCCCCCCCCCCCCAAAAAAAAAGAAGAAGAAGTTGCAACCTACCTCTAGCTCAGCCTTTTCCAGAAAGAATCACACTCTCTCTGTCTGCAGCCTCTCCAGAGAGAACAACCCTGTCTGCAGTTTGGCCTTTTTATGCTTTCCTTCCACATCCCACCCCTTTGGGCCAGTTTTCCCTCCAAAACTGCTTTCACCCAATCAGAGGGACAGAAGGGATCCTGGGAGCTGTAGGTAGGGTTGCCAATCTTCAGGTGGAGGCAGGGGATCCTTCAGGGCCCTCCCCCTGCTTCAGGGCCATCAGAAAGAGCGAGGGGGGGAGGGAAATGTGTGCCTGGCACTCCATTATTCCCTATGGAGACCAGTTCCCATAGGGTATAATGGAGAATTGATTCATGGCTATCTGGGACTCAGGGGGTGCTTTTTGAGGTAGAGGCACCAGATTTGCAGCACAGCATCCAGTGCCTCTTCTCAAAACACCCCCTCAAGTTTCAAAAAGATTGGACCAGTGGGTCCAATTCTATGAGCCCCAAAAGAAGGTCCCCCTATTCTTCATTATTTCAAATGGAGGGAAGGCATTTAAAAGGTGTGTGGTCCCTTAAATTTGATGGCCAGAACTCCCTTTGGAGTTCAATTATGCTTGTCACAGTCTTGCTCTTGGCTCTACCCCAATGTCTCCTTCCATCCCTAAAGTCTCCTTGCTCCACCCACAAAGTCCCCAGATATTTCTTGAATTGGACCTTGCAACCCTGGCTGTAGGCCCTGTAGCTACTCCTACACCGGCTTCTCTGGAGTCTGTAGGCCTAGGATCATAACAACTTGATACAGAAAACTTAATAAACTCAGCACCATCCAAATGGCTAGAAGGAAGGCTTTCTAAAGTTGAACAGCCATACAGAAAAGGCCCTGTCTCTTGTATCCGCCTGGTTTACCTGCTTTCCCAGCAAAAGGGCTTGATCCAACAGAACTTCCAGGCCCTTAACTGATCTATTAGTAATAATGCTGAGGTGAGTAGTAAAACTTCAAGAATCTCAGCCTTCCCCACCAGGAAAACTTCTGTCTTAACATGATGACTAGGCATAAAGTGACCAAACTAGTCACTAAGTATGCTGTTGAAATCTGACAATCAACATATTGTCTGTTGGAAGTTCATGAGTAAGATAATTATAAAAACTGACCTTCCAATCACTGGCACATGGGTCAATGAAGCAGGGTCAGGCTAGCCAAGGTTTAGACGTGTTACACAGATGACAGAAAGTATCCCCAGCTATGATAGGTACCTAAATTTTCATGACAAGGCATGATGAAAAATGACAACTCTTTTTTTTTATCTGCCCTCCACTAACTTTCAACATGAAGCGGTCAAGGGAAGCAAAATAACCTTCTTGCTGGCTCCTCTTTTCTATCTGCATCCTCTCTGGCTTCTCTGTACTGAGTATAAAGTGCATGTTAATTCAGCCATCTTGTAATGCACATTCTAAACTGCATTTATGGTTCTGTATTCCTGTACCAGTATTGCAACAATGGCAGTTGTAGTAATTATCATGTCTACCGATGAAAGATAGAATGATAAGGCACACATATATGAAGTAGTTTTACCAGCTGAAATAAAATAAACATTACATGTTTAATAGTGCAATCCTAAACAAAGTTATACCTTTCTCTGTCCAGTGACTTCAACAGACTTTCTATGCTTAGTGATTTCACAAGGGTGCAACTCTGCTTAGGACTACACCGTAAAGTACGGTACTTATTCATTATTGGAAAGATGTATATTTCTACTCCATCCAGTTTCCAAGTAAGTGAAAATACTTCCAACTGGAAAAAGCAGGCAGAAATCATTATCTTGCTTTAGATCTAGAATTCTATATGATAAGCATATAAATCAGTCTCTTGAGTCTTTCTTCCAGCTGTTTTGAGAAACCAGGTAGTGATGTTTGCTAGCTAAACTTAGATGAAACATGTGAAACAAAAAGTAAACAGGCCTAAAGATGCCTAAGGGAAAGTCAGCAAGATGGCAATTTCAATCATTTGGAATAATACTAAGCCAGCCCTGGGCTTTCCTCAGAATGGAAACATCTCACCATTACCGCCACATTTCAGCAAATCAGAATGCAGAAGAAAAGAACTCTTATATAATCAGAACTTTACTCAGCATTTAAGTGTAAAATAATGAAGAAATTCCTTTTTTGAGAAACCAATATTGAAAAGAAAAAATAGTTCCCTTAAGGTTCTCGTTTTAATATTTCTGTTCAAATGGTTTGCAGTGATGAAGAATTAGCTATATACTAGAGAGGAATGACATGTAGGCAAAAATTCGTTACTTCAAGGTTCGCTAGATATAATTGATATTTCAAACACGTCTGCCAGAAAATTTCATTATGATAACCAGCATGTCATATTATTTGACTGAAAAAGCAAAAGAGAACTGCCACCCAACATCATATAGAGTACTAGGTGATCACTGTCAGAAAAGAAGAACTCGCCTATATTGTAGTGATACAGCACCACAAAATGTTTTTAAAATCTTAAATTGTAATTATGTTTTATTGGTTTTTACTGGTTTTAACTTGTGAATGAATGCTGTTAGCTGCCCTGAATCCACTTGCGGAGAGCACGGGATAGAAATTTAAAGTAATAAATAATACATAAATAAAAATATTTGAAATATTTAAATAACTTACCTAATCAGTACATTTAGTATGTATCTGGTCATGTAGCCATCTTTAACTCAATCATCAGAAAATCAAAGGCAAATTGGCATGACTCAACCCAAACTTTAATGCCGCATGATTGTGCCGTGTAAGCTTGTTTTTTGTGATGGCTGCCGTGGTTTTAGCAGAGAGATTAATGACTGGGCCTAAGCTGGCCTCCAAACCTTGCCCTGCTGATGCCTCAAGCTCTTTGAAGTCTGACCATCGTACCTGGCAAAACAACAGTGGGAACTAGGCTGGTGTCAGATCTAATCAAGTTGCCTGCCTCAGTATAGCTAACTATGGGGTACACTAATTGGCCCAGTTGCGGATTATACCTTTTGCTACAGATTCAGGACAATAATTTAGTCAAATGATGGTTTTTATCTCCTTCTAATTAAGATTCCGAAGTAGGAAGAAATAGGATTAGGCAAGCTAACTTCAAAATTGTGTGTCTTTTAAAGTGATATGAACTGAGGGTTTCTCTACTATTTTTACACATGTACATTGCTATAAAATATCAGACAATTTGGTTTGTACAATAATTCTGTCATTTCCACAAGAGACAAAGTATATATATATATATTGGTACTATGTACTGGACATATACAAAGTATATCTTTATGATATCTTTATAATAAAATCATCTTCCTTGTATAACAGTATAAACTGTGCTTCCTTTTCTCACTGTCTAAAAACATAAAACTGTTTATATGTCTCTATTGTATACAGGGAAGATAAGTCCAATACATAAATGTTTTGGTACTATGTATTGGACTCTGGATAGTGACTATCCATAGTCCAATACATAGTACCAAAACATATACTTTCCCTGCAAACAGCATAAACTTGAAGCACTATTTTTGGATTGATTAAAATGTACTTAAGTGCTTTACATAATTCAATTCTATTATTTGCTTATCAATAATACACGCTATTTGTATATAAGCATAGTGACAAAATAGGTAGAAAAACCAGGAGAGAAGAGGAACTCATTCAGTGCACTTATTACAATGCTGTTACCTGAAAAATAACACTCAAGTGATGCAAATGTAACACATCAATTTGTTTCAAAACTCCTCTGAATTCTTACATTTAGATACTCATCTGTTTTTTAAAGACAATTTGCTTTCACTATGACGATATGAGAATACTGTAGTGTGCTACAGTACTCCTACTACTCCGTATTCATAATTTTATTCAAGAATATTTTGTGTTTTCCAGTGTTTTTGTAAATGACATACATTTGGGTTAAAATCCATGCCATTTGCTATTTATAATTTTTAATGTAAGTACCCAAAATGATGTTCTTTTTTCTTCACTGAATTTTTAAATTTAATATTTTTGACTTTATGATAAAATCCTCTTCCTTGTATAGAAGTATAAACTGTGCTTCCTTTTCTCACTGTCTAAAAACATAAAACTGTTTATATGTCTCTATTATATACAGGGAAGATGATCTTAACTAGAAAAATGTTGAGGATTATCAGGACAATGCTGTACATTCAAAGAATACTGACTTGGTTTATCATGCAACAGCTTTCTCTCCAGCAAGAATGGAAATAGATATACAAAGGGCACATTAAGGAGGGCTGAAATTATTCAAGTAGATCATCTATGAAATTCTACAATTTTTTTTCCCAATGGGTCCCTAATACTGATAAATAAAATGTCTTTATTCCTAAACTATATAAATTCTTTAGAGTGGGGCCACTGGGCACTTTGCACCACCGAACACTGATAATCAGAATTTTTATGGACAGAGGAAATCATCTGATTCCAGCTTCCTCTTTAAAAAATCAATTTAGTAGTGTAGTAATTTATTGCAGTAGAAGAATATCCTGCAAGCTTGCCTGTATGAATGAAAACAATGACATTTCTGCATTTTAAACCTTAGCATGAATATTAAAGTTCTTTACTAGTGATTCAGAAGATGAATTGCCTTTTGATGAAGTGAAATTATGTTAAAATGAACTATACTACTATAGTGTTTAGTTCCATTAAATGCATTATTTTCTAAGAACTAAAAATCCCACAAAGGAATCACTTTCTGATAAAAGGAGAAAAAAAATGATACAACAATCTTTATCATGTATTTGGCTTTAAGTGGCTTTTAAAAGGAGCATCTCCAGTTGAGAAACTTCAAGTACTCATGCAGTGATGACCGGGCTGAAAAACTGGCTTCTTGATTAACTATTAACTACTTTCAAAAGGACTAGATAATTAAGGACATTGATGACCATTATTAGAAGGAGGCACTTTAATTTGTCACTAGATAGGTTCTTTTCAACAATTTATAGGTTAGTGCAACTTGTCATTGTGGAGAGGGAGAGAGAGAGAGCACCCTTAAGTTACCTTATCAAGTGGCCAGCTAAAGAGGGCAGAGGGTCAAACAAGGGCCAAAGTGGTCACTTAAGGGTGAAATCCCAAACACCAAAGCAGTGCCAAGCCACATTGATCATCATTTGATGATGAAGTAAAAAATATGCTAATATATTGCTGGCAATTCTTCCTTTTATGGTTTCAGGCAGTTAAGACAAGTGGCCTGCTTAACAGCTTTTCATTTGAAATGAGATTAAACTGAATGATTTGTCAGGCTGCTTGGCTATTTTATGTCTTTGTTTAAAAGCTGCAGAGACTGTACTGATTACTATCCCACCTCCCCAAAAAAATCTCTTATTTTTTTCTCAGGATTTACTTGGTTTATATATATCAACTCTAAATAAATATATCAGCTCTATGTGCTTATTAGTTCGATTTCATTTGCTCTTTATCACAATTTAAATGAATTAATCTTTCATATTGTTGCTGGCTACCCAGAGACCTGGTTAAAGTTCAGAGAAAAAAAGTTCACATTATGTAAAGAAAGAAAAGAAAGAAAACCAGCATAAATGATACTGTGTTTAAATAATAAACGTGACTTAAAGGTGTTTCCAATAATGTAAAGAAAATAATTTTTGAATACTGATAAGGACATTTATCCCTTATACCATTTCAATTTTGCACATCACACACTAAAAAAAATCAACTGAAGTAATAACACGTAGACACTTTCCAACTTACTAACACAAGTAAAATCAAGTCATTAACATTTAATTAAAAATAAGTCCTGACATTGTTAGAAAAAAGTATGTCATGCATAGTTATTGAAAGCTGTGGCATATTCTTTATTCATCCATTTTAAAATATTTTATTCTTAACACTCCATTTGTATTGTAAAAATTGGTTTGTTATTCATTATAAAAACGCTTTATAAAACAATTCCAAGCACATAAACCCAGCTTTAAAAATTATGCAGAATCTTGATGCAAATTAAATGTAGTTAAACATTTAAGAAAGAATTCTATTTTTCTTCCATAACCATATTTTAAAAAACTTACCTCAATAACAAACAGCTTCCTTTTCAATTTAAAAGCAAGGTCCTTCATATCTGACACATTACAGTTCAAGCTATTAAGCGAAGGAACCCGATGTATATGAATCAAACCTTGTGAAAAGGAAAAGTAATGGAGGACAAAATTAAGAAAATGCTGATATCCAGATGCGTAAATTAATGTCTTACAGCAGAATTCAGTATATTTACACACACTCATCCTCCCCTTTTTAAACTGGAGCTTACGACCAGGAGCAATGAAGCAAGCAGTGCGATTATACTCAAGTAATCAAGCAGAATAAGGTAAACAGAAATCCTTGTGCGAGGAAAACTAATTGCACTTTGGTACAGAGGTACAGATGTAAAGAGGGATCTTAATACTTGTCAAAACTACAGCCAGTTTGTGTGTGATTTTCTCTTGTATTTACAGTAAGCAAATATGGCTATCACCTTGCATGCTGCCCACGGCACCACTGAGTGATCTTTATTTTATTAAATGCACCAGTAAGCAGCCAGCAAAGCAGGGCTCATGGGTTACTGATAACAAGTGAAGTTCTAATGAAAATTATTCTGTTTTGCATCTTGATGACTTTTTAAAAACTCTTATGGGAAACAGAACTGTTGTGTGATAAGTTTTAACTGCTCTATATGCACAACACAAATTATTTTCTGCACGCAAGACTTCCAATGAGCTTGCTGAAATTTTACAACAATACTAGGCACACTGCAAGCTCTGCATTCTGTCAGCTGAGTCTCAGGCTGATTTCTTCTGACAAGGTTGCTGGATGGTTTCTACTACACAGCTTAATATAGTTCTTGAACAACCCAAGGTTCATTTTCCACAGTAGAGAAATATTTTAGAAGACTTCATAATTAAAGCTTGCATGAATCATTCAACAAATCCAAAGAAGCTAAAAAAATACTGGACTATTCAAATTGTGTTTTTGGAAGCAATACTAGTTTTGTGAACATTCTTCTCAGATGTAAAGTAACAATTGATGTTTCAGAAGAGAAATTAGGGGATTTGTGTACATATTGTAACATAAAATCAGCATTTTGAAATGATTCAAACACTTTTTAAATTGTCTAAAATATGCCAATTTGAATTTCTGAATGCTAGAATATAATTTTTGTAAAACACAATGTAAGAGCAATATATAGGTCACATGTAATTTCAGTTATATAACATTCAAAACATTGGCCCCAATCTACCTAAAGTTAGTCCTGACTACTGCAAATTGACACTAACGTAACAAATTTTTCACAGCTATCTTAAATCCCATTAGTTTCAGTGGTACTCTCACAACCAGCTTCTACTGTATGGAAGCCATTATTTGAAAGCAAGTTACAATGATTTAAAATGAAGTTTGGTTCCATGTAATAGTTCAAGCTATAATTTGTGTGTGAATGATACTGCATATACAGCTAGAACAACCTTTGATTTTTTTTTCTCTGTGGTGGCTTCTGCTCCCAAAGAGACAAGCCACTGTTTAGCTTTGAAAGCAGCTTGCCTCTTCAGAGGAGGGATTACTGGAAAGAAAGTGCTGCCAGAATACCTGTGCATTATTTCTTTTTATCACAATCACTATGTTTAGAATTGCATAAACAGGCAATATAAATGTGATCATCTCAATAAAATAAAGCCTATTTCTTGGATAAGGTTTCCATATACTCAAGATTTCTTTACTTATTAGTATTAGACCATAATTTGTCTGACATCTGTCCATGGCAAACAACTGTCCCTATTGTACTTTTGAGGAGCTCCGAAAATAGAATGCTGTTAGTGTACTTAATCACTACATAGTTAGATCACATCATTGAATGTTTCAGTGTTATAGTTATCCATAGTAAAATACAAATCCTACCCACTGTGAGATTATTAAGCAAAGTATTCTTACTAAACATTCATTCATTCATCTTCACTGGCATACTGACAGTCATATATAAAACATTGTACCATAGAAATTAAGGTCTGATTTCATATAGACTGAGTACACTCAGAAACAATACCTTCTAAAATTTGGACTTTTATGGATTTCTAAAAGAATTTAGCAGCATATAAAACAGTGCTGAGGGAATTAAATCTAATATTCCATACAGGTTAAGTACAATGAAACACAATACTATCTAAAATTTTGAACTTTAAGAACTTCTGTAAGAACTTTGGCAACAGCACAGGTGATCTCAGGGGCCAGATCGTTTAAAAGAAATTGACATTTCAACTTAAACAAGAAAAATGTGTTCTGGTCAGTTTATGAGTGCACAGTACCTAAGAAGTCAATGCAGGACAGTTTAAATGAATGCAACAGGTTGACAAACAATGTGTGTGCATGTGCTAAGGCAAGTAACCTTCCTCTGAGAAAAGGGGCTTTAATTTAATTCATTATTGTCTTTATTTTCTTCAGTGAAATATCAAAGGTGGCACATTTCCTATTAAACAGTTGAAAACTGTACACTGAATAAAGTACTTTATTAAATTAGAAAACAAATAGTGCAAAAGTTATGGCTTTTATCTTGGAAACCACCTCTTTTTACTTCTTTATAGAACTTTTAGAACACAAAAACACATTCCTCAAGTATTCATATAATTCTCCGGAAGTTTAAAAACAAGCTCTTAAACAGTGGAGGAACTTACACACAGAGAAAAGGCAGATGGTTAGCACAGAAAGGAAGATAATTTTAAAAACAAAACTACAATGCCAAAAAATATTATGAAAGATGTTTATTATTATAAGTATCCCCACCATTATTAAAAAGAGATATCTAGAAATATCATAGCTGACACTATCAGTGCTACATGGGGCAGTATGAATGGGGGAAAATAGCAAATTCTTTTTTTCCAGTAGCTTTTATTCTCTAATTTTGTCCATATACAAGTGTTCACTGAGAGAAAATTATTTGCACATATTATTTACTGATTTAACAAAGTACTGCCTTAACCTTGCTAACACGAAGTTCCAGAGCACTATCCAATTTGTATTTCCATATCTAATGCAGAACAACATTTCCATATTCTTACAACTTTTACAGCAGAGCTTAAACAAATAGCAGTCTTTATACTGGAGGTTTCCATGGAATTACAGTAGTGCTACAATAATAATAGTAGTAATTTATGCACATTCAAGCCACTACTCTGAATTAGTCAAAACTGTCATTCAGAGCTTAGCCTCTTACTAAGTTTTAAACTTTAACAAATTGTATAGTAAGAGCTTTTAAAAAAAGAACCTGTAAAAAAGGATCCATATTAAAAATGTAAAGCATTTTAATCACCTATTAAAATAGTTGTATAGAAAATGTTTCTACAGCAAGTCTTAACATATACAATTTAAATTTTATTTTAGCATGATCTTTAAACGTTTGTCTTAATTAAAATCAAGGAACTTAATTAGTAATTTTTAGATGGAAGCTTTCAACAATGTTGTATCATTTAGCTATTTGTTTACTGAAATATATTACTGTTCACTATTTATAATCTGACAGTTCAAAACTATTGATTTAATAACAACTGCAGTTCACTGGTCAGACTATTGCCAAACCTGCTCTGTACGTGAATCCCCCAAAGCCTGCTTGTTGAGATGTACATCTGATTGAGTCATACCTCAGTAATACAGCATGACAACATGCAATGAGTAGCCATGTTTCATTAACGCATTTTAATAAAAAACTGCCTAAATCAAAATTGGATAACAAGGTGAACTATAAAAAGGGATATTCAAAAATTAAATCAAATTCAACTTTATGGCAGATACTCCAATTGGAGGGTAAACTGCTCTGTCCAAGAAGCACTTAGGGTAGACTTTTTGCATTGCTAAGGATGGAACTTACCATGGTAATCTTTGTATAATGGATTGGTTTCTCTCTCAGAGCCGTTAAATGATTCAAGACCAACTACTGTATCTGACAAGTTGGTAACACGTTCCATAATTGCTTTATTCTGTAAAACATGGAAACAAAATGCACAATTCATTTGATGAAAGAGGTAATTAAGAGTCAAAGAATAGTTCTTTATCTTCTTAATGACAAACTGAAATAAAAACAGGTCAACAATACCAAGAAATGCTTTAAAATTAATGTTAAAAATGTTTACTGGAAACACATGAAGGCTGTCATTGTGATATGTTTGAAGGGATTGAAAAGGATCCAATTCACAAGGCATGACCACTCAGCAACAAATAACACAACCTAGGCAGAGTATGCTACTCATGCAAAGTAAGATTGAATGCCACCACATGACTTGAATTTTTTTCCCACAGTACCAAATAGGATTGTAGGACAACTGGCCAAAACAGGAAGTGCTGATTTTATTGGGTATCATATCACTGTTCTCAGTTTGACACAACTCTGTCTAGCTATGACAGTCCTTCATGTTTGTTTCACAGAAACCTGTGGGCCGTTGTGTTTCCCCGTCCAATTAAGAAACACAAGGAGAGATTGTGGAAGGTGAGAATAACTAGAAAAAGCTTTATTAATAAGAAAATACCAGTACTGGTAGGGAGATTGGGCCCTCAAAGCAAGCCTCAGGACATCCCAGCTCTCCAATGAGACAAAGGGTTACAAGGCGTTTTATACCACTTGTGATGCTTGCATACATAAAACATTCAAACAAACATTATTGGAAACAAAATAAGGCCTCATGGTTTTGGCACCTTTCCATTGGCAGATCTTAATTTGGGGTGGGCTTGGTGAAATCAGATCTTGATTATCTACCCAGGGAAGATGCCTTGGAAAAGGTAATAAAATGCTCTATCTTCCTGTTGGTCTCTTTGATCCTCAACCATTTGGTGCTGGTGTTACCCAGAACTCAGCCTTAAATCAGGCCCTTTCCCATTGGAATGTAGATTGATGCCCATATCAATGTAAGGATGTTTCCCCATGTTTCTGGCATTCTCAATTGTCCTGTTTCCCAGGAAAGATATCATCTTTATGATGTTGCTAAGAGACCTCAGCACCTTTGGTCAAATGTGGAGCATAGTTTTAATTTTGAGGCTAAGTCAAGCCTCTAGAGAAAAATACTTTTAAAAGGGACTATTTGCCTAAGCATTCTATTCTATCTAGCTTCTTGTGGTTCCATTCACATGCACTGCTACTTATAATGATTCTATTAATACAAATCAGATTGTCATAGCTGATCTATAGGTAGTGATAGGAAATATCAGAAAGAAATAACAGAATGTGCTGGATCTGTATCTCATGTTCCAGAGAGAAGGAAATTGAGACATGAAGCAATAGCTAAGGCAAAAAAGAAGTTATTTAACATATCAAATTTTATCTTTGTTCTAGCAAACGAGGCTATTACAAAATCTGATATTATTTATGGAAGCCAAGTTTACTAATTTTGTATGCACGTATTTGTTGTCATAGACCTAGAGCTGCATCTCCATTAAAATTATTTGATATATTGACAAAATTCCCATTTTAAGTGCCAGTTTCCATTTTCTCAATAGATCATTTATTTGCTATAATTCAAACTGTTTAACCTAGCAGAAACACATCCATAATAAGAATTTGCCACACTTTTTTTGGTATGATACACTAATGTCATCAACTAATATCCTGAGGTTTTCCACTTCTCATTTCCAAAGTAATGTTTCATCAAATACAGGAGTATACATTTTGAACTTTCTGAATTTCTATTATTAATGAAATCTCTGTTTCAGCGGTGTTGAATTCATTTATGAGGTCCAGATCTGACATAAATAAGATCTTGTTGGGCCGGGCTGGGTTATGTCGGGCCATGTGTGTACCTATTTAAGATTAGGTAGCAGAGATATAAACTTTTAAAAGGACACAGACAAACTCAACTAAAGATTTTTTTTTTAAAAAAATAGAACATGCTCAAAACGTTGGTCTTAAAGGTGCTTTCTGTTTATTTAGCCCATGGGATCCAGGGAACTGGGCAAAGGAATCTCTGGCTCTTTCCCTCCCCAGAGTACCAGGAGTGGGAGGAGCCTCAATCAATGGAGAAAATCGAGGTTTTGCTCTGTAGTTCCTGTGTGACTGAGCAAGCCTTGCAAAGCAAGCTGAGATGCAGAAGAAAGCAAGAGAGAGGGAGAAGGAAGCAGATGACAGCCAGTTGCTTGGGGGCCTAATAGGAACCTTCCGGGGGCCTGATTTGTCCCCTGGGCCGCATGTTTGACACCCCTGCTCTATTTTATGCTCCACAACTACTCAGTTCATGTATTTATTAACAGGGCCTCCTGATTTGGTAGCACACATTTTCTTCAACATACTTCTACTTTCCTGAGTGTTCTTGAGAAACTAGCTTACTTTTCTCCTTAAAGTTTTACTTTTAGAAGTTCCATTATCTTTCCTTTATTCCTTATTAATCATATAATACGCAATTACTACTACTCTCTGACATCACTACAATACAAGCAGACTAGACCATCCTTTCTAGAAAAAAAGTTTTCTTCAGGAAGAATATCAGATTCATTTGTTAAGATGAACCCATGCTGTGTTTGTGATGAACCCATACTGCATTACAACCTGTTATTTTTCCCCTGGTTATTTTTTCATTATTTTTTTACTGTTTGTTCTAAGGTGTCCTACCATTTCAAACACATATTCTTTTTTTTCTGAAGACAGGTACAATGTTAACTATTTTGTATTTATCAGGAAATTCCCACCAGAGTTTGATTTATTAAAAATGGCTACTACCGTGCTCCTTATTTCATATGGCAACGCATCTAATATTCTGGAATGGAATTACAACATTCTTCTATGAAAATGAACTAAGAGCAGTACAGTGCAATCCTATACATATTTAACCAGATAAGTCCCACAATGTTCAATGAGCCTTATTCCCAGATAAGTGTGAATAGGACTGCATTACTCTTACCCCTCTGTGAATTTTGGATCTGGGCTGTAGTTTAGAGAGTGAGGTTTGTTAGAACTTTCCCCTTCACTTCACTTCAAATGCTCCTGCTCACCAGCCATTTGCCAAGAAAACACATGCAACACAGAAGCAACTAACAGCAGGTCATTTGAGATCAGTAATGTGATGTAGGAGAAAGGGTTAAGCTACCACAAAAGTAAGAAAAACTACATTTTGAATTTTTTTGCATAAGTAGCTACTGCAGTCACACTGCTAATGCAAATACATCACTCATATAATAAGATTTTACAAAGGATACTTTTCATTGGTTCTATCATGCGATGATAGAAAAAGATGAAAATTTCTCCCTACTCTTACAATCTATGGATGGCTGATGTATAAGGATAATCCATTATTCAAAAAAGGAAGGGATCTGAGAAAGCAGATATCCTCTTCCTCCTCTCATCAGCTTTCTGAGCAACTTGCAAATCTTCTGTTCAAGGACAGAGAAACCTTCTGAACAAATACTGAAGTGGCAACACGAAACGCGTCTATTGTTACTATCACTTGTATGCTGTACCACTAAAATTACTATGAACTCTGCTGAAATTGGTTTAAATGTTTCCTATAGTTGTTATAAGGAGCACCGTGGTGCAGAGTGGTAAAGCTGCAGTAAGCTTTGCTCACTACCTGAGTTCAATCCCGGAGGAAGCTGGGTTCAGATAGCTGGCTCATGGTTGACTCAGCCTTCCATCCTTCTGTCGGTAAAATGAGTACCCAGCTTGCTGGGGGGAAAGAGTAGATGACTGGGGAAGGCAATGGCAAATCACCCCATAAAAAGTCTGCTGTGAAAACGTGAAAGCAACGTCACCCCAGAGTCGGAAACGACCAGTGCTTGCACAGGGGACTACCTTTACGGGTTTTTTAAATGGTTGTTATTGTGGATTTTTGTATCAAAGATATTTGTCAATTTAAAAGTAGTTTTATATTTAAAAAGTATGTCAATCTTCAAGTAATTATATATGTTATAAAAGTATGGAACCCTATTTACATCACAGTTCATAGAATCATAGAGTTGGAAGGGATCTCTAGGGTCATCTAGTCCAACCCCCTGCACAATGCAGCAAACTCACAAATACCTCCCCCTAAATTCTCAGGATCTTCATTGCTGTCAAATGGCCATCTAGCCTCTGTTTAAAAACCTCCAAGGAAGGAGAGTCCACCACCTCCCCAGGAAGCCTGTTCCACTGAGGAATCGCTCTAATGGTCAGGAAGTTCTTCCTAATGTTGAGCCGGAAATTCTTTTGATTTAATTTCAACCCATTGGTCTTGGTCCTACCTTTGGGGGTCAAAGAAAACAATTCCACACTATCCTCTATATGACAGCCCTTCAAGTGTTTGTTTGTAATCCTTTCATTTAGAGCAGGGGTGTCGAACTCATTTGTTATGAGGGCCGGATCTGACATCAATGAGACCTTGTTGGGACAGGCCATGTCAGATTGGGCAGGGCCATGTTGGGCCAGGCCATGTGAATACCTAGGTTAGGTAGCAGAGATTAAACTTTATAAAGGACACAAATACAATTAAATGTTTTTTTGGTTTTTTAAAACTTAAAACATGGTCTTAAAGGTGCAAGACGCAAGAAATACTGAGCTGTAGCCGATGTGAAATTGCTGTTGGAGACGCTTTGCATCCCCTTTTTTAAAAATTATGTAAAGAATCTATATAATTGAATCAATATTGGTCCCAAATCTGATGAAGACTGGAAAGAAACAAGTACTTAATTGATTGACTTGTCACCACACTACTTTGGGACTTGAATGTACATGTTTTGGACATTTGGACTGGTTTCTATATATTTCTTAGTAAATTGGTCACTAGCTTGTATTTTTTGTTGTGTTGTGCAATTGAGAGAGCCTGGAAAAACAAGTTCTGCCTTCCCCCCTTCCTCCCCAAGGGAGGAACCTCAGTCAATGGAGAAAATAGAGTTCTTGCTCTGTAGCTGCTGTCTGATTGAGCAAGCCTTGCAAGGCAAGTTGTGATGCAGAAGGAAACAAGAGATAGGGAGAAGGAAGCAGATGACAGCCAGTTGATTGGAGGTCTGATAGGAGTCCTCCAAGGGCCTGATTCAGCCCCTGGGCCACATGTTTGACACCCCTGATTTAGAGTATTCTGTATAGTTATGGTTAAGTATTTAAAAACAATGTGGGGAGGGGGGAGAGAGTTGATTAAGATTTTTTTTCTTTCTCTCCCAAAATACTAGAACTCAAGGGCACCCAATGAAGTTGATGGGCAATAGGTACAGGACAGACAACAGGAAATATCTGTTTACTTAGCAAGTAATTAATTTGTGGAGTTTATTATCAGTGGAGTTAGTGATTGTTTTGAGAGCAGTTGGCTTTAAAAGGGGGTTAGACAGAATTATGGCGGATCTGTTCATTGATGGCTACTAGCCATGGTAAGTAAAGGGAAACTCAATATTCAAAGACAATAAATTTCTGAAACCCCGTGTTGGGAGGCAAGATCAGGGGAAGTTCATAGCCTCTATGTCCTGCTTGTTGGCCCTCTAGGGCAACTGGTTGACCAGTGAGAAATAGGATGCTTGACTAGAGGAACCACTGGCCTCATCCATTAGGGCTCTTCTTATTCTTGTTCTGAAAGTTGCAGGATATAAAAATTACAAATAAGGAAGAAGTTCATTTTTTCTTATTAATTGTTGACACTCATATCTTGCTTGTAACAATATCCATGTTCAATATATTAAAATATTTTCATATAGAAAAACAAATATTTTTAAAATCATATATTATAAGCAACATTTTAAATGATTAAACTAAAATAATGTCTATAGGGAAGCAATACAAAAATTAATTCACAGAACAAAGTGTTGGTGGTTTTCTTTCATATTGCAGCCTCCCTACTCTCCCTCTGAAAAGCTGCCTTTGTGGGTGGCCTTCTGAAGAATGTGGGATGTGGCATTAGGGGTCTCAGTGAGGAAGAGGAATTGGCAAAAACCCTTCTTTGGCAAATGGCAATGTCCCTTCTGCTCAAGCATTACAAGCATAGACTGAACCAATTTACTTGGGAGTTAAATCTTCTTTTGTAGAAGTGGTCTTAGCAACAGTACAGATTTCTACTGCCAAAGACAGGTGAAAATGTAAAACTGTTCAGAGCTTTAAAAAAAGATGCGAAGATGAACTGTAACAAAATAGATGGGGAGTATCAAAAGATCACCACAATTTAATTTAAGTGATTAAGAAAGCTCAGAACAGAAGTACCCTGCATACACAATATAAAATGGCTGGATTTTCTATGAGATGCCCAGGCATTCATTCCAGGTAATGTTGAGATGCCCTTGTCTCAGGACTATATATGCCCACCCTAGGACCTAGGGGGATATGGGAATTAGCTTACATTTAGCCCTGGGTGATTTTTTCCCCATATGTTGTGAATTGTGTTTTCTGATTTTAATTGAGGTAACAAAATTCTCTTAGTATGGGTACTAGTTCCTTTCACTTACTGTTATCTCATTTTAGAAATCCTTATTTTTGCTGTGCTTGCTTTTTTATCAGACGTATGGGGAACCACTGAGAAATTTGTAATAACATATTTATACAGCAATTTATCAACTTCTACTTGTGCTCCATTATCTGTCATAATGGATGAATCCAGAATTGTCTTATTACAGTTGAACACAAAAGTAAACTGAAAGAGTAACAGCTCATAGAGAGGTTCTCCCAGTGTAAACTTTTTCCCACACAGATCCAGGTAGGCAGCTGTGCTGGTCTGAAGCAGAAGAACATTTTTTGAGTCCATTGGCACCTTTAAGACAAAAGGTGGTGAGCAAGCAAGGAAGGCTGCAGGTGATCAGCAAGGAAGGCATTATGCTAGGGAAGGAGCCTAGCTACAAGCACCATGGCAGGTGTGACCGGACTCCATCTCCTCATCGAGGGGCTGCTTCCTTGTTCCCTCTCCCCCCCTGCTTCTGCAGTCTAAGTGGCTCCATCATCTTCCCCCCTACCTTCGCCTTCTACCTGGCTCTTCTCCCCATCTCCCAAAAGACCCGCCCCGACCCCTCGTCATTCTGACTGATTTAGGAAGTAGCATAAAAAGGGGGAAAGGCTGCAAACAGAAGAGACCTTTGACTCATCCCCCCCCCTCCCCAAAAAAAGGTCTTGTTTGTCTCTAAGTTGCTGCTGGATGCAAATGTAGTTTACTGATCCTTTTCGGGCTCCAGCCAGGCCTGCTCCATCTACACGGCAGGCTCCAGAAGGACTGAAGCTCCCTTCCCTTTCAAGTGGAGGGGCAGTGTTGCCTGATTCCAGGTGGGAGACTGAAGGCTCAGTGCAGGAGCTACCAGTTTAGACCTGGACATGACCAGGTCTCTTGTACAAGAATAATATCATAGTTCAGATGGAAAAAAAGGAATATCTGAGAGATGCATTGTGTCCAACCAGCCACATTCCTGGATAGAAGTTCAAGAGCAGCAAGTTCAAGAGTCCCTTTAGAATTGTACTGTCATGCTTGAGGAACTGCTTTCGAGGAGCTATCTTGAGTTTCCTGCTTAGTTGGGTCAGGAGCCATGTCTTCCAAATTGGATAAAGTTAAATCAATAAGAGCTTCTGCTTCTGAGATCTTATAAATCTTTGGGGGCAGCTGCATATCAAGCACTTGTTGGATAACCTGATAAAGAAATGTCCAAAGTAATAGAAGGGTTGTTCATAAGGTTAGAGGTCTCAGGCTGTTGGATAGCATTATCTTGAGTATTACAGCATTGCGAAGGAGATGAAGTTTCCATTAAGTCGATTAGATCCTTCAGAAGTTCAGCACTTTTTGATGTTTCATGCAAGGTATGCTTTGTCTCACTAATCAGGTTGGTGAAAGATCTGGAACAAAATGTTGATTTTCCACTGCTATCCATAGGAGATATCACAGCTTTGTCCATATGCTGTGGTTTCTGAATTTCCTGAGAACCCCTATCAGATGAGGCACAGCCACCACCACTTAAGAAGAGAGGGCT
Source organism: Heteronotia binoei (assembly GCF_032191835.1). NCBI lineage: Eukaryota > Metazoa > Chordata > Lepidosauria > Squamata > Gekkonidae > Heteronotia > Heteronotia binoei. The sequence goes on along the minus strand of NC_083243.1, from coordinate 133,322,235 downwards.
CTTTCTTGTGTCCTGAAAAACTCTAATTGGGTGGATGCCAAAAGTGCCTAAGAAGTCTCTCATTTTTAGCAGCATCCGTGGGATAGTGGGTTGCTGAAATAGAAGAACCATTCTTCTGATTGAGGGATGATTAGGAAGTCTTTCAATTTGTTCCAGATCAACCTCATCAGCCTCCAACCTCAATAAACGGCATAAGGAGAAAATCACTTATTTTCTGCTGTCCCAACTGCCTGTATTTACTGCCATTTGAGCAATTTCCAGGGCAACCTGAGAACTTTTCCATATCAAAAAGTCCTTGGAGAAGGGCTGGTCTACAACTTCAGCATTTGGAGATGAAGGATGGCAAGAAGTAGCACTAGAGTCTCTCATTTGCAGTGGCTGAGAACCAGTCTCTCCTTCAGGTGAATGTTTTAACGCTGCTGAAGGAAACGTGCTTCCTTCCGAATTTCTCTTAAGCAATTTTTCCAAACTAGCCAGATTGGCTGATATTGTATTTAGTTGTTGGAAGATGGCTATGACTGCCTCAGCCGTTAGAAGACAGTGATCCCCAATCAATTTAGTTAAGTCTGCTTTTGTAATTTCTCTGCGTTTTCTTAAAGCTGTAGAATTTAAAGGACTTGAATTCAGAGTAGGTTCCTGGAGGGGAATAACAGTCTCTCCCACACTTTCAGCAGATACCTCATTATTTAGGAATGGAACTTGCAGAGAACTAGAGGGATTCAGGTCTTCTGAAGACTCCAAAGCACTGAACCTGTTTTTTGAAGGCGGAATCCCCTCCCACGGAGCTCCGTCATACAGAAAGTCGTCTATTATACGATGTTACCAGAGAGCCAAAGTTAGAATCATTTCTATTTCTTCTCTTAGTCATTTTAGCAGCACTGAAACAGCACACAATGGCAGAGGGCTGCAGCAGCTAATTTATCTGTAATTAGAGACTATCAAAGAGATTTACAGCTGCAGCTCCAGCATTTGCAACGGCTTCTTTAAATCTTATCTGTAAGCAAAACAAACTGTCCAAACTGCAGGGTTACCTTATTAAACTATTCTGACTTAGAGGGTAACCCTGAAAGATAAAACAAATCCAAAAGATAAGAAGAAAAACCTTAATGCCTCGGAGCTTCGTGAAAAGCGTCTGAGCGGGACGCTGCCCTGACTGGAAGTCCCCCTGGACGTGACCATGCTTGGCCAGGGAACATGCCACTCTCGTTCCGTCACTTCCTAAGAATGCACCATTTTAAAAAGGTATCTTCTGTGTCTGTTCCTATACTGGGCAATTATTTCAACGACACCAACGTTCAGAAGGCTCTAAACACCTTCCTTGATTTTCTTTTTGCTTCATTTGCACCCAGCCACACTTCTTAAGGAAGATTCAAAGCAGTTTACTGCATTCTCCTTCATCCCATTTTATCGTCACAAAAACCCTGGGAAGTGGGTTCAGCTGAATGCGTGTGATTGGCCCTAGAGATCACACTCAGGAAGCTTCTATGGCAAAGTGAGGACTTGAAACCCGAGCCTTTCAGATCCTAGACCCACACTCTTCCACAGCAACTCGGTATCTCCTCCCCCCCACCAATTTGGGATTCCTTTTGGCAGCTAGCATAAATGGGCCAGGGGCTGTTGGTTTCCTCCCCTCATAAACCCAAAGTTGATCTGGAAGGAGAAACTGGCCATGTCTCTTTGCAATTGTGGTGGTGGAAGTTTGCACCTGCCACCTGCCGTCCCCCCCTCACAGGCGAGTGAGGAAGGCTGCAAGCAAGAAAGGTGGGGAAGGTGGGAAGTGAGGAAGGCTGCCAACAAACGAGGAAGGCTGTGGGCAGGCAGGGAAGAAAGGGGGGCAAGCAAAAAAGGTGGCAGGGAAGGTGGCAAGTGAGGAAGGCTGACAGTGAACAAGGAAGGCTGTGGGTGGGCAGGGAAGGTGAGGGGCAAGCAAGGAAGGTGGAGGGGAAGGCAGCAAATGAGGAAGGCTACCAGTGAACAGAACAAGGCTGTGGGTAGGCAGGCAAGTGAGGAAGGTGGTGAGGAAGGCCATGGGCAAGAAAGGAAGGTCTCTGCTAGTCACTGGGGTCGCCCTCCAGGGCTGGTGCCGTAGGAAAATGTCTAATTTGCCTAGTGGAAGAGCCAGCCCTGGCTGGGAGATGGATACAGGGGTCATATCACCACATTGCTGAAAGATTTGTACTGAATGTCTATCTGTTCCCAGGCACAGTAAAAAGTCTGGGTTTTACCTTTAAGATTCCAAACAGCTTGGTATTGGGGTGCTTGAAGGTCTGCCTCTTCCCATACGGTGCAGCTCACCAGTTAAGATTCTGTTTCCAAATCCTGAGCTTTGTGCCTCTGCCTGCAGAGGTGAGGTCCAAGGCAACAGGAGACAAGGCTTTTCAGATGTGGCAGCTTGCTTTTGGAAATCCCTTCTCTTTGACTCTGGCCTGGCATCCACGTTACTCTTCTTTATGTGCCAGACCAAACTGTTATGCAGGCTTTCAACTGAGAGGTTCCATTTTTTAATCTGTTCTTATAGTCTGCTTCTAGCCTGGGAATTGTTTTACAAATATAATATTAGGATGTTGAATGTTGTCTTATGCTACTTGTATGTCCTACTTATTTTTTGACATATTATTGATAATTTTTATGCTCTTAATTTATTATGTTATTGTATTTTTTTTTTTTACTTTGTGAGTCATCTCAAGCAGGTCTCTAGGTAGGCGGCAGCACATATATTTTCTAAATAAAATAAATAAATTTGCCTTTAATTTATTTTCTACATAGAAGCCAAATACAACAGACAGCAGAGCAGTAATTTAAGTGGTTGCAGGTGAAGGAGCTTAATAAATACATGGGAAAAAGCAGTGTACAGGAAGAAATCCTGCAGAACTGGTTTCACAAACAACAACAAATACAAGAGTAAATTGTTTACCTTCTCCCTTGGAATGCATGAGTGTGTATGTGTGCGGGGGCGGAGACCTGAATGACAATTTTTTGGCTAGAAGTCTAGAACTTTTCAGAGTTGCTTCACACTGATACAGAACTCATACATTTATTATACTGAGATAATGAAGAAGAGTAATTTGTTGTGCACCAGACAAAAATAGGCTGGCTGACTCGCAGGCCTGGTTCTGGCATAAAGTCAGGGTCACATTCCTGCTTGCCTCTTCTGGTCCTTAGCAAAAACTACATTAAAGCACAATGTGTTGCGTTTGTTCTATAATGTGTTCTACCATAGTGCCACCGATTGGGAGTGCAGAAATTTGGGGACTCAAGTCATGTTTGGCAAATCAGAAGAGAAAAGACAAGAATCTATTTTATAAATATTGAACTGGGGACCATTCCCAACTGGAGGTCAGTGAAACGATCATATATCTCTTGTGAAAGTATATTGAAATGGAAATTATATACAGTATGTCACAGAAGTGAGTACACACCCTCACATTTTGTAAATATTTAAGTATATCTTTTCATGTGATGACACTGAAGAAATTACACTTTACAGCTTGTGTAACAGTGTAAATGTGCTGTCCCCTAAAAATTACTCAACACACAGCCATTAATGTCTAAACTGCTGGCAACAAAAGTGAGTATACCCTTAAGTGATAATGTCCAAATGGAGCCCAAGTAGCCATTTTCCCTCCCTGGTGTCATGTGACCAAAGTGGTACAAGGTATCAGGTGTAAAGGGGGAGCAGGTTATCACTCTCACTCCCTCATATATGGAATATTATAATGTATCTATGGCCTAGGACTCTCACAGAGGTGGAGTGGTGTTGGAATATATAACAATAAAATTATTTTAAAAAATTAAACAAAAAAAAAATCACTCTCACTCCCTCATACTGGTCACTGGAAGTTCCACATGGCACCTCATGGCAATGAACTCTCTGAGGATCTGAAAAAATTGTTACTCTACATAAAGATGGCCTAGGCTATAAGAAGATTGCCAAGACCCTGAAACTGAGCTGCAGCATGGTGGCCAAGACCATACAGCGGTTTAACAGGACAGGTTCCACTCAGAACAGGCCTCGCCATGGTCGACCAAAGAAGTTTAGCGCCCGTACTCAGCGTCATATCCAGAGGTTGGCTTTGGGAAATAGATGTATGAGTGCTGCCAGCATTGCTACAGAGGTTGAAGGGGTGGGGGGATCAGCCTGTCAGTGCTCAGACCATACGCCGCATGCTGCATAAAATTGGTCTGCAGGGCTGTCGTCCCAGAAGGAAGCCTCTTCTAAAGATGATGCACAAGAAAGCCTGCAAACAGTTTGCTGCAGACAAGCAGACATAAGAACATAAGAGAAGCCATGTTGGATCAGCCCAATGGCCCATCCAGTCCAACACTCTGTGTCACACAGTGGCCAAAAAAAAAAGGAGGTTCACAAGTGAGGCTAGAAGCCCTTCCACTTTGCACCCCTCCCCCCACCAAGCACCAAGAATACAGAGCATCACTGCCCTAGACAGTTCCAATAATATGCTGTGGCTAATAGCCACTGATGGACCTCTGCTTCATATTTTTATCCGAATTCCTCTTGAAGTTGGCTATGCTTGTAGCCGCCACCACATCCTGTGGCAGTGAATTTCACATGTTAACCACCCTTCGGGTGAAGAAGTTCTTCCTTTTATCCGTTCTAAGCCTACTAAGGACATGGATTTCTGGAACCATGTCCTGTGGTCCGATGAGACCAAGATAAACTTATTTGGTTCAGATGGTGTCAAGCATGCGTGGCGGCAACCAGGTGAGGAGTACAAAGACAAGTGTGTCTTGCCTACAGTCAAGCATGGTGGTGGGAATGTCATGGTCTGGGGCTGCATGAGTGCTGCCAGCACTGGGGAGCTACAATTCATTGAGGGAACCATGAATGCCAATATGTACTGTGACATACTGAAGCAGAGCATGATCCCCTCCCTTCAGAGACTGGGCTGCAGGGCAGTATTCCAACATGATAATGATCCCAAACACACCTCCTCCAAAACGACTATTGGCCAAGCATGTCTCCTGACCTAAACCCTATTGAGCACCTATGGGGCATCCTGAAACAGAAGGTGGAGGTGCGCAAGATCTCTAACATCCACCAGCTATGTGACATCATCATGGAGGAGTGGAAGAGGATTCCAGTGGCAACCTGTGAAGCTCTGGTGAACTCTATGCCCAAGAGGGTTAAGGCAGTGCTGGAAAATAATGGTGGTCACACAAAATACTGATACTTTGGGCCCCATTTGGACATTATCACTTAGGGGTGTATTCACTTTTGTTGCCAGCAGTTTAGACATTAATGGCTGTGTGTTGCGTAATTTTGAGGGGACAGCACATTTACACTGTTATACAAGCTGTAGACTCACTACTCTACATTGTAGCCAAGTGTCATTTCTTCAGTATTGTCACATGAAAAGATATACTTAAATATTTACAAAATGTGAGGGGGTGTACTCACTTCTGTGACATACTGTATTTGGAAATCCAGACTGCAGTGACATACTCACTTAAAATTAGGCTTAAGTATTGTTTTCTCATTGAAGATCCAATAAATAAAGGAAAGAGTTTAAAGACTTTCTATAAACATTCTTTGTTTAGAATCATTACTATTTTGGAACTTCCAGGGTGCAAAAGATGGGTAGGTAAAATTACAAGCAATATAAAGATGAGATGTAAACATAATTTTGGAAAGAGAGGATAGATGACATGTCAGAAAAAAACTCAGCATGAAAGATGATGAAGAGAGGCTCGGTGATCAATACTGTTATATTTTGTATTACTCCCTCCCTCACAGAAGATGTGATGAAATAAGCTGCTTGTGGTCCACACTGGGGGAGAAAGGTACAATATAAATGAGTTAAATAAACTAAGTGCCTCACAGGAGGGGCAGATATTTAAAAAGCCACCAGCTACCTGGCCCAGTGATGGATGGGCAGAAGATGATTTGGCAGTCATAGTGCCAGCTTGGCCCCTCAGATGCCTGCCCAATGCCCAGCTGGGTGGTGACAGAGCCTCACAGGCTTTTATGTGCCCTTTTGAAAGAAATCTGAACTTCCACTAATAACTGAGAGGAAGCTGATAGCAGATTACGTAATGGTGGCAGATTGCTAGCAAATTATATGATGTATGTGAGGATCCATTGGTCTTGAGTAATGTCCAGCTAAGAGAGTGGTGTTCCAATATAGGACGCTTTGGTCTGGTCCACAGTAGTCAAAACCCCAGTTTGATTATATGAGGAGATTTAGGTGACCGAGACCTTGACTTTATATAAAATAAACATACTTTGTGATGGGAAAGAGGGCTGATTAGAAGAGGAGTAAGGATATTGGTTAGCAGAAGGAGGGTGAGGGGCTGATAATCCCTGTCTATGGCTGCCAAGCTCCTGGGGCCAGGCGGGGGTTCTCCCGCTTGGGAGGTTCTCAACTGCCGACCTGCATTGGGTTGGCAGGGGAATCCTCTCCCGACATTGCTGGCGCAATGACATCACTAGCAAGACGTAATCAAGCCTGTAATAAGGTCTAGCTCTGTGATGAGGGGAGGAGTGGAAGGATTAACTCCCAGGATCTTGGCCATACTAGGACTTCTTGAATCTGACCCTATAGTTGCAGTTTTCTAATTTCTCATCTCAGTCATCTCCTCTCCAGGCTAAATATATTGAGCTCCTTCAGCTTTTCCTGACCGTCTTAGTTGCCCTCCTCTGGACATGTTCCAGCTTGTCTATATCCTTCTTAATTGTGGTACCCAAAACTGAACACAATTCTTTAGGTGATGTCTAACTAGAGCAAAGTAAAGCAATACCATCACTTCACTTCACATGATCTGGGCACTATACTTCTGTTGATACCGCAATACATTGCTGACTCATGTTTAGTGTATGGTCCACTAAGACCCCTAGATCCTTTTTGCACATTCTGCTGCCAAGACAAGTCTCCTCCGTCCAATAATTATGTATTGGCTATTTCCTACCTAAATGCAGAATCAGAGGGCATATGTGCAGGACCTCTTTAATGCTCACAAGGCTTGCAAGACAGTGCTCTTCCAAGAGGCTTCTATCTTGTTTGTTTTAATTTATATTTCACCCTCTCCATAAGCAGGCTTTGTGCGGATCACAGCAGAGTGTAAAACATATCAAATAAGTTGCAATCAGTTTAAACAAAACCAGCATGAATTAAAAACAGATCATATTGTTTGTTCATATACATCGTTTCAGTTGCCACTGTGATGGAACCGGTCCGATTCTGCCTTCAGACTTGGCCTCGTCAACTCCCTTTTGAGTTGCCAACTCCTGAAGGAAGCTAATTTTCTTCCCGCCACTAGAGCACGCTGCCACCACCTGCTCAATTTAGGGGTTCCTGGCTGAAAGGAACAGGATTCCCAATCCCCCTTGCCAGTTCTGAGGTCTGGCCTCAAGGTCCTCTGCCAACCCAGCAGCTGGTTAACACAGAGACCAAAGTCCTTCTTTGGGAGACCCCTGGAGGATTGGCACCCTTGCCAACTGTATGCCTTCCCCCTTCCCTGGACTCCCCTCTTACAGTAGCGTGGTCTAAGGTGGATGGGGACACTATGTGGTACAAAGGGACTACTGTTTAAAAAGACAAAACATTTATTTAAAGTTTACAACTATATACAGGAATTTTAAAACAGAGAACAGAAGAAATAAATCAAACTAGGGAAAAGCACTCCTTCTTTCCCTATTATACAACTTGCCCTCACTGGATGACCATGCCTTCAGAACACACCAGTCTCGAAGACTCAAATCAAACTCCATACTTTCCCGACCAAAATCTACAATATAAAACCCAGTTTCCGCCCAGGAACTGGGTTATCTTCCTGCAGCCTTATGGGAGATCAGCCTGAAAGACTTCCTGTCTCTGTAGGAGGCCTCCTCAGAATTGCTGCTTCCAGACAGTAGGGGAGGGGGGAGGATGAAGAGACTAGGCCATTTGCCTTTTTAGCCACCGCATCACACTGCTGACTCATGTTCAGCGTATTATCCACTAAGACCCCTAGATCCTTTTCGCACATACTACTGCTAAGACAAGCCTCTCCCATCCTATAACCATGCCTTGGATTTTTCCTACCTAAATGCAAAACTTTACATTTATCCCTGTTAAAATTCATTTTATTGGTTTTAGCCCAGTTTTCCAGCCTGTCAAGATCATCCTGTATCCTGTCTCTGTCTTCTACTATATTTGCAACCCCTCCCAATTTAGTATCATCGGCAAATTTAATAAGCATTCCCTCTATTCCTTCATCCAAATCGTTTATCAAGATGTTGAACAAAACAGGTCCCAGGACAGATCCTTGAGGCACTTCACTTGTCACTCCTCTCCAAGAGGATGAGGAACCATTCACAAGCATTCTTTGGGTGCGATCTGTCAACCAGTTACAGGTCCACCTAATGGTAACAGGATCCAAACCACATTTTACCAACTTGTCAACAAGGATAGTATGTGGAATCTTATCAAAAGCCTTACTGAAATCAAGATGAGCGATGTTTACAGCATTCCCCCGATCCAGCAAGGTAGTCACTTTCTCAAAAAAAGAGATCAGGTTAGTCTGACATGACTTGTTCTTGAGAAACCCATGCTGGCTCTTAGTAATCACAGCTGACTGTTCCAGGACTGACTGACTGATGATTTGTTCTAAAACTTTTTCAGGTATAGATGTCAAGCTGACGGGTCAGTAGTTATCCGGATCCTCCTTTTCCCCCTTCTTGAAGATGGGGACAACATTCCCCTGCCTCCAATCTTCTGGCATCTCTCCTGTTCTCCAAGAATGCTCAAAAAATAATAGCCAGAGGCTCAAAAATTAAATCTGCAAGTTCTTTTAGAACCCTTGGATGCAGTTCATCTGGCCCTGAGGACTTTGTTTCATTTAAAGAAATTAGGTGTTTATGAATTACCCCATGCTGATCCTAGGTTGGAACATCATACCCTCATTATATGTTCTGTTTTTGCCATGTTGAGCACTGTTTCCCTCAGAAGAGAAGACTGAGGAAAAAGTAGGAATTGAGCAGTTCCACCCTCTTTTCATTACCCGTTACAATTTCACTTTCCTGCCCTCGCAATGGGCCTACCATGTCCTTGCTCTTTTTCATACTCTGAACATAAGAAAAAGAACCCTTTTTTGTTGTTTTTAGCATCTTTGGCCAGTCTAACCTCATACTGAGCTTTAGCTTTCCTAACTTTTCCTCTACAAGCACTGGTGATTTGTTTATATTCTTCCTTGGTTATAAGGCCCTCCTTCCAATTACTAACGGAGTCTTTTTTATTTCTCAAGTCTTTAGAGAGCTGTGTATGGAGTCACCTCGGCTTTTTTAGGCTTTTCCCATTTTTTCTTCTTGTAGGAATCGTCTGTGATTGCGCTCTCAGTATTTCACTTTTTAAAAATCCGCCCCTCCCACCGAACCCCCTTCTTTTAAAGTATTTCTGATAATGAGATTTTACCCAGCATAGTTCTAAATTTATCGAAGTTTGCCTTTCTGAAGTCCAACCTATAAGTCTGACTACGTATAGCTTTTCCCTTCCCTAAGATTGAAAATTCCAAAATCACATGGTCACTATTGCCCAGGGTGCCCACTATTTCCACTTCTTCAATCAATTCTTCCTTGTTAGTGAGAATCAAATCCAAGATAGCAATCCCCTTGTTTCCTTCTTCACTTTCTGGAAAGGGAAGTTGTCAGCAAGACAAGTCAGGAATCTATTTGACCTTTCATTTTTAGCAGAGTTGGACTTCCAACAGATATCCGGGTAATTGAAATCTCCCATGATCACTGTGTCCCTTCTCTTGGAGAACTTTGCAATCTATTGTAGGAGTATCTCATCCAAGTCCTCTGCCTGGCTTGGTGGTCTATAGCAGACCCCCACAGTAATATCACTGTTATTTCTTATGCCTTTGATTTTTACCCAGAGACTCTCAACTGAGCTGCCATGCTCAGATTCACATATTTCCTCACAAGTATATGCCTCCTTCACATATACTACTATGCCTCCACCCTTTCTCATTTGCCTGTCCCTTTTAAATAAGTTTTACACTGAATCCTAATATTCCAGTTGTGAGTGTCATCCCACCAAGTTTCAGTAAGGCCTATTTTGTCATAGTCTTCTTCCTGTATTAGGACTTTCAGTTCCTCCTGTTTGTTTCCCATGCTCTGTGCGTTAGTGTAGAGACATCAGAATCCATGTTTTATGCATCCCGAGGGTTTAGTTTCCGTACATACCTACAAGTTAACATTACCTAGCGTATGCACCACTCTCTGCATTTCTTATCCTCAGTTTCTGGCATCATACAAGGCTTTGAATTATTGTCTCGCTCCCCCATACAAGTTAGTTTAAAGCGCTCCTTATTAGCTTAGCAAGTTACCAACCACCCTTTCCCCTACCGCCATAAGATGTAAACCATCTCCTGACAGAAGACCACCATCTTGAAAGCGTAAGCCATGGTCCAGAAATCCGAATCTTCCCTAATGACACCATCAACTTAGCCAGTCATTTATTTTAAGTATTCTTCTTTCTCGTCCTAGGCCATAGCCTTCAACAGGAAGAACTGATGAGAACACAACCTGTGCGCCCAGCTCCTTCACCTTCTGATCAGAGCCACATAATCTTTTCTAATATGTTCAGGGCTATGATGGGCAGTATAATTCGTTCCCATATGGATCAGCAAGAAAGGATAGTAATCCGTGGGCTTGATAAGTCTTCCAGTCCTTTCTGTCACAACCTGGATGCGTGCACCCGGCAGATATCAGACCTCTTGGGAGGACGCCCGGTTGGCATAATTTGGGCTCCACCCCTCTGAGCAAGGAGTCTCCAATACCATCACCTTCCTCCCCCTATACTGGGGAGCAGAACCTCCAGGCTTCTTATGCACAGAATCCTGAAAATTTTTGTTCAAACTTTGCAGAGGCTGGGGAAGTAGCCCTTGTTCCAATGTTCAGAATCAGTTATTATGGGGAGATCCTGGAACCTATTGCTGAGCAGCAGAGGCTCAGAACATCTGATTTTCTTCCTTTGGGTTACATTTCCTCTGGGTTACACTTTTCCAGCAACCCTCCTCCTGTGTTGGGTTCTCTTCCAATTGCTGAGATACCACTTCCTCTCCCTCCTCTTGTCCTTTCAAGAGCGCCTCATGCATTCTGTCAAGAAAATCCTCACCTTCCTTTATACACTGCAGTGTGGACAATCATGCCTCCAGTCCCTGTATCATCTCCTCCAGCAGGGCTATTAACTTACACTTACTGCAAGTGTAATTGCTGTTACTCTCAAGTAGAAATACAAACTTCCTGCAGTCTTTACATGTCACTGCCTCTGCTCCCTCACCAGCTATGCTGCTGCAATCCATTTCAAACATTTTTAATCTTGATTTCCCTTTAAATTCCACTACCAACTGCCACTTGGAACTACTTGTGAGTAACTACCCACCTTTCTACAGAACCCCCATGCAAGTCACCCAGGCTAAGAGCCCCAGACCAAAAGTCCTTTAGCTCTTGCCCTTCACCTTGTGCCTCCTGCAAGGATCAGCCTTGCAAATTAAAGGCTCAAGACCCCACCCTCCTCTGACTCAACAGCCAGAGCAACAGCAGAGGTTTGGGCCAGCAATCATCCCCAGGCAAACAAGCTATCCTCACTCAGCAACAGCTTACCAGCAGTTCTGTCTCAGCTCCAAACACCTTTCTCTAACGTAGCCGAGCCACTTATGCTTCTAGCAAGGATGAGCCTTGCAAATTAAAGGCTCAAGCCCCCACCCACCTCTGACTCAACAATCAGAGCAACAGCAGAGTTTGGGGCCAGCAACTACCCCCAGGCAAACAAGCTCTCCTCACTCAGCAACAGCTTACCAGCAGTTCTGTCCCAGCTCCAAGCACCTTTCTCTAATGTAGCCGAGCCACTTCTGCCTCTAGCAAGGATGAACCATGCACATTAAAGGCTCAAGTCACCACCCACCTCTGATTCAACAGCAAGAGCTACAGCAGAGGTTGGGGCCAGCAACTACACCCAGGCAAACAAGTTCTCCTCACCCAGCAACAGCTTACCAGCAGTTCTGTCCTAGCTCCAAGGACCTTCCTCTAATGCAGCTGAGCCACTTTTGCCTCTGGCAAGGATGAGCCTTGCAAATTAAAAGAAAATGCCCTTACCATATTTATTATTAAAATGCTCCCTGGCCTGATGGAAAGGCCATAAATAAATCTTCCTACAGTCGGCCTCGTCAAAGATGACTACATCCTAATTCCTAAAATTAGTTCACACAAATGTACAATAGCCTAATCTAACGAGTGCCTCTCATCTTGCTAACTAGTTCTTAACCACTATTTAACAGTAAACATTAGGGCAAGATGCAAAACGGTTTCGTCTTCACTGTGGAAGATGAGAAGTGTTTGCCTACTCCAGAACCACTAATTTTGGAAGGGGTGTTGAAAGACCTGAGTCAGATTGAGGTGACAAGAGAGGATTAAAAACTAATAAAGTCACCAGGTCCAATGGCATACATCCAAGAGTTCTGAAAGAAAGCTGAACTTGTGGATCTCCTGACAAAAATATGTAATCTTTCATTGAAATCTGTCTCTGTTCCAGAGGACTGGAAGGTAGCAAATGTCACCCCCATCTTTAAAAAGGGTTCCAGAGGAGATCCAGGAAATTACAGGCCAGTCAGTCTGACTTCAGTACCAGGAAAGTGGTAGAAAGCATTATCAAGGACAGAATGAGTAGGCACATTGATGAACACAAGTTACTGAGGAAGACTCAGCATGGGTTTTGTAAAGGAAGATCTTGCCTCACTAACCTGTTACAGTTCTTTGAGGGGGTGAACAAACATGTGGACAAAGGAAACCCAATAGATGTTGTTTACCTTGACTTCAGAAAGCTTTTGATAAAGTTCCTCATCAAAGGCTCCTTAGTAAGCTCAAGAGTCATGAAGTAAAAGGACAGGTCCTCTTGTGGATCAAAAACTGGCAAATTAATAGGAGGCAGAGAGTGAGTATAAATGGGCAGTCTTCGCAGTGGAGGACGGTAAGCAGTGGGGTGCCACAGGGCTCAGTACTGGGTCCCATGCTCTTTAACTTGTTCATAAATTATTTAGAGTTGGGAGTAAGCAGTGAAGTTGCTAACTTTGCAGATGACACTAAATTGTTCGGGATGGTGAGAACCAGAGAGGATTGTGAGGAACTCCAACGGGATGTGTTGAGGCTAGATGAGTGGGTGTCAACGTGGCAGATGAGGTTCAATGCGGCCAAGTGCAAAGTAATGCACATTGGGGCCAAGAATCCTAGCTACAAATACAAGTTGATGGGGTGTGAACTGGCAGAGACTGACCAAGAGAGAGACCTTGGGGTCGTGGTAGTTAACTCACTGAAAATGTCAAGACAGTGTGCGATTGCAATTTAAAAAGGCTAACGTCATGCTGGGAATTATTAGGAAGGTAATTGAAAACAAATCCGCCAGTATCATAATGCCCCTGTATAAATTGATGGTGCGGTCTCATCTGGAATACTGTGTACAATTCTGGTCACCGCACCTCAAAAAGGATATTATTGCAGCATTGGAAAAAGTGCAGAAAAGGGCAAGTAGAATGATTAAAGGGTTGGAACACTTTCCCTATGAAGAAAGGTTAAAACGCTTGGGGCTCTTTAGCTTGGAGAAACGTCGACTGAAGGATGACATGATAGAGGTTTACAAGATTATGCATGGGATGGAGAGGGTAGAGAGAGAAGTACTTTTCTCCCTTTCTCATAATAAAGGAACTTGTGGGCATTCAATGAAATTGCTGAGCAGTCAGGTTAAAACTGATAAAAGGAAGTACTTCTTCACCCAAAGGGTGATTAACGTGTGGAATTCACTGCCGCAGGAGGTGATGGCGGGTACAAGCATACCCAGCTTCAAGAGGAGATTGGATAAAAATATGGAGCAGAGGTCCATTAGTGGCTATTAGCCACGGTGTGTGTGTGTATTGACCACTGTGTGACACAGAATGTTGGACTGGATGGGCCATTGGCCTGATCCAACATGGCTTCTCTTATGTTCTTAACGGTTAAAAAAACATACTATGCAGTCCCTGCCATTTCCTTCCATAGAATATGTACAGAAACCTACCCAATCCTCACTTACAAGAACAGGAACACGAGGCTGCCTTATCCTGAGTCAGACCATTGGTTTATCAAGGTCAGAGCTGTCTACTCTGACTGGCAGCAGCTTTCCAGATTCTCTGGTAAAGACCTTAAACATCACCTGCTATTGGATTCTCTTAGCTGGAGATGCCAAGGTCTGAAACTTGAACCTTCTGTGTGGCAGTGGGAACAAAGTTCCCGCCCCTCCACTAAGGCCCTGCTGCTTCACAGACACTAAAGTGGTCATGAATCCCCAGTGCCAGTGAGGGAAAACACTCAGACGGCCTGATTCCTCTGCTTGCCCTCTGATTATAGCTGATTTCTAGACCCCTGTGGTTGCCAATCTCCAGGCGGCATCTGGAGATCTACAATTGATCTATAGACAACTGAGATTAGTTCCCTTGAAGAAAATGGGTGCTTTGGAGGCTGTCCTTTATAAAGTTTATATCTCTGCTACTTGGCATTACATTTTATGACACAAATAGCTTCGCTCAGCAAGGTATCATTTATGTCTCATCTGGTTCCTCATAACAAATCAGTCCGATACCACTGGGCTAAAAGTCTGGTTAGAACATGTTTCAGTGGGTAGATGTCCAGGCTGTGTCCTGGCCTCTCCTGGACCTGTGGCAACCCCATCCCCTAGGAACCCCTCCCGTGCTGTGAGCAAAGAGCACAGGGCAATGCATTGATCAGGGAGAGTACAGCGGTATCTGAGCTGAATGAATGCTGATCCCCTTACCTGCCTTGCTGGCTGTGGGACTCCTGGGGTCCTGGAGGAGAGGTGAGGGTCAGTGGACCCAGCGGCACAACCCAGCATGCCCAGATAACACAACTACATGAGTCGGGCTTGACAGCAATGGGCAGCAGCTGAGCCGGGGGTGGAGCAGCCGGAGCAAGTAGCTTCTACAACCATGAGGAAAGAAGACAGCCAGGCCTGAGCCTGTGGGGCAATCACAATTCCTGAGAAGATTAAGACTCGCCCACTGGTAGCTCCGAGTGACAGGGAAGAGGAAAGTGAACTGGCAGGGGGGTGGGAGACAGATCAGGGGAGATAGGGCTGCAGCAATGGGAAGGCAGGAGGAGAGGAGGGTGGCTTGGAAGAGGAATGGGAGGTCTGGAAGTGCAGGGAGATGGAGGTATGAGACAATAAAAAGGGGGAAAGACGCTGATGGCTGGGGTGGAAGAGAAGTGGGTCACAAGTTGAGAATGTGGCTGCCATGCAATCAACCCTACTCCATGGAGCTGATAACTGAGTGACTGTAACTCAGCTGCACTCAAATTCTGAGGCCAGAAGTGGCCTCCGGGTCTCCCTCCTCAACGTCATGGCAGAGGCTCTGGGGAAGGGGAGATGCGAGGGGGCACCACAGTAGCTGTGTGTCAGTCTGTAGGTTAGATTCAAGCTCAAGTAGGTCTTAAGTCTGAGAAGGAAAGAAATTATTGGCTGAGAGATTATGTCACCACTCTGTCTATGCTGCAGCTGCCCCTGGGACAGGGGAGCTGGGCACCATGCCAGCAGACAATGGCTTGGGGGCATCAGCTGCATAAGGGTTGCTATTTACAGGGGCAGCTGGTTTCAAAGAGAGGCTGCTGGAGGACAAGCTCACATTTCTCAGGGAGGGGAAATGTTTCTGCAGGAGTGGCTTACTTCTACTCTCACGAGGACCGACGCTGCTGGGGCCAGAGAATCCAGCTGAGGGCCCATGACACTGTGGTGAAGAGGAAAGGAAATCAGCTCCACATGAGCACACAGCAGCTTCTGGGCTGTTGTATCACTCATTGCGTGACCACCACGCCACCTGCAGCGGCCAAGGAGCAGGCAAAAACACAAGTTAGAAACCACCACTGCATTGCCTGGGCTAAGAAGCTCTGATCCAGCAAGGGGGCAGCAGGAGGGGAAGTTTGAGAGGGGCTCTCTGGTGCATGCAGGCTAGGCTTGGGGGCCAGGTTGAAGTACAAGCAGGCTAAGCAGCCCACAACGAGCCCTCCCTCTCCTGCCCTCCAGACTGCAGCACAGAAGGGGAGGGTTTCCATCATCAAACAAGCAGGTGCCACAAACAAGCAGGTGCCACGGCTCACTGCACACAAACAGCTCAGCTCCAGCATCCAGAGGGCGTGGCCAGGCCAGCAGATGGAGGACGCAGCCGCACGGCAGAGCCACAGCCAGTCCACCCCTGCTCTCCAGGCTCTGGCACCAGTGGGAAAGAGGTGGCTATGTCACCCAGCCGCAGTATCGTAAGGGGACAGGGCACACAAGCAGTAGGCAGGCACACGCAGTTCCAATCTCCAGATAGCAGCACAGGCCAGCATGTTTCGAAAATGGAGTCCAGCAACGGAGTAAGTAGCTGCCCAGGACCTGAGCCAGTTGCCCTGTAGCCTGGTTCGTGCCCTAGGCAGCTGCCTACTTTGCCTACTTCCACGCACTGACTCTGCTACTACCAAAAGTAAAATCATAATTAGAGCCAATCATATGAGCCTGTGGTATAGGAGACTGATTTTGAGTATTGTAAAAGTTCAGTAGCTGGCTTTGGACATTTATTGTTTTTCAGCCTAACCTACTTTACAGGAATAATGTGAAGAAAAAATGGGAAATACCTCAATGTACCCTTCATGAGTTGTAGGGAGAAAAAAACAGTAGGTTAATATGCCAAATAAATCCTGCTGGCTTGGAAAAATTGGCTAGCAGAGTTTTTAAAAATGCAGTTCAATTTCTAGTGATACTACAATAAGATTTTTTAAATGATAATATTCCATGAAATGTCATTTCCAAGACTCATAGGAATTATGCTATAAAAGGGCAGATAAAGATGAGTAGATTATTTTATTATTATTACTGTAGTTTGCTTCAGGTATTATTTCATCTATCAAGGAAGTTTTCTAGGCTGAGAACAACAAACTGTTCTGAAGCAGCAAAACAGCCAATAAATGCAATCATATTCCAATACGCAAAACTTAATATGAAAGTTAAATTCTTTTTTAAATGTTAGAGATAAAGTAATGAACATAATATTAATTTGCCTGAGGTCACTTAAGCAAATATTTGGAATAAACTTTAATTTGCTGACTCCATGTGTGCAATGTTAAATAAAATTTATGCCACGTAATTCCAATATTGTGCAGAAACTCTAGTAATTGACCAGGCATGTTACACTGGGTGTAATGCAAAGAAATGCCATAATGGGGACTAAGCAGGGAGCCTGAGATACACTTTTTACAAGGGCTGAGAGATATCTGCATAGGTATAAGCCTACTACAAGGCTCATACCTATGCAACTATAGCATATAACTTTTACATATGTGAGCATTAAAAAGGTAAAGGTAGTTCCCTGTGCAAGCACCAGTCGTTTTCGACTCTGGGGTAATGTTGCTTTCACAATGTTTTCATGGCAGACTTTTTACGGGGTGGTTTGCCATTGCCTTCCCCAGTCATTTACACTTCCCCTCCCCAAACAAGCTGGGTACTCAATATGAACATTAGCCCTGTCTAAAATTTGCTATTTTAATCTTTAAAAACTTAATCTTAAAGATTAATTTATTTTAAAAGAACTTAAAAGAGTAATAAAGAAAGAGCTATTACAGCTCTTCAAAATGATTTGAGAGGGTATGATATACAAATAGAGAAACACAACCAATAAGGAAATACCATTGATTTCAAAGTTGCCTTCTTAGAATTAACAACTTTCATCCAATCCAACAGACATCTGAGGAAAAGGATGTTGGCTCTTTTGTCATTTATCTGAGAACACTGGCCTATTTTGCACAGTTTCAAGGGGGGGGGGAGACTTCTTTACCAATTTTATTTAACTTTTGCATGTGTTTAAAAGATATTACAAGAAATATGACTTAAATATCTGAAATCTTATTAATAATGAAGTACAAACTCTTTTGATTCATTTAAAGTGTAAGAAAAGCACTGCACTAAGAAGCTACTGTGTACCTCCACTGCTTTCATAAAAAAGAGGATGTTAAGTAATTCATAAAGGATCAAATACTTGCCTACATAAGCAATCATCAACAACCAAATATCAAACAGAGCATCCATCTGATGCTTGTAATCAAGTGGCATTTTAAAGATACTGAATTTTACAATCAGTTTACACTAATCCTTTTTTGAGTATAAAATTATAGCCTGTCATAATGAACAGGCTGGCAAAGCTAGGTCCAGATGGGAGATTGGCTGGGGGAAAAAGCTGAAATAGGTGGGAAAATGATGGAAATTTGACAGAAGACATGACTGCTCCCTCTGCTGGCAAGGCTCTCATCTGCTTTAATTTTTAACTAATGACTAGTTTTCCTTAATTATTTATAACCCAGTCAATAAATAATGCAAGCTGCTCCATCTTTGGTCTGTTGCTGTGCGTTTTCACATTTCTTATCATGCCCTATTTTACTAGAATAATCTGTGACAGTGTTTATGAGTTTGATAGCTTTTCACATTCTAAATTGCACAGAATGACATAAACACCTTTTGTGTAAATGAAGGCTTCAAATATCATACTTGTTTCATATGTATTCTTACATTTAAAAAAATACTAGTTTAAGCTGAAACATATAAAACACATATCTGTTATGTCAACATGTCTGAATCAAATATGCTAAGAGCACAGATTCCCATCACCGACGAGGGAAGGAAGGGAGGTGAAGGGGGGGGGGGGGGGTTGAAAAAAAATCTAACAGAAGATGCATTTTTTAAAAAAGCTATATTATTTGATTTGCAACATAATTAATACATTTAATTAAGGTGACCTAATAAATATATATTGTAGGATTTTGGATTCCAACCAGAAGCTACCAGAACAGGAGGGATCAGGTTTTTCACCTACTGTTCTCATCTGAATTCTGGCTGAAAACCTCTTCCAGCTCCCAGCTTTCCAGAAGGCTCCATCCCAGGAATCCTTGCCTGCCATTTGGTCTGCTGATTTTAATCTCACAGGACTTTCTTACAGTGGCTCCACTGTGCTGAACTGGCACTTGCTTCAAGAAGTGAGTTATTATTAAACTTGTAGGTCAATTGTGGCACTAACAACTCTTTCAAAGCTTTCAGCCACAGAGTCCAATTTGCTGGTCTAATTAAATATTAATTCTAAGTGTTACATTTTGTGGCTAAGAGCTTTTATTTTCCATCATCAGTCTGGAACAGAAAGAGGTTACAAGGCTAATTTAATCTCCCCTCGCCCCAGCATTAAAGCTTAACTAGACAGGGCACAAAAACATCATTAAAGATGCAGCATTCCTTTATATGGCAATTATCATGTAATTAATATAACGCACTAAAATACAAAGATAAGCAGTATATTTTCAGAAAATAAAGGTAAGATTTAGGGAAGTTCAGAAACAGAGTAAATCTTTGAACATGGGCAAATTGGAGATCATCTATCAAATATGTTTAAATTGATGTTTAATTGATCCATATGGAAAGAAGTTATACCTTAGGTACATTATCCAAGAATTTCCAAAAGTGTATCATCTGATTTATAAATGATCATAAATAGTATTTTGGATATATAAATGCTACACATTTTTTATTTTTTAAAGACAACAAAATCCTAATCAAATATATTACTAATTCTCATCATTATCCATATCAGATCAATACATGAACTCCTGCTTTATTAACAACTGTGCCCATGATTGGACACTGGGCATTATGGAAACTACTTAGTGCAGCAGCCA
This sequence comes from Heteronotia binoei, assembly GCF_032191835.1. NCBI lineage: Eukaryota > Metazoa > Chordata > Lepidosauria > Squamata > Gekkonidae > Heteronotia > Heteronotia binoei. The sequence continues at coordinate 133,302,506 of NC_083243.1, read as the reverse complement.
ACATATTCCGTATGCCCAAACAGATAAGTACTCACTCTAATGTGAGGAAACATCAAATTATTTAAATCACTGTTGAAAACTTCATACTTAAACCAAACAAATTATCTTACTGTTCCCTTATACCTTATTTTCAGACAGCACAGGACACAGGTACATTTGTTATAATTTTACTTGCATTTTATGGACTGCTAATCACAGAGACCCAGTGAGTCTCTATTTCAGTTCCCTACTGCTGTAGATATAAAGGAGCCCCCAAAATTTAAGGAAGAACACTTGCATTCTCGAGACATTTTTTTCTACTGTTGCATGTACTGCAGCCTTTGCTTCTAAGACTGGTGTAGATATTGAAGGGGGACTGCTGAATAATTAATGAATACCCCTATAATAATGAATAAATGCATGCTTATGCCTTCAGAAGAGAATGTCTAATGCAATGTTAGAAGCACACGGCCTCAAGTGGGTGTGGATTCAAGGTTGTAAAGTAGATAACAAAGAGGCCTCAGAGAAGCTTCTTGCAAGAGCTGATAACGCATGGAGACAGAAGGTAGAAGGAGAGCAAGGGGGTGGGGGATGTTGAGTTAGATAAGCTTGGGGGCCTGCCTGCTTGTTTTGGGGTGTGAATAAAAACGGTCTGAATGAGAATAACTTTAACTTAGTCATTTTGGGCCTGTGGCTGGCTAAGTTCTGCCTTGATATCAAAGTAAAATTCGTTTCAACACAATGATGAGTGTGGACCTCGTTATTTTTCTGCTTCATTTTGGTGCATTGGCTGGGAAATAACGGGGTAAGGATTTTTCCTTCCCCTTGGGGTGGCTTTATAACTGTCTGCCTTCCACCCTCGTGGTGGGAAGAGTGGACTAGGCGCCATGGTCACATTTTTGATTGAGTCCAGCTCTCTCCACCCCGATGGAGGAAGGTGCCCGGCCAGCCAACCAAGATCCCGCGCCTGGTTGAGCCGACGTGTGCAGGAAATTGAAAGATCTTCAGATTGTGATTATGAACTGTCTGGGAATTCTGATTATCTCTCCTTAGGAGAGAAGAAGGGTCTGATCACACCTTAAGCTCTGTCTATTAGGCTCTGCTTTGGAGCTGAAGCACAGAAGCTAGGATCTGGGAGGATTTCTGTGGTGTGTGTGAATGAGAGGAGACGAAGCCTCTAAGCAAGAGGGATTTTCTCTTGTGTAGTTCCCAGTAGGGTGACCTCACTGGGTCACTAGAGAGAGAGTGTAAACCCTCAGGGCTCCCTGGCTGCCAGACCCCTTACTGGCAGCTCCTGTTTTCTGTTTGAGGGCCAGTTTGGTGTAGTGGTTAAGTGTGCAGACTCTTATTCGGGAGAACCGGGTTTGATTCCCCACTCCTCCACTTGCACCTGCTGGAATGGCCATGGGTCAGTCATAGTAAACACAGAGCTTGTCCTTGAAAGGGCAGCATCTGGGAGAGCCCTCTCAGCCCCACCCACTTCACAGGGTGTTTATTGTGGGGGAGGGAGATAAAGGAGATTGTGAGCCGCTCTGAGATTCTTGAGTGGAGGGCAGAATATAAATCCAATGTTGTCTTCTTCTTCTGTTTTCCCTAGAAGTGTCTTGTCTAAATGTTTGGTGCCATGGGGAAATTAAAAGCCAGAATTCTGGGAAATGTCAGAGAATGGTAATTCCACATGGGCAGGCAAGGCTCCTTTGTCCTTAAACTACCCCTTCAAGAAAAATTTAACTTTTAGATTTGAATGTCTTTTAGAATAGAGAAACCTGGCTTTGTAAGGCAACAAAGACCTCTCTCCTCTTAATAAAATAAACAGAAGAGCAATGATTTGGACTAAAATTAGATGAGGCCAGTTCTCAGGGGGAGGCCTGGAGATCTCCTGGAATCACAGCACAAAGTCCCAAGCTGCAGACTCAGTTTTCTTTGCAGGGTAATGGAAGTTTGGTGTGAGTGAGAGCTCAGAGCCTGGTTCCCTTGGGATCTCATCTTTCTTTAGACTTCCATTTTAGATCTCTAGCAATCTGTCCTGTCTGGATATGGCAACCCCACTCAGGAAATAAAACTAACTGCAGAGAATATAGCCTTGCCCAAAAGATCAGGTCTCTGTTAGTGTGACGAAGTCTGACACCTGTCTGGCTAAGGTGGGTCAGCAGACTTGCCAACTGATAGTCCAACACAGGTCCAAAGTCTGGTATTTCCCCCAGAAACACCATGAAGGTAGGTTACCACCAGACTAGATAAATCCTTTAGCACAGAGGCCCTAGTCAAGCCTCTGCCTATTAGGAAAACTCTAGAGAAAACCAAGCCACACCACTGCATCAAGGGGTTCCCCAAGTGAGTTTTCACAAATTGATAGTAGGTACTTCCAAAGGCTAGTGGGTAAGTTTGGCTCAGATTGTGGTGGCCCTGAAAGCAAATAACCACAAAAATAAACTTAAATAAAGTTTATTTTACAAAATAGGCATTAAAGCATTGGTTTTAGTGAGTTGTTCAATATAACTAGCTAACTGGTTATAAATTCAGAGAGCTAGATATTATCATACAGAGTCCAAATGTCCTGATGGAATCCAAGGGTTTCCCCAAATGGAATTACATCAGGAGGCTGTTTCGCATAATAGGCTCTAGTCTCAGTTAAGCTAGGCAAAGAAATGTACTCATTATGTTATTTTTATGCCTCCCAGACCCTCGTGGTTTAGCCAGTTAAGGCTATTCAGCTATCTCAGCACTAAAATTCAGTTGGTGCATGGCTACTGCATTACAATTAGCTCAAAAGAACTTAGGTTTAGCTCTTTTAAAATGCAGTCAGGATGCAAATTAAACAAATACAATTTATTGCCATGATTGAGAGAGAGATTCAGAAAGTTGTACTTTTATTTTCACTTTTAAAATGCCAGAACCAAATACCTCTGAGAAAGAGAGATTAAACTAGTTTTGTTAAATATTTACTTCTTCAGTTCTATAAATTTCAGGTTCAAGGAAAGACCTCTGAGCATGTATAGAGAGTGCCTAAGATCAGCCTCAAACTGGAGCATGGCTAAGGGAAGTTAAAGATTGCAAATTTGCAGTCCTCCTGCCCTTCTCTCCACAAGAACACCGTGGCGCAGAGTGTTAGAGCTGCAGTACTGCAGTCCTAAGCTCTGCTCACGACCTGAGTTCGATCCCCAGTGGAAGCAGGGTTTTCGGGTAGACGGCTGCAGGTTGACTCAGCCTTTCATCCTTCTGAGGTCGGTAAAATGAGTACCCAGCTTTGCTGGAGGGAAAGTGGAGATGACTGGGGAAGGCAATGGCAAACCACCCTGTAAAAAAAAGTCTGCCATGAAAACGTTGTGAAGTTGTGAAAGCAATGTCACCCCAGAGTTGGAAACGACTGGTGCTTGCACAGGAGACCTTTCCCTTCCTGCCCTTCCCCCATTGGGGAAGGAATGCTAATACTCTTCTCTTTACTCAATCCGAAATCTTTAACATAACCAGAAAAGGGCAAAAGGAATAATAATTTTTAGAATGCAGTGCCCTGAGACATTAAGAAGATAATTTTCATCTCAAGTCTCACCTCTTGAAGGCACAAGTAACCAGGTGTCTTCAGAGAAAACCTGTCTTCTTTTATAAATCAGATTTATTTTTATTTTATTTATTTGTAATTTGTATCCCGCCCTTCCCACCAGGTGGCTCAGGGCGGCTTACAGCATATAAAATCTAACATGAGAGTATAAAAGTTTAAACATTTCATACAATTTACATGATTAAAATTTAAACAATTCAGACAATTTACATAATTAAAATATTAAAACATACAGCAATCTTACAAAACTACGCTCGATTTCAAATTTCAGTGCCGGTTAGCTGTGAGCCTGCCAGAAGAGGGCTGTTTTACCCTCTTAACCAGAAAAGGGAAGAAATTTGGTCATTTGAAAATCTTAATTATGTGACTAAATTGATGGAAAACTCCAGGTATCATCTTTTTCACATGCAAATAAGGAAACACCCAGAGCTTGAATTTTCTCCTCTAATAATCAGAAAGAAAATCTTGTCTCTGATACAAAGTTAATCCTGTCTCCTTAAGAGAAGTAAATTGCCAGCATCTTTGCAAAGAGTCAAAGTTTTCTCTTTTGCAAGGAACTTATGTCCTAGCAACTTTCACTGGATTTTGGCTGGGAAAACTTTTGCAGACCCTCTTTAGCTGTTTTAGGAAAGAAAAGGCACTTAGCCAAATTTAATCTTAATTGTAGAAATAAGAAGTGTAAAATCTGAGCCCCCCCACCAGGCAGATATGCCCCATGGTATCTAAGGGGAGAGGCGCAATTGAGATCTTTTTCTGAATTCTCATCTTCTCCTAATTTTGGGTCTAAAGATACAAATTCAAATGTTTGAAATTCTGCAAGAATGTCTCCACAAACAAAACGGAAGATTCTATTCACTTACCGTGAAGTCTTCCTTCTCTGTGGTCCCGGAGTGGTCCAGTCCTCACTCTTGGGGATCATAGCTCCTCCATTTCGATTGCAGGGCTTAACAAACTTTGACCCGAAGGGGAGGTGCTTGATCCTCAGAAGTCAGTTCTTCCGCCAGCTATCACACCTCCCTAAGTATAACTCCAAACAAAACAGGAGAAAAAACCCCTCTAAGGAAATTTAAACACGGTACCCTCCCTCCAGAGCTTATCCTGGGCCCTTTCCTAAGGGGCTCCACGGAGGGACCAAATAACCAACTTGGTAACATCCCTAACACATTAACGACCTCCAAGTCCGAAGTTCCGGCCCAAAGCTGATACCCCCCGACACAACTGGGTAGGACTGGACCACTCTGGGACCACAGAGAAGGAAGACTTCACGGTAAGTGAATAGAATCTTCCGTTCTCCAGTGGTCCCAGGAGTGGGCCAGTCCTCACTCTTGGGACGTAAAAAAGCCTTGTCCCAGGGTGGGCACTTCAGCTTTGTCCCGAAACCACGTGTTGGAGTACCTTTCTCCCAAACGCAGCCTCAGCCGAGGCCGCCTTATCAATCCTGTAGTGCTTAGTGAAGGAGTGAACCGACTTCCAAGTTGCCGCTTTCCACACTACCTCCAGGGAAGGAAAAGCCCTATAGGCCGCTGAAGTGGCTGTTCCCCTGAGGGAGTGAGCTGTCACCCCGACCGGTGGCTCCAGGCCTTTTGCCTTGTAAGCTTCCCAAATGCACCCCCTGATCCACCTACTAATGGTGGAGGCTGATACCTTGTGTCCATTGTTTGAGACCCTAAAGGAAACAAACAAAGAGTCAGATTGACGAAACCCTTTGGTCCTGTCCAGATAGAAACTAAGGGCTCTACGGACATCCAAACAGTGCCACAACTTCTCTGTCTCGTGAACTGGATTAGGGCAGAAAGAAGGAAGCACAATGTCTTCCGCCCTATGAAACCGTGAGTTCACCTTCGGAATGAATGCTGGATCAGTGCGAAGCACTACTTTGTCCTGATGGAAAATGCAGAGATCCTTATGTATCGACCGAGCCTGAAGCTCCGACACTCTGCGCGCCGATGTGATGCCCACAAAGAACGCCACCTTAAAGGTCAGCAACTTAAGGCTACACGATGCCATAGGCTCAAAAGGCTTGCCACACAGCGCCTTCAGCACCGTGTTTAGATTCCAAGAGGGGAACCTATGCACCTGCGGTGGATTAACCAAAGCCACCCCCTTTAGAAACCTCCTGATATGCGGGTGTGCAGAAATAGGCTTGCCCTTTCTGGACCCTCTAACCGCTGCTATGGCTGCCACTTGCCTACGCAGCGTACTAGTGCTAAGGCCTTTTTCTAGCCCCTCCTGTAGAAAAGAAAGGATAACGGAAACTGAGGCCTGTAAAGGATCTTCCCCCTTACTTGCACACCAGGTATGAAAAACCTGCCAGGTAACATTATAGCTCCTGTTAGTGGAGCTCTTCCTTGAAGACAACATGGTGTCTACTACCTTAGAAGAATAACCTAGACTAATCAACTGTTGCCGCTCAATCTCCAAACAGTGAGCTGCAGCATTTCTGGTTGTGGATGATATAGTTCGCCTTGGGACAGAAGATTCTTTCTCAATGGACTTCGCCATGGCTCCCCTATCGACAGGCTTTGAAGTTCCTGGAACCAGGCTCTCCTGGGCCAAAAAGGGCCACCACAATCACTTCCGCTTTCTGTTCCAGGACCCTCTGCAGAAATCTCTGGATGATCTGGACTGGAGGAAAGGCGTACAATAGAGTCCTTGGCCAGTCTGAGTTCAGAGCGTCGACAGCTGCCGCTCCTCTGCTTCTTGTCCTTGACAAATACTGAGCCACTTGGTGATTGTCGTCCAAGGCAAAAAGATCCACTTCCGGCATCCCGAATCTTTGACAAATGTCTCGAAACGTCTCGCGATAAAGAGCCCATTCCGACTGGTCCAGTGATTGCCGACTCAGCCAGTCCGCTACCACGTTGTCCTTTCCTGCCACATGGACGGCCTTGATGGACTGAAGATGAACTTCCACCCATGTGAACAGGACCTGTGCTTCAACTTGAAGCTTCTGGTACCTGGTGCCTCCTTGACGATTCACATAGGCCTTTGCCGTCATATTGTCTGTCTGAATCAGTACATGAGTCCCCATCACTCTTTTTTCCATCTGAAGCATGGCCAATCGTATGGCCCTCAATTCCAAAAGATTTATACTTTCCTTGGCCTCTCGGACATTCCACTGACCCTGCGCTATGGCTCCGGTCATGTGAGCTCCCCAGCCAAAAAGGCTGGCATCCGTGGTTACCACCACCCTTTTGGGCTCCCGCAATTCCTGTCCCAAGGAAAAGCAATCGGTAGTTTGCCACCATTCGAGATCTTTTAACAGATTGGCTGGTAATGTCAGTGAAATCGGGCTTTTGGTACTTATCTGCTTCTGGAAGGGTAAAAGGAACTTCTGGAGAGGTCTCGTGTGGAACCGTGCCCACTGAACTACATCCTGGCACGAAACCATCATTCCCAGCAACTTTGCCAGCAGCATCAACTTGACTCGCTTCCGTTGCTGGACTTCCAACATCAGCTGCAAGATCTTTGACTGCCTTTCTGGAGTCAGAAAAACCCTGTCCAAGCTGGAGTTGATCTGAACCCCTAAATGTGTCAGAGACTGGGAAGGTTGAAGCCAGCTCTTCTGAAGGTTTATCACAAACGCATGCCTCCCCATGCCGAGGACGCAGCTTCCACTCGCGCGACAGACCTACTGCTTTCCATGGCAGCACTGGGACTTTCCCAATATGTAACAGCGCCCACACACCAGGCTGGGCACACACTAGACCTGATCTTCGTGGCGGGAGTAACAGTGGGTCAGATATCTGCTGAGGCAGTGCCATGGTCTGACCACCAGGTCCTGAAGGCCCGTGTGGACATACCACCCCTGTCCCGTTTAGTCGGTGAGCAGATTTTGGCTCGCCCGCATAGTCAGATAGACCCATTGCGGCTTCAGATGGCTATGCAGGACCCTTGGCCTACTGGCGACTCGTTGGATGGACTGGTGGAGACCTGGAACAACCGGCTCTCCGAGGCCATCGACGAAATCGCCCCCAGACGTCCTCTTCATCCTCGATCATGATCCGCTCTGTGGTATACCCCGGAGCTGCGATCGATGAAACGACGATTAAGACGACTAGAGAGACAATGGCGTCGCGCTCGTGACAAAGCTACGAGAACATCATATAGGTCATTTATGAGGGCCTATGAGATGGCTATTCGGACTGCAAAGAAGGAACACTTTGCATCCAGAATCGCATCTGCGACCTCGCGCCCAGCACAATTGTTTAGTATAATTCGGTCATTAACAGAATTGCCGCAGGGCAAACAAAATAGTAGAGAATTGGAAATAGGCTGTGAGGCTTTTGCGAGCAATTTCGCAGATAAGGTCTCGTCACTCTGACACGACCTACCCGCCATAATTAATACAGTAGATGAACTTGGGGCACCGAGCACGTCTTTTGGTTCAATTCTGGATTCCTTCAGTCCACTCAGTCTGGAGGAAGTTGACAGGATCCTTGCAGCCGTACGCCCTACGACCTGTAGGTTAGATCCGTGCCCGTCTTGGCTTATAAAGGCTAGCCAAACGTGGCTACGTGAACCACTACAGGACATCATCAATAGGTCCCTGATTGAAGGGATCTTTCCCACACCTCTTAAAGAGGCAGTGGTCCGTACCCTCTTAAAAAAACCATCAGCAGACCCGGCCACATTGGCGAACTATCGGCCGGTGTCAAACCTTCCCTTTCTGGGTAAGGTCATAGAGCGGGCGGTGGCGACTCAGCTGCAGGGATTCCTGGAGGACACTTCCGCACTGGATCCATTCCAGTCCGGCTTCCGGCCAGGTCACGGGACGGAGACAGTTCTGGTCGCCCTCATGGATGATCTTATGCGACATCTGGATCAGGGCGGCTCTGCAGTGCTGCTGTTATTAGATCTGTCAGCCGCTTTTGACACGGTTGACCACCAGCTACTGACTGACCACCTCACCGATGTGGGGATACAGGGATCTGCCTTGCAGTGGCTGACTTCCTTTCTCCAAGATCGGGGACAAAGGGTGGTGATAGGGGAGGAAGCATCCCAGAGGCACTCCCTTAGTTGCGGGGTGCCGCAGGGAGCGGTCCTATCCCCGATGCTATTTAGTATCTATATGCGCCCCCTTGCCCAGATTGTCAGGAGGTATGGACTGGGTTGCCATCAATATGTGGATGACACCCAGCTCTACCTAATGATGGGTGGCCAGTCTGACTGTACCCTGGAAAACCTAGACCTGGCATTACAAGCCGTGGCCTCTTGGCTCAGACTGAGTCAGACTGAGACTGAAATTGAATCCGTCGAAGACGGAGGTTCTCTACCTGGGTCGGGGCGGTCCGGGGAGAGAGATCCAGCTGCCGGCCCTTGAGGGGGTGCCACTAATACCAGTCCCCAAGGTCAAGAGCTTAGGCATGCTCCTTGAGTCCTCCCTTACAATGGAGGCTCAGGTGGCAGCCACTGTTAGATCTGCCTTTTTCCATCTTCGGCAAGCACGGCAGCTGGCCCCTTACCTGGAGCGCAGCGACCTAGCGACAGTAATCCATGCTACGGTCACCTCAAGAATAGATCACTGTAATGCTCTCTACATGGGGCTACCCCTGACGCTAACCCGGAGACTACAACTAGTGCAGAACGCTGCGGCACGGCTGTTAATAGGGCTACCACGACGGGAGCACACTCAGCCAGTGCTGAGAGAGCTGCACTGGTTGCCTGTTGTGTTCCGAGTTCGCTTCAAGGTGCTGGTACTAACCTTTAAATCCCTTTATGGTCAGGGACCTGCCTATCTACGGGACCGCCTTTCCCCATATATCCCCCAGAGAGCACTGCAATCAGGGACAAAAAATCTGCTGTCTGCCTCTGGCCCAAAAGAAGCCAGGCTATGTGCAACAAGATCCAGGGCTTTCTCGGTGTCAGCACCAGAACTTTGGAACACCCTCCCAGAAGCTATAAGAGCCCTGCGGGATTTGTCGGCGTTCCGCAGGGCCTGTAAGACCAAACTGTTTAGACAGGCTTTTCTGGTTGACTGAAAATGGGCTGCCAACGGACATCCTACAGAAGCTGGCGATCATAGTCTGAACCCAATACCGCCAGACTGGATTGAGACAGCGCAAATAGTTTTAAATTGATAAGTGAATTATGGTTTTATACGTTTTATGGAATTGATTGTTTTTATGATATTGTAAGCCGCCCTGAGTCCGCTTGCGGAGAGGGCGGGATATAAATGTAAAGTAATAAATAAACCCATGGGATCTGAGGGTCTTTATAGTCAGATCCAGGTCTCGTTTCGTTTGCTCCGCCGACGGGGCCTTGACCAGAATGTCGTCCAGATACGGAAACAGAGAAACCCCTTGTAACCGGAGGAGCGCCACAAGGGTGACTAAGACTTTTGTGAACACTCTTGGCGAAGACTTTAAGCCAAAGGGCAGGGCTCTGTACTGGTAATGACACCCGTCGTAGGAGAAGCGAAGAAACCTGCGATGTCCCTTGGCGATAGGGATATGAAGGTAGGCTTCTGACAGATCTATGGAGCCCATGAAGTCTCCCCGTTGGACAGCCAGTAGTATGGATCTCAGAGTCTCCATCCGAAACTTCTTTGTAACTACCGACTTGTTCACCCACTTCAAATCCAGTATCGCCCGAACGTCTCCGTTCTTTTTGGGAACTACAAAGAAGACTGAATATGTGCCTTGAAATTTTTCCAACTCCGGGACCGGTTCTATGGCTCCTATCTGAATCAGATGGTCGATGGCCATCAGCAAGGTATGATGTTTCTCTAGAGACTGAGCTCTCTGTACTTCCAGGAAACGGCGTCGTGGAGGTGTATAAAATTCCAGGGAGTAACCGTTGGTAACTGTGTCCAACACCCATCTGTCTGAGATCGTTTGATGCCAAATGTGGGAGAATCTCTGAAGCCGTCCCCCTATCCGACTTAGGTCCAATGGACCCGCCCAGTCATGCTGATGTAGGCTTCTTCTGTCCTTTAATGGGTTGACTTTGTTTTCCACCGAAGGAAGCTCTGCCGTCTCTGGTCTTTGGTTGCCACTTTGTTCTGTATTGCTTGAAGGGAGTTTGTCTTGAGTCTCTCCGATTTCCACGAAAGGACTGAAATCGTTGTCTTGTTCTGTTGTCACGTCCCTTGGAGGAGGGAGTTGGGGTGGCAGCAGAGGCTGCCTGAACTTCTTTTTTGACCAGCTCTTGAATCCAAGCAAGAAGATTAGACTTAGCTTCATCTGCTGAGGTATCAGTCTGATGATCTTCTGTCCCCTCTTCCTGTGCTGGAGAATCAGCCAACTCCAACTCACATGTTCCCTCCTCCAACATTGCTCCCATGGGAAATCTGGTGGAGGCGGCCATCTTAGAATGAGTGGCCCTATAGAACACAAGAGGCATATGCAAAATGGCTTCCATTCCCGCCAAAAAACCTTCCCCCCCCACCAGCATTAACCTGGTTTTAACTCCCTTTCCCTTTCCCAGGGGCCATATCAGATAGGGCCACCCCTCCTGAATGCAGGAGTAAACTGGAAAGACAGCAGGAAAGAAGGGAGTGAGGGGTGGAGTGGGGGGGGGGGGAGGCTGAGAAAAAGACGTCTGAAACCCAGAGACCTTCAACCCCCATCAGCTTGAGCCGCGGGAAAGCAAGGGGCTTGGGTAAGGTCTAAAGACCTCCTCTCCCCCTAGGGACCCTCCAGGGTTCCCCCCACTTTTGCCAGGCTTACCACAACTTTGCGTTCCCTTCCAGGAACTATCGTACCGATCGCGCTGTCTGCGGTGCTTCGGGAGGGCAGCGTGAAACTCACGAGTCCTCTCCCTTTGTCCGGCTTCCCTCTGAGCCTTCCCTTCGATTTGCTGCTCCGCAGCCCCCCGGGATCGCCGGAGTGCCTTTGCTGGGAGCTGAAGGGGAAGATTGGTTTACAGCCCCAGGCACGCCTGCCGAGCTGGGAGGAGACCGGAAGATGAAAGGGCGCGAACGCGTGCCTCTGGTGTGAGGCTAATCAGGCGCTCTCTTTCAGTGCGGGAGGGATTGCTCCCTCGAAGAAAAAACAGCGGCTGGACTTTTCTCCCTTGCCAGGAGATTCCTTTGCCACTGAGATCAGGTAATTAATCATTGAACTTTCTTTCTTTCTTTCTTTCTTTCTTTCTTTCTTTCTTTCTTTCTTTCTTTCTTTCTTTCTTTCTTTCTTCTTTTTTTTTTAATTTCGGGTCAAGAGCCTCAAAGGGCTCTAAAGCACGTCCTGCTTCAATTGCAGGGCTAAACAAACTGACTTCTGAGGATCAAGCACCTCCCCTTCGGGTCAAAGTTTGTTAAACCCTGCAATCGAAATGGAGGAGCTATGATCCCCAAGAGTGAGGACTGGCCCACTCCTGGGACCACTGGAGAATGAGTAGTTCTAGATGCCTGCAGGGAAGATATGCATATGTTGAAAGAAGCAAGCCAGTTTGTAAGCTTCTTGGCTTGCTCAAAATACTGTTTTGCAACGGTGCCAGTCTCCAGGTGGAACCTGGAGATCATTCCCAAAAATATAATTTAATGCCCAGAACATTAAGGCTAGCACCTCTGGGAGAGAAAGTGTCCAAGAAAATGGACTGCATGCCTTGTAATCTCCAAATTTAATTCAAATATTCAGAAATCTCCAGCATGGAGCTGGCATCCCCAAGTTCCACTTACAGCTAATCTTTCTCTGCTAGAGAAAAGACCCTGCCTGTAAACTGTCCTCAGGCTAAGAGTTCTTCTAGATTAGAAACTATTCCTCTGGTAATTTATTTCTTTTTTCGTTTACCTTTTGAGTCTGAGAATATTTTTCTAGTGGCTGTTATCAGTTCCCCTTGTACTTAGATTTTGTAGCTTTAATTTTAAGGGGAATATTTTTAAGATATTTAGCTTGTGATCTCCTTTGTTTTAAAGAAATGATGCACCTAACAGATCTTTTGTTAAGTTTTTTAATCTGAGATAATGGGTTAAAAGTTTATATTTGCAATTTTGTGTTTATATGGAACATCTATTCTGCTAAAGCAATACAGTATCAAACCTTTTGGAAATTTTATTTCTCTTGTGATTTTTGTTAAGTACATCTCATACCAGAAGCATATGGTTTTCAGGTTTGCATCTGGCAGTTTTTCTGTCTTACTTTGGGCTGCTTCCCAATTTTTCATTCATTTGGATCTGGGGGTTCCTTTTGTTGTTGGTACTGAGTTTTGATTTCTACAAGACCTCTTTTCATTTGAAGTTATAACATGTGTTATAGAGGAACGTCTGTACCCTTCCTTGGGTGGAACTGCCCTCTCACTGTGCATCTTCTCACTTAAGTCCTGAGAAATTAATACTTTGTTTTACCAGTGATCCAGTTATTCTCAGTGTTGTGCTTCACACAGAAATACTTTCTCTAGATTTGTTGGTAATTCAGTAGGCAGGATTCCTGAAAACTCTTGGTCTTCATTGGAAATGTGGACTTCAATAATGTTCTGCATTCCTCAAAATGTATATCTTCATTTGCTCTCTTAATGTCATTTATAGTTATGTTCCATCTATGAAATGTGCATCTTCCTATTCAGCTATTTGGTGAACCTCTTACCTGTGGAAAGAGGCATCTATATGCTTATCTATCATATTTTATGCCTCCATCAATAGTATCTTGTTAGAGCTTGACCTATTCTGAGTGTTTTGTTCAGAAAATCCTTTCTATGTTTCATGTTCTTACCATGGCAGGACTCGAATTCTGCTTGATTTTGTGTTTCAATCCAGTCTCCAGTCCTGGCCAGGCTTGCTACTGGATAACACATTTCCATTTGCTTGTTTTAAATTTCTTCCTCTCTGTTATTTCAACCTTCTTTGTCAAGATGTATTAACAAGATTTGCTTTCCAGGATTGTTTTGTTATATATATATAAGGAATCCGGATCTGCAATTCAAGTTTAGTGCATGCTCATTATTATATAGTAGTTTTAAGAACTGCTGGTACGTCTGCTAAGAATTGTTTGTTTAAGGATTAACTATTATTTGCTTTTAGGATTTTTGTTGTTAAAAGTTTGTTGAAACCCACTCTCACATCTATGTGAGACACACAGAACAAATTTTGGATGAGCTGACAATGGAGGAAAATGGGGTTCAGAGGGACTTGAACACCCCACTGATTTCCAGTGGTTTAAATTCTCTAATCCAGTTCTCTAATCATTTGGGGTCTGATCCCTTGCATGTATGTTAAAGCTGGCATTGTTATATTGAGGCCTCAGTTTTGTTTTGTGTTTGATTTTGAAGTTTTTTCTTCCCTCTTTGTGACCATTTTCATAATCCAGGGGTAACCCCAACTCTGGTAATCTCTTTTTGGAGCTCCTAATCTTGTGCACAATTTCATGTTTCTTTTTTAAGATTCATATCTGTTGCAACAAAGTAAAAGGCCTCTCATGAACCTCTAGGTGCTTGCTTTCTATATGGATGTGCACTAGCCTGTATCATGAGAAGTGATGCATAGGTTTATATTGTGGATTTGTGTTCTGCATAATGTATGGTGTATGAAATCTGCCCTTTAACATTTGCAGGGTAGAGACATTGTCAAACTGAAACTCCATGTGAGGAGGAGGAAGTCTCCAGTCCAAAGCAAGTGTGGTAATTAGCTAATGTGTGCAACCCTATCTCAACAGGGTTGGGCTCAAGTTATGGCAATTTGTGGACTGCCAAAGAAAGCTTTAAAGGTAAAAAGCACCTATTATTGTTGTTTGTTTGTTTCTCCAAGTATGTTTCCCAGGCTCTTCCATATCTACCCAGAGGTCCTGAAATTTGCCTGGTCATGCCTCATTGATGTTGGAAGGAAGGCCTCACCCAGAACCCCATCCAAATTTAGTTGTGGAGAAAACTTATTTCCAGGGAAATTCCTTTGCCTAGCAAAAGGCTGGTTCCCCAGCTGATCACAACAGCAGCTCCACCGCTATTATTGTTATGTTTGTTTGTTCCTCCAAGTATGTTTCCCAGGATCTTCCATATCTACCCAGAGGTCCTGAAATTTGCCTGGTCATGCCTCATTGATGATGGAAGGAAGGCCTCACCCAGAACCCCATCCAAATTGAGTTGTGGAGAAAACTTATTTCCAGGGAAATTCCTTTGGCTAGCAAAAGGCTGGTTGCCCCAGCTGATCACAACAGCAGCCCCACTGCCACTTCCAAGTTGTGCTTCCGGGAAAAGGAATTCCTTTTGGCTGCAATAGAAACATATTTCCCTGTGAAAAGATTGTCATGCATAGAGCATGCAAACTCTCCATGAACTCAAGAAAGAAGACCTTCTGTTAGACTAAGAGAGGAGGGGAACAAGGAATTAGTCAGGAAATGGTTTTTGTATTGTAAATAATGTGGCCAAATGTGGACTGCCCACAACTGGCAATGTTTCCAAGTATGTTCTGAATGCGTGTATCTTAATCACCTAGGTTACAACAAGGTGTTTGCCATAAAGGCACATGAGTTGATTCAGTTTATAGCATGTCACTTGCATATGTCCCTTATGTGCTTTAGAAATTGAGATGAGTTCTTGTATTCTTGCATCATAACTAGTAATGTTTTATTGATAAAGAAATAAGTTCTCTAGGATCCTTCCAAGATCTATGTTCAGAAATTTAGACTGGACATATGTAATTATTCAATGCATATACCATGAATGGATTATTTTATTTCTTTAATTCATGTATAACCTATTTTTGGTAGTTGACATTCCTAAACCCTTTCCCTTTGTCCCAACTGTGTCTCAACCCTGGTTGTTTGAAGTCTGATTGGCAGTGCACCATGGAATGTGGCACACACACACCAAGGATTGGGCGGTGCCAAAGGGGGAATAAGAAAATTGATACCAGAGTGCTTCCAAATAAAGAGGTTAGCCTTAAAAGACATGGGGGGCTCTCTCAAGCTAGTCTATGTGCCCAGAAAGGCCCCATGATGGAAACCAGGAAAACTTCATATTGGAAGGCTGGGCTGCATAGCCAAGGCATGCCTCTGAGTGACCTTCTTCCCCCCACACACATCTTCTCTAGATGGGAAAATATTGGGATGTACCAGTGTGAATGGATAATCCCATCACTGTTTCTCTTCCTCCCATGACCCATCTGTACCCCATCTCTGTCAATATAGTATTTCATTACCCCATTGTAGTGTCATTTCAGTCTTTCTTGGGAATGTTGAAAACCAAATTGTCACCTAGCTGCCCTTCCTGAGTGGGCATACAGAATTAATTTGTTTAATGATGATGATGGTCAGTCTGCTTCAGACTTAAGTAAGTAAGCTTTCAGAAGACTGAAAGGGGGGAATGAAGGTGGACCCCTGAATAATTAACGAATACCCCTATAATAATGAATAAAAGCATGCTCATGCCTTCAGAAGAGAATGTCTGATGCAATGTTAGAAGCACATGGCCTCAAGTGGGTGTGGATTCAAGGTTGTAAAGTAGATAACAAAGAGGCCCCAGAGAAGCTTCTTGCAAGAGCTGATAACACATGGAGACAGAAGGTAGAAGGAGAGCAAGGGGGTGGGGGATGTTGAGTTAGATACTTGGGGGCCTGCCTGCTTATTTTGGGGTGTGAATAAAAACGGTCTGAATGAGAATAACTTTAACTTAGTCATATTGGGCCTATGATTGGCTAAGTTCTGCCTTAATATCAAAGTAAAATTTGTTTCAACACAATGATGAGTGCAGACCTCATTATTTCTCTGCTTCAATATACTGGTTGGGGATCACAAGAGAGCCGATCAAATCTGCCTTGATTTAATTGCTTGTAAGAACAATCAGGATTCCATTTAACCAGGATGTGAAATCTGCTTCCTAGCCTGGATTCAAACTCTTATTAACTGTCATTAATATCAGTGTATGCTGGCATAAGAAGAATTGTTTATTTATGCAATTTATAGTTTGCCATTCTCACTGACATTTAAGGTGGATTACACAATATACATCAATACAATCATTAAGATAAGACACCTAATAAGCAATGTAATGAGACTGAGATCATAGAAATCGGAAACAAGTAGAATTCTAAAATGTAAGTATTAAGCATGACAGGTTAAGCTAGCAGAACCCTTTTGGTCCTGGCCTCAACCTGGAACTCTCTGCCAACTTCCATCGGAGCCCTGCGGGAACTTATGCAATTCTGCAGGGCCTGCAAGGCAGAGATGTTCTGCCAGGCTTTCGATTCAGGACAGTGATGGTTTCATCTCAAACTGACACCCTGTTTGTTTGCTTCAGCTTGCTTACCCCTCCCCCACCTGCAGAGTATCCAGCAGTCTGCAAATCAAATAGGCATATAATTTGCCATCTGTTTTTATATTGTTATTTGTTTTTAATTATGTTTTTACTGTAATTGCTTCATTGTAATTGTTTGAATATGCTGTACATCGCTCAGAGCCCTGCTAAATTTCACCAATCAAATCAGTAAATTCTATTACAGAAGTAGAGTCAGTAGTGGTATTACATAAGGAGAAATTCAGTGCACCTAAAACAAGGCATACAGCAACAGATAGTACATACCATACATAGTAATAAAGTCCACAGAGCCCTCCCCTTGTTTGAAACATCTTCTGAACCATGCCCTTGTAATATAGCCCTATCGCCTTGCCCTGCTGAACAGTTGTTTTATTTTGTTTATTTAAAACTTTAATTCGCTATCTTTTTTTTACAGAACTCAAGGGGCCTTACAATAGATATCAAATACACAAAATAGAGCTCATAAAATACATAAAACAAAAATTTAAAATCACAATTTAAGATTCCTTTAATCAAACACTGGCCTAAATAAACCTGTCTTCAGCTGCCTCCTAAAGATCAAACATGAGAGGCCAGGTTCACCACCCTGGGGAGGTTGTTTCATTATGAAAATGCCCTCTCCTGTATACCCATCAAACAAGCATCTTTGATTGATGGACCAGTCAGGAGGGCCTCTACTTATTACCTTAATTTCCAAGCTGGAACATATGAGATAAGATAGACTTTCTGATACCCCATTCCCAAGCCTTTAAAGGTCAATGTCAACACTTTGAATTGGGCTTGAGAGCAGACCATTAGCCAGTTTAATTGCTATAGTATTGGTGTCACATGCTTCTGAAATTGGCTCCAACTAGCAGTCTAGCCATAATGTTTTGCACTAGTTGAAGCTTCCACTCTTCAAGAGTAGCCCCAAGTAATGTGCGCTGCAGTAGCTCAGTTTAGGTGAAGTAAAGGCATGGATCACAGTGGCTAGATGTAACTGACCTTGGAATGGATGTACCAGCTGAAGCTTAGCAAAAGTGCTCTGAACCACCACAGCCACCTGGCTTTCTAAAGTGACTACTGTGTTGAGTAGCACTCCCAAACTGCAAACTTGGCTTTTCAAGGCGAGTATAACAGGAGAGATCTGAAGTCCTTGGCCTGCTCTTTTACTAACCAACGAGCCTCTGTCTTGTCAGGATTAAGTTTCAGTTTGTTCACCCTCATTCAGCCCATTATTGACTCCAAGTACCAGTTCAGAACATCAACAGCATCTGAGGTATAAAGAAAGGCAGAGCTCAGTATCATCCATGTATTGATACCACAGCCCAAACTTCCCAATGAGCTCTCCCAGCAGCTTCATGTGCATATTAAATATTTAATATTTAAATATAATTAATAATCTATTAAATACATAGTTTCCAGAATGCAGAAGTGTGGAATTCTTCCTGACCTCCTCTGGAAGGTGGAAGAAGCAGAAGCAGAGTTCTTTTTTTGAGCAGGAACACAGTTCCAGCTAGCTTGGCATCTGGGGGTGTGGACTAATATGCAAATAAGTTCTTGCTGAGCTTTTTTTGTAACTAAAAAAAGCCCTGAGAAGAAGAGATTGGATTTATACCCTACCCTTCACTCAGACTCTCAGAGAGGCTTACAATCTCCTTCCCTTCCTCTCCTCACAACGGACACCTTGTGAGGTAGGTGGGGCTGAGAGCTCCTTAAAAGAGCTCTCAACTGCTCTTGAGATAACAGCTCTTGCTGAGAACTTGCAGCTGACTCAAGGTCACACCAGCATCTGTATGTGGAGAAGTGGGGTATGGACAGGTTTCTTACCTGTAACTGGGTATCAAACATGGTTCTCCCAGATTAGAGTCCATGTACTTAAGCATTACATCAATCAGGAGGGAGTGGACATAATTGCATTTGAGTACCTTCTGCCTTCCATGAAGTCCCTTGGTTTACTGAAGAGCTTTGGATCATGAAACAATTACTGCTAAGTTTAAATATTCCCTTCTTAGGCAAGGTGCTTGAGCAGGTGGTGGCTACACAGCTTCAGACAGCCTTCGAGAAGATGGGATTATCTGGACGATTTCAATACAGATATAGGTCTGGGTTTGGGCACAACCTTGGTTGCGCTGACTGATTACTTGTGCTGGAAGAATGAGATAGGAGAGGGCCAATTGATTCTCTTGGCCTCTCAGCAGCTTTTGATACCATATTTCATGCTTCAGGGGTTCTGGTATTATTTGGCTGACTGACGGAATGTGATGCTGGGGGACTGCTACTATACTATGCATTACAACAGGGTTTCATCTTGTCCTGCCCGGTGATATGTAATATCTACATGAAACCTCTGAAAGAGATTGGGGATTTGGAGTGAGATGTCACCAATATGTGGATGACACCCAACTTTATTTCTAAGTTGGAATGGTCTGTGGAATTCCTGACTAGATACTTGGAAAAGGTAATGGGATGAATGAAGGTTAATAACCTGAAGCTTAATCTTGACAAGACTGAGGCATTATTGGTCAATGCAGAGTCATCCTGCATCCCTGCCCTGAAGGAGCAGGTTCATAGCTCAGGGATATAACTGAATCCTGGCCTATGTTTGGAGACTCAGACTCCTTCATGGCATACAGTGCCTTTTATCTGGTTCAAATGATAAACTAGCTATGATCATTCCTTGGAAAGGAATGTGACCACAGAGATGCTTCGATGATATCCAAGTTAGATTACTGTAATGTGCTCTATATGGCTCCCTTTGGAAATGGTCTGGACACTTAACCTGGTTCAAAACGTGGTGGCCAAGCTATTACCAGGGGTTGGTTACAGGGGTCATATCACCCATGTTGAAAGATCTGCACTGACTACTTGTTTTGGGGCACAATACCAAGTGCCAATTCTTATTTTAGGCCATGAAAGGCTTGGGGCCAGGGTTCCTGAATGATTGTCTCCTCCCATACTACCCAGGCTACCACTTAAGATCTGCTTCTCAAGCCCTGCTCCCTGCGCCCTCACCTTCAGAAGTCCTGCACTAGTATAACAGATCCCGTAATAAAAGTAATCAATTACCTATACTTCATTTGTTAAGTTTAGTGTACATTTGATTGCAGAACTAAATAACAGTATTATTAACATTCAGCAAGAGAAGTTTGTATATTTGCTTTCACTATTTTCTACTTTATGTGAAAGCAGATGATATATTCTATATTGTTGTATGGCTGTATGTAAGGAAAGCACCATCTTGCCTTCTCTCAGTATGTTTAACAATGGGCCTAGTCTTCTTTGCAAGTGTTACTGATTAGTTTTCAGCCTTCCTGGCACCTTATCATCTTCAAGGTATAGAATGTAGATTCAGATTTGCACTAATTTTGATTATAGAACAAATTGCACTAGCTCTAATCATGGAACTTGCCTTAACATATATGAATTAGCATCTATGGGCCACAGGCCCATAGTGGTCTTAGCATTAAGTCTTTTCAGAACAAGGAAAGATATAATTTCTATTGAGCATATTACAAAGTCCTTTTTAGAATTTTTTTCCCTTTAGCTGAAGCTAGATAATGTGAAGGTCATCATGTTTTGTAAACATCTTTTGAAGAGGAAAACTTTTCGCCCTACCTCCAGAGAGACCCCCCCCCCGCCTGAATAAGTCATCACACCCCCACACAATACAGATTTTGCTTATTTACACATTTTCTGGAACTGGGTCAAAAATCTAGACAAAAAACCTGAACAAACACCCCTTGGCTATACGCACATTCTTAGAGGACTGCCATAACCACAGAGTTCCTGGCCCAGATGCCAGATAGGCAGGAATCGGGGGTTACAGATCTAAGGGACTCCAAGGGAATTATTTCAACCTGGGTGATCTTTCATTTCTAAAATTGGAGATGGGGTTCATCTGACCAATGAGATACCACAAAGGGCCAAAAGTGAGAGCTTTGTGATCACTCAACTAGACCTGCTTGTCTTGTATAAATATGTTATGTTTTGTGAAAGGAGAGTTGAGGAAAACTGGAAAAGAGAAAGATTGTTGGTACAGAGAGAGATTGTTTCCTCCCATATTGATATGTAAATCAATAAAAGAATTTCCAGATAACCTCACTTAGACCTCTCTTGAATTGGACTGGGGACTTGACAGTGATGGTGTGTGCAACAATGGTCAGAGTAGAAGTGGACAATTAGCTTCCCATGAGAGCATGTCTTCAGTGATGGGATGGAGGATGACCCGAGCAATTATGTCATTTTCCAGATCTTTCTCCAGAAGATGTGTCATGATTGGATGTCATCTGCACCTGACTTGGATGGCAAAAAACTATAATTGTTATATGACTCCAGAAATTAGTTAGCTGTGATGCTCATGGACTGCAGGCCTATTCCTATGCTTTGCAATTTCTGAGACTACGGACCATGCTTATTAGAGGCCTTCATCTGGATGTAAGTTTGTGCTGCCTAACATAGCTCCTGAACAGTGTTAAGTAGTTAAAGCTAGCTTTTGTTTTGTTTGCTGTTTTATATGTGGTACTCTGTTGGTAATATTTGTATTAAACTGTCTGTATTAAACTTGGGGGAAAGCCGACAGGAGATGAAATGTCTCTGGTTCGGGAGGACTTGTCTCAAAGAGATGAAGGGTTGGCTGCTATTTTTCTACCGGGTAACGGATCAGAGTTGTCCACTGTGATGGTGACAAGCAGTATGGACTGTCTGCCAGAGTCTCGAGGCGGCAGGAGGAAGGTGGCGGGCCTAGCTTGCCTGGGAAATTATAGATGTTTGTATGCAAATACTAGAAGTGTTCGAAGTAAAATTGGTGAATTGGAATGCTTAGTGTTGGGAGAAAACATAGACATTGTGGGAATTTCAGAAAGTGATTGCGCCACTTGGGAGCAGTGACCATAATGTTATTGATTTCACCGTTTGTATAAATAGGGAGTTGCCCAAAAAAGACTACCACAACCACGTTTAACTTTAAAAGGGGTAAATTCTCTGAGATGAGGAAGCATGTGAGGAGGAAACTGAAAGGAAAGGTAAATACGGTCAAAACCCTTGGGGAAGCTTGGAGACTATTTAAAACTATAATCCTAGAAGCTCAGATAAAATACATACCACAAGTTAGGAAAGGCACAAACAGGCATAAGAAAAGACCTGCAGGTTAACAAACAAAGTAATGGAAGCTGTAAAAGGTAAGAAGGACTCCTTTAAGCGGTGGAAAACCAGTCCAAGTGAGATTAGTAAAAGGGAGCACAGGCTGTGGCAAATCAAATGCAAGACTGAGATCAGGCAGGCAAAAAGGGACCAGGAGGAGCATATTGCAAAAAACATAAAGACCAACAATAAAAATTTCTTCAAATATATTAAAAATAGGAAACCAGCCAGGGAGGCAGTGGGGCCCTTGGATGACCATGGGGTAAAAGGATTACTGAAGGAGGATAGGGAAATGGCTGAGAAGCTGAATGCATTTTTTGCCTCCGTCTTCACTGTGGAAGATGAGAACATTTTGCCCACCCCAGAACCACTAATTTTGGAAGGGGTGTTAAAAGACCTGAGTCAGATTGAGGTGACAAAAGAGGAGGTCCTACAACTGATAGACAAATTAAAAACTAATAAGTCACCGGGTCTGGATAGCATACATCCAAGAGTTCTGAAAGAACTCGAAGTTGAACTTGTGGGTCTTTTGACAAAAATCTGTAATCTTTCATTGAAATCTGCCTCTGTTCCTGAGGACTGGAAGGTAGCAAATGTCACCCCCATCTTTAAAAAGGGTTCCAGAGGAGATCCGGGAAATTACAGGCCAGTCAGTCTGACTTCAATACTGGGAAAGTTGGTAGAAAGCATTATCAAGGACAGAATGAGTAGGCACATTGATGAACACGGGTCATTGGGGAAGACTCAGCATGGGTTCTGTAAGGGAAGATCTTGCCTCACTAACCTGTTACATTTCTTTGAGGGGGTGAATAAACATGTGGACAAAGGAGACCCGATAGATGTTGTTTATTAGGGTTTGTAGAATCTTTCAGGATCAAGTGCCGTGTTCTACTGGAGAAAGTTTTCCTTCCAGATGTTTCGTTCTCAGCTGCGGAGAACATCCTCAGTGGCGTTGCAGCCGGAGCAGGCGCTCAGACCTTCTTGGCTGCTGTGCATTGAGTGGGTTGCAACGCCACTGAGGATGTTCTCCGCAGCTGAGAACGAAACGTCTGGAAGGAAAACTTTCTCCAGTAGAACACGGCACTTGATCCCGAAAGATTCTACAAACCCTAATGATGTTACCAGCCGTGAAAACCTGAAATCTTAGATATTGTTTACCTTGACTTCCAGAAAGCTTTTGATAAAGTTCCTCATCAAAGGCTCCTTAGAAAGCTGGAGAGTCATGGAGTAAAAGGACAGGTCCTCTTGTGGATCAAAAACTGGCTGAGTAATAGGAAGCAGAGAGTGAGTATAAATGGGCAGTCTTCGCAATGGAGGACGGTAAGCAGTGGGGTGCCGCAGGGCTCGGTACTGGGTCCCATGCTCTTTAACTTGTTCATAAATGATTTAGAGTTGGGAGTGAGCAGTGAAGTGGCCAAGTTTGCGGATGACACTAAATTGTTCAGGGTGGTGAGAACCAGAGAGGATTGTGAGGAACTCCAAAGGGACCTGTTGAGGCTGGGTGAGTGGGCGTCAACGTGGCAGATGCGGTTCACTGTGGCCAAATGCAAAGTAATGCACATTGGGGCCAAGAATCCCAGCTACAAATACAAGTTGATGGGGTGTGAACTGGCAGAGACTGACCAAGAGAAAGATCTTGGGGTCGTGGTAGATAACTCACTGAAAATGTCAAGACAGTGTGCGTTTGCAATAAAAAAGGCCAATGCCATGCTGGGAATTATTAGGAAGGGAATGGAAAACAAATCAGCCAGTATCATAATGCCCCTGTATAAATCGATGGTGTGGTCTCATTTGGAGTACTGTGTGCAGTTCTGGTCGCCGCACCTCAAGAAGGATATTATAGCATTGGAGAAAGTCCAGAAAAGGGCAACTAGAATGATTAAAGGGTTGGAACACTTTCCCTATGAAGAAAGGTTGAAACGCTTGGGGCTCTTTAGCTTGGAGAAACGTCGACTGCGGGGTGACATGATAGAGGTTTACAAGATAATGCATGGGATGGGGAAAGTAGATAAAGAGGTACTTTTCTCCCTTTCTCACAATACAAGAACTCGTGGGCTTTCGAGGAAATTGCTGAGCAGACAGGTTAAAATGGATAAAAGGAAGTACTTCTTCACCCAAAGGGTGATTAACATGTGGAATTCACTGCCACAGGAGGTGGTGGCGGCCACAAGCATGGCCACCTTCAAGAGGGGTTTCGATAAAAATATGGAGCAGAGGTCCATCAGTGGCTATTAGCCACAGTGTGTGTGTGTGTGTATATATAAATTTTGCCACTGTGTGACACAGAGTGTTGGAATGGATGGGCCATTGGCCTGATCCAACATGGCTTCTCTTATGTTCTTCTTATGTCTTCATAATAAATTACATAAATATTGTTTTTAAATAACATCAGTCTGGTTATATGCATGCAACTTCCCTGAGAACCCACAGTGCCAGCCCATTGAGTCCTTGACACTGTACCTAGATAATTTTTAAAAAATTCAAAAGAATAAACATTTTATCTTTCATGGGGGAAAATTTCATACACGTGTATGGTATTAGCAATACCATAGAACTGACAGTAGTTTGCGCTTATTAAAAAGTTATATCTAAGTAGTGTTCCCTTTAAGCTGAGTTAGTGTGAGCTAGTTTTAGCCTCTGGTTCACACATTTTTGTCTTAGCTCAGGAAAAATGGCCTCAGAGCAAGCTAATTTATGCAATAGCTCACAATTTTAATGTCAGTACCTCACAAAGTAGAATTTTTGCTCACAAGACTCAACAGCTTAGAGGGAGTATTGCATTTAAGAATCATAATACTAAAGGTATATATACAGGCCTCAGAGATTCAGTGGGAGCTCACAGGAGCATAGCTCCTGAACCTTTCTGAGAGTTCCAGCTCCTCCTCCTGAGAGTTCCACCTCCTTGTCCATTGAATAGTATTACAGCTGCATAACAATCCCTGAATGAGCTCCACCACCTATTTTTGTACAAAACAACTCCTGTATACGTGTGTGTGTGTGTGTGTGTGTGTATATAAGGTATGTATACTAAAGGTATATATTATACCCTCAAGGTATAAGACTATATAAACCATTCACTAGAAAACTTAAAAAACAAACTATAACTTTCAGATTAAATCATGATTTCTGGTCTAAGTTTCCTTTTTAAAAAATTAATTAAATATTAATTCCATTGGAAAAGATGGTTTTGTTTTATTTCATCAAAACATTCTTGTGTTTTACCAATTTATTGATAGCATATGGTTACAGAACTTAATTTCCCTTCGTTGCTTCAATACTAACCCATATGACTTTTCAATCCCCCCATCAAAACATTCTTTATATTTTCTTACTGAACCTGGAGGAGGGTTGTCAAGTCAAGTCATTTCTGCACCTCTGCTGAGAAAGTGACAAAAACTCATAATCATAGTCTATCAATTGGTCCAATGTAGAAATCCCCCTTTCAGTCCAAACCTTCTATCAAAAAATGTTATCAATTTTTAGGTCTGGATTGGTCCATAACATTAATTTAGGTGCTGTTATTAGAACTAAAATGTCTATTAAGTGCTTGACACTGGGAGATCACATGTCTGATCAATTAACTATTAACATGAAGGGCAGGAAACATATTCTTTGAAGCTCTTTAATAGGCTTCTTGGGAACTGAACAACTACACAGCAGGGCTCTCGGAACAGAGTAATGTGAGATATAGAAAGAATCCATCCACTTTACTCCTCTCAATTACAGTTTGCTGTGGAGCTTAAGCACTCTGTTAAGTTGCTGCTTACCAGACAGAGGTTGCTTGAAGTTTAACCATTCCTAGAAATGCTTAATGTTACCTACTTGAGCTATTTTATCAAAATATTAAAGAAATGGTAACTGTTTTCTGCTCCCAAACCTGCACCATGAATAATCTTGAGGAAAGAAGATCCACAATAGTTCTAAGTATCAGAATAAACAAGTTTATAGCAATGGGAAACAGTGTAGTTCTTGGTATCCTTTATCTTTCTGGCAACAGCAGTATTTAAATGTGTAATTGTTCCATTTCTTAATGCCAGTACTGAAATCTAAAATTAAAAACACAGGTAAGAAGTATGGGCTCATTTCAGTTGATTGTGGGTCCAGAGTCCAAGACTGCTCAGCAGAAGCCAATTTTCTTACAGTTCCCTCACGAACGCTGAGTGCAGAGGTAATACATAAGCACTAGAAGGGGCATTACAGGAAATGAGAACACACACACCCTTCACTTTCTGTATGCATTCCCTTGATGTGCCATACAAATTACTCATGCACACCCCAATCCTTGCTATTACCTTATGCATATATATCCATGTTGGTGATGCCTGAGGGAGAGGGAATAGACATCACAACTTGGCTTTACTGAAGTTTGTGTGACTCCTTGATGCGTACCTGTATTGGACCCTTTAAGGACAAAAGTTGAATATTCATACAGATCAGACCCAACATTTATTCTTATTTCAGTTATTAAAAACACACTTCTTTAAGTGCTCCTTGTGTTTATTCTTATTTCAGTTATTAAAAACACACTTCTTTAAGTGCTCCTTGTGTTCAACAAACAAACATGGGAGAGGAAATTTCAAAAGAAACTTCTGATGGAATATTGAAGGTGGTGATGAGAAGGGAAGGCCGCTGCTATTTAGAAAGAGAAAATGTACTTCAGTGCACACAAGTAATTTTGTACACCCAGAGGGCTAGCTATATTGTGTCTATTATGATACATGTTACACATCCCCAACCATACATACTGATTATGGAAAATCTTTGGTGTAATTTGTACCATGAGGCTTTTAAAAGTCCTGGAAGGACATACATTTCAACACACGAACATATTCTGTGGCTTCCAAAATTCACTGGTGAGATAATTGACAGGAACTCACTCGTGAACAGATTTCTTGGGATGAAATATCTTTTCTCCTTCTGTAATGCATGGAATAATCCATATAAAACTAGGTTAAAAGCCTTTTAACATTTTAGATCTAATACATTATATGGAGTTTGCTTTACTGGTAAGCCATTTATTTAATCTAAGAAAGTACACTACTCTGGAAAGATCCGTTCATAAAGATATATTGGCTACTAATATCCTTATTTTTCAAATTCAAAATGTCATTGCTTTGTTTTATTACATGTTCTAATAGGATAATAAAATGAAACCAATGTGTAATTCATATACCTGTTCATTGTTTTATTTACTATCTGATATATGCCAATAAAGGCTTGTGTGTTTGTTAAAAAGAAGAGTCTTGCTGGATTAGAAGACTGGTCCATTTAGTTCAGCATCTTGTTTCACAGAGTAGTCAATCAGTTGCCATGGACGTTCAACAAACAAGCCACAGAAACCAAGGCTGTATTTCCCTGATGTTGCTTACTAGCACTGGTGTTCAGAAGTTTATTGTCTCTGAATGTGTAAGTTTTTAGTTATTACGACTAGTAGCCATTGACTGATTTATCCTAGATCAGAGGTGGCCAAACTGTGGTTCAGGAGCCACATGTGTGGCTCCTGAATATTGTGTGGCTCCTGAAGCCCCCACTGCCCCATCAGTCAGCTTGGAGAAGACATTTCTCTCTTTAAATCACTTCTCCAAGCCAAGCCAGCTGACAGCTTGGAGAATACATGCAAAGTTAAAGTTGCTTTCTTTCTACCTCCACCTCATCTATTTGTCTTCCTTCCTTCCAGCTCTCAAACATCTGACATTCATGTCTTGCGGCTCTCTAATATCTGACATTTATTCTATTCTCTTACACTGAGCAAGATTGGCCACCCCTATCCTAGATGAATTAAAGCCATCTGTGCTAGTATCGCTCACTACATAAATTGGCAGTGAATTCTGCAGTTTAGTTACTAATTGAATGAAGAACTGCTTCCTTTGTTCTGAATATTTTTCCCATTAACTTGGTTGGGTATTCTGCATCATGTAAGGGGAAGAAAAAGTTTTCTGAATTCCTTTTGCTACCCTATTCCATGAGCCTTTCCTATTGGTGAGTTTATGTGTGTATGTGAGAAAGAGGGAGAGGGAGAAAGAGTGAGAGAGAGAGGGGGGGAGAGAGAGAGATGTGTTATATTTGTTCTTTACTAATCCACTGAGAGCAAGATCCTGTAATTTTTGGGTTTTCAACATGATTGCCATTCAGAGATACGCCAACCAAATGTGTTCAAGATTGTTGGATGCATGTCACTGGGGCCCATTAACTTGAATTAATTCAGATTGCTGAAATAATCTTTGATATGCTTCTTTTTATTTGAACACAGGCATTTCTTCCTATAAAAGGGTTGCACTTGCCTGTAACTGCTGTTCATTAAATGATCTTCTGTGCAGGCACACATTCAAATTGCCCCTGCCTAATGTGGAAATGCCCAAAAGTCACAATAATGAACTTCTCAAACCTGATTGAAATCTGAAACAAATCAGGTACTGAGCAGGTCAGCCATATCTGTTCTCATCTAGATATGCTGCCAAGTTTCAGAACTGTAGCGGTGATCTGAAAATGACCCCCCCCCCCCCCCCGCTGGCTGCCCAAGAATAATAAGCTTTATAAAACCCAAGCCAAATTTCCTTTGAATTTCTGTTTGGATTACAAAGAAATTGGTCCTATTCCTAGTTGACAACATTCTTTCCCAATCCTTCCAGCAGCAGAGTCTGGGAGATAAACAAACAAGGGTCCTTTTCTGATGTGTTACTAACACAAAGTTCCCTGGCAATTGTGGCTTGTCAGGACTTCTGACTAAGATTTCTTCCTTCTTGATTCTTAATACCAGGAGTTCTTCAGAGCTTCTAGAAAACTCCTAGAAAAAGCCTGAGCTGTTCCCAGTAAGTCCCTAAAAATTCTTGGAAAGCTCAATCTGAATTCAGATGGACAAAATTCATCCATCTGTAGTTCTACTTTTGAGTTGAAGAGACAACAGAGTATGTTCACTGTCAAGCTCTCCTTTTTAAAAACTCTTTCTTGTTGACTGTAATACCAGGGGGCCCAAACCTTTCTGAGTCTGCAAGGATCTAGGAATTCTGACAGAGGGTCTCAGGCACAAATGCAAAATGGTTGCCCCAGGAGGCAAAGCCAAACATAAAATGGCTGCCACAGGAGACAGAGCTAGGCTTCCCAATCTCCCGCTGGGGGCGGGGGATTCCCTGATTTTCAAGCCCCTCCCCTGCTGGTCAAAAATCCAGAAGCGGGTGACAAAATGGCCATTTTTGTGCCACCTTAGAATTGCTCTTTATGGTGCCAGGAAGACCTCCAGGGAGTCACATGGTTGGTTCCTTAAAGGATGCACTGGCACGCAACTTTTATTTTCCCCAATGGCGCCGCCCCAGCCAGTGCACTTCCTGTCTCTGAGAAGTGGGCTCCACCATGGGGGGGGGGGAGCTCTCAAGCTCCTTGCTACCAGCAGGACCTTTGGAGAAAGTAAGATTCCAAACAAACCCACACAGCCTTACTTGCCTTCTTTCATTCCTTCTTTCTATGAGATACTGTTTCCCAAATGCTTTTTAGTTAGGAATGACAATATTAGACCATTCAATTCACAGGCATGCCAACACAACTATGATCCAGAAAAGGAATATCAGTGTGAAAAATGCATGGGGGTATGAACACTGCTTCCTAATTAACTGCAGCAGAATTTGAAGGAGTATGTTCAAACAAAAGAGAAACATGAACAAACCTAGAGCTTTGCAGAGGTTCCTAGTGTCTGCCTGTACAAACAAGTCAACCAGGGTGGTTTAGCAATAGAAATTGCCTGGTATCCTATTAGATATACTGCCAATACAAAG
Source organism: Heteronotia binoei (assembly GCF_032191835.1). Taxonomy (NCBI): domain Eukaryota; kingdom Metazoa; phylum Chordata; class Lepidosauria; order Squamata; family Gekkonidae; genus Heteronotia; species Heteronotia binoei. The sequence continues at coordinate 133,272,896 of NC_083243.1, read as the reverse complement.
ACAGGGCACTGAGATTTTTAAGGCTGGTGTGGCACTTGACAAAGCATGTGTCTGATTTCTTCTTGTTAATCCACCTGAACAGCAGGGGTGTTTTAAGGATGTTTCCCAAAGTGATGCTTAAATTGGTGTTTGTGTTTCCTGAACCAGTAAATCATTGTTTATAGTCCATCTTTCTTGCTGAGGCTCAAGACAGATTAGATGGTGTAAAACAATATAATCAAATAACATGAGATATCCAATAAGCAAAACAGTAGCCAAAAAAGGAAACAATACAAAAAAGAGTATCAAACATGATATAAACAATGCAAAAATAGAAAACAGTAGAAAAGGTAAAAAATAGTAGAAAAAGTAGAAAGCAGAATACAGTAATAGCAAGATAACCAAGAATATACTGACTAAAATATATGTTCATTTTTAAAATATTTGTCATCTACTTTCCATCTTAAGTTAGGTCTTTTATAAATGAATCATTTGATCATTTATTGACTACAGACAAGTACTGTGAAATATCCACTGAAGTCAAGTATGCCACAGTGTAAGTGGCTGATTTCCTTTTAAACTTTGATTATAGTAGCTTGTGTCCTGCAAGATCTACTAGTACAGTAGACCTCACAGACTTTTCACTTCTCCCTCTTGCTGTGGTCTACTAACTCCCCCCTCCCATTTTGTTTCTGGCAAACAGTGGACTCATAAGAACAGCATAGCAGGAAATGTGGAGGTCTACAATAGGAGGGGAAAATAGGTGGAAATCACTCCCCCTTCCAAAGATGTAATTACTCTTCCATCTTCAAGACCAAGTGGTAGGATACAAGCTGAAGTCATTTACTAGTAAGGACAAGAACAAGGGATGCTTGCCCCTATCCTGCAACAGTCAGGGGCAGACTTAGCAAAGCTTTTCAGGCGGCCAGCCCTAGATCATGACCTCTTTATGACATACACTGGAAGATGAAAGTAATACTTAAAACACCTCATAACAGTGAAACCACAAGAACAAACAAGTACAAGTTTAAACAATTAAAACATAGAATTAATGCTCCTAGAAAGCAAAAATGTCCTTAGTAATAGCTAATTGCAACAAATGAGAATACAATACTTAGCCTTTCTAATAAATTATGAATTATTTATTTACTCATTTATACTCCATCTGTCTCGCCAACAGGGACCCAAAGCAAAGCAATACTTACATAGTTCTCCTTTCCTCTACTAATCCTCACAACAAGCCCACAAGGTAGATTAGGCTGAGGGTATGTGAAGGCTCCAGGTAACTCATTGAGCTTCCATGGCAGACTGGGGATTTGAACCTGGGTCTCCCAGATCCTAGTCTGATACTCTAACCACTATACTGTGTTGTTATGATATAAAAGGCACCCAGTGAGAACTCTTAACTGATTTATCCATATGTAATGACTCATGATTTTATCTATAGATAATTTATTGCCACATACTTCCTGATACCCATTTCTACATTTGTTACTAAGATCTGCAAGTATATGGAGTTGTCTTGAAATACTTTTCCAAATTATAAAAAAAGTATATAGAGCAAAATAAGATCATGCTATTTACTTAAAGTTTACCTTTAAAGGAGGCAACATATGACATTTTTGAAATGTATTAAGATTAATTTATTCTTCCAAATCATTTTAAACATTACTAATTACCATGATTTAGTAGAAGCTGCTGAAAGTAACTGAATTTATTTATGTGAAATTAAAAAGTAATATTGAAAGTAGTTTGTTAATGAAGAATAAAAGAATTTTGAAATTCAATAATGGCAAATTTTGCTTATTAGTTAGCCAGCAACTACTTTTTTTTCCAAGTACCATCTACAAATAGCAATTGAACTAGACCTACCTGGATAAGATGAGATGGAATGGTGATGATGCAGGCAGACAAAGAAGTTCTGAGGAGGCCACGGAGAGCATACAGAAATCTTGTGAGGCTATGAATATTTTGTGGATTCTCATTGCAACAAATATCATCACCCCATAGTATGGAACCAAGACTCTGAATTCCAATCCTCAAAATGTTTCTTTGCTTTTTCTATCATATATGAGAAAAATAAAATTAGTGAAATCTGAAACATTAAAGGCAAGAAGCAGATCTCGGAAATTTGAGGGTATTCTCTTATTACATGAAGGGGTAAAGAGGAAGAAGCCAATGAGTGGGGAAAGAAACCTGTAATCAAAGGCAAGTGCGCTCTTAGGATTCCCCATGACTCTTTCAGTGCTAAATGAGAGACTGTCCCAGGGACTTCTGTGCTATTGCAGAACCATCTTGGGCATCCTCTAATTGTCTCTAAAACTGAGTAGGAGCTTCTCTAATATGCATGAGGAGTGATGACACTGTCGATATTGAGAAGATCTTAAACAGTGAGGCTAGGAGAACCAACTTCCACTTGACTGAAGAAGTTGGTAACAGCTGCCATTTAAAACATAAATTTGACATAAGACATGTGTTGAACATATTATGCATTTTTTGAAACTACTTTATATCATTCAAATTATCAGTCAACAAAATGATCTTCATCTTGCATTTGCAGATTAGACTGCTCAAGTTTATATTATGAAAATAATTGAGAACCTTTTTTTGCCCAATGTTAAAATGTTATGTTTCTTAATCATATTGAAAGACATTTTGTTTTTTTAATGGACAACCAAATGAAATGAGAGGAAAACCATGAATTGTGTTTCATTGTGTTTCAAAAGGCAAATAGGAACCAGGGGTGACCTGCTCTGATTCAGAGTAGTGGTATCAGAAGACTTAAGTGTTTTTCACAGACCGTTTTTACTAGTTTCTCTGCTGCAGAATAAGAGCCCCGTGGCGTAGAGTGTTAAAGCTGCAGTACTGCAGTCCTAAGCTCTGCTCACGACCTGAGTTCAATCCCCGGCAGAAGTTGGATTTTCAGGTAGCCAGCTCGAGGTTGACTCAGCCTTCCATCCTGCTGAGGTCGGTAAAATGAGCACCCAGCTTGCTGGGGGGAAAGTGTAGACGGCTGGGAAAGCCAATGGCAAACCACCCCGTAAAAAGTTTGCCGTGAAAACGTTGTGAAAGCAATGTCACCCCCGAGTCGGAAACGACTGGTGATTGCACAGGGGACCTTTCCTTTCCTGCTGCAGAAAACAAAGCAGTACCTTTGTATTTTCCTGGAAGAGAAACCAGCAGCCTTGAGAAGTGTGTTTGAATGCCTGAACACATAGGTTCAGTTAATGGTTTGTTCACCAGTTGTGCTCAGCACAGCCTAATGTTCAACTAACTGTTTCTCTGTGTTATAAAAGTTCAATTATGTTTCCTGGTGCAACCCTCCCCCCACCCCGAGTAATTGTGCATTCCTGCCTCTTTGTTTGCCATATTTCCAAAATGTTAAAATTTCACAATTAGTAGTATACAGTTGTGAGGTGTGTCCCTTTATCACTGTCTGACTTGTGATTAAGGCTGGGCATGAACTGAAATATGGACCAAAGTTCATTACAGTCTGGGGTGGGTGGGTGGGTGGACCATTCACCTAATCCCTGTGATCTGGGCCATGAGCAAAGGGTCAATGAGTGAATCCCTGAGTCAATCCCTGAGTGAAGTTGCTGCTCAACGTTCACTCATGTGACATTTAAATTTTGCAAAGTGTCATGGTGCATGAATGAAGGCTGAGTAACAACTTTACCCACTTTCTTTCCACTTGCAAGAGCTGAAAGCTACTTGCTCCATTTAAAGGCACTTCTGCTACAGCTACAGGAGTCCTCCCACTCGCTTCATCATGGGATCTGTACGACAGCCTCAATTTAAAAGGGGCTTTACCATTGGATAGGCATGTCACTCTCTAAGAGGTGGGATCTGGGCAGGAAAGAGCAAGACAGGGAAGCAAGCCTTAAAGGGACGCAGAAGTTCTTTCTCCTTTGCCCGTTTTCCTGGAATGCAACTATGGCAAAGCAGTTGTGCGATCTGTGCTTCTTGCTTACTTCCTCCTCCTTTTACATATGTATGAACAGAACCTCCTCATGTGCATGTGCTTTGAGTTCTGTCTGATTTACTTGTGAATAAATATTCCCAGGCTCAAACTAAACCCTCCCCCTCCAAAAAACCCCCCAACTTGATTAATAGAACCCAGAAGAGGGTGAACCTGGCATTCACTCACATGCTGCACCACTTTGCAAAATCCCTTTAAAAGTTAAATGGCTTTTGCAAACTGGTGCAGTGCATGAGTGAATACTGAGCAGTGGTTTCATCAACATCCAGTTCACCTGAAAGTGATGAATGGACCAAATGGACAGCATTCCAGTCTGTAAAAACCATGGGGTCCGTGAACCCCATGGACCCCAGACCTTGATGGACCAGAGTTTTTTGCTGGACCAAGCCCATTCCTACTTGTGATTGCAAGTAGGTAGAGTTGTCAACAGGCCTGCAGACAAATGTCCTGTCCCTTTAATAGAGGCTTAATGTGTGGAAATGAGCAGCTGAAGAACTGAACACATGCTTAACCAACTATCAGTTTTGATAGTGCCTATTACCTATCTAATATGAAGGGGAACTGAACTCAGGCATCCCCTTACACTATCCTTTTAATAGGTACTTGGGGTTGCATAAGAATCTGTTGATTGAGGGCTTCAGATAGACTTATTTTAATTAATGAGATGGAAGAGTGTTATTAGTATTTTGCTTCCTTGGTTTTAAAACAACAAATAAAATAAACTATAGATTTTTCCCTCATGCCTTAAAAATGGCTTCAACTATTGTTGGTTCTAGTAAAATAAAAATATCAAGGATCTCTTTTGGTACTATTTTTATGTTTTATCCAATGTGCAAGTCTATAAACCATTACTAGTGTGCAAGATTATAAACTATTACACATTTCCAGTAACAGGTTATTTGTTGTCTGCTCCCAGGGTTTTCATGTCACTTTGATGCTGCTGTTTCATCTATTCTGTATGATTTCCTGCTTCCAAAAGGACTTGTCATCATGTTGGAGGAGCAGCTCAACATACTGTACTGGAGAAACTGTTATGACATGTCTGTTGCTATAGTTACCATAGCAGAGGTGCCTGTCAGGGACCAATTTACTTCTCCAGAAGGGCACTGTTACCACTGAGGGGGAAACAGTCTTGCCCATAAAGCTCAGCATACACTAGAAAACTAAATTAACCAGGAGAATTCTGCTTCATAAACATTTATAAGTGATCTAAAATGCAAAAGCATTAAAGAGGTAAGATAATCAAAGATTCTGCTGCTCAAAGTACTGCATTAGTGTTAATATTTTGGGCAGAGTAAAATATCTGCAAAGATTTATTCTTGCACTGGCAAGGGTAACTGTAATAAAGTGTAACTAACAGATCATGACTATTAGTTATAAATATTAAGCATTTGATACTTTTATTTAGGTAACCTAAGGGCTCACTCAGTAACTCTACCACAATAACAGGCTAGGTACTGTTTTATTTAGAATATATTTGCATCTACATGTACATGACTGATTATTCATGAACAGTTAAAAAGACCCGAGTGAAAGCTGCAAAGAATTTAAAAGCATGGCCAGGATTCCAAAAGGCCTCTACAACAACAAGGGACTATACCTGGAAGGAATACTGGTAAGTCATGGCCAGGATTCCAAAAGGCCTCCACAACAAGGGACTATACCTGGAAGGAATACTGGTAAGTCACCCCACCTTGTGTACACAGAAGCATTTCACACATACACACACACCTCTTTGGACCTTGGCCTACATATAGGAACAGTTTAAAAATGATCCAGTCAGTCCCCAAAACTCGTCATTAAACATATGCAGCTCTCCAAGAGTGAGAGAGTTGCTGATAGGGTTGCCAAGTCCAATTTAAGAAATATCTGGGGACTTTGGGGGTGGAGCCAGGAGACTTTGGGGGTGGAGCCAGGAGACATTAGGGGTGGAGCCAAGATCAAGGCTGTGACAAACATAATTGAACTCCAAAGGGAGCTTTGGCCCTCGCATTTAAAGGGACGGCACACTTTTTCAATTCCTCCCTTCCATAGGAAATAATGAAGGATAGGGGCACCTTCTTTTGGGGCTCATAGAATTGGGCCCCCTGGTCCAATCTTTTTGAAACTTGGGGGTTATTTTGGGGAGAGGCACTAGATGCTATACTGAAAATTTGGTGCCTCTACCTCAAAAAACAGCCACCCCCGAGCCCCAGATACCCATGGATCAATTCTCTATGATTTGCCTTGTAGTTAGCAACATTTTGCTCACTTCCCTTCCCCCCCCCCTTTCCATATTCATCACCTTACATTTTAAATATGAATTTGGTGTTACATTTTCTTTTTATGAATTTGGTGTTATCATGGTAACTTTGCACCCATGGACAAAACCTTCTTTTGGACTCCCCAAGGAAGGTCACTAAGAAAATCCAGGCGTTCTTAATATGTAGAAGAGTCTTTCAAGAGGCAGAAAAGATTGTTTAGTTTCCAGGGGAGGGAGGGAAGGGAGCGGGGCCAATCACCTGCCTGGCTGAGCTTGGCAACATTCAAGGGTGGGCCGTCGGAGACCTTCGGGGTGGAGTCTTGGGGAGGGGGCGTCAGGATCCAGCCAGCCAGCCGTGCTGCCAGCAAGGAAGAGGCTCTGCCTGGCGGTAGGGTCTCCTCAGGAGGAGAGAGGGGGGGCTGCCCAGGGAAGGGGTTGGGAGCGCGCTAGGACGGGGGCTGCTGCGCTTCTCCCGAGCTCTGGCGCCTTCGCCTTCCCCCCACCCCCGACAGCTCCCTCCCTCCCATCCCCTGCCCTCTTTGCCATTTGGGTTCGCCCTCCAGAGCGCCCCCCTCCAGCTGGTCTTGAGGAGAAGCGGGAGTCGCCCTCTCCCGTGGCTGGCTGCGCTCCACTCCGAAGAGTCTCAAAGCAGCTCACAATCGCCTTTCCCTTCCTCCCCCACAACAGAGACCCTTACACTTAAGAGATCCGCACACTTAACCACTACACCAAACTGGCAGGGACTCCTCGGGAGGAGAGAGAGGGACTGCCTCTTTGGCCGCGCGCTGGGCAGGGGTGCTCCTGCTGGGCCGTGTGTGTTTGTGTGCTGCCCTTCTCCGGTCCGGAGCTCCCGCACGTTGGCCTCCCCCGCCCCCCACCGCGAAGGCTCCCTCCCTCCCGTCCCCTTCCCTCCTTGCCTTTTGGGGCCTTCTTGATCGAGAGGCCAGTGGGCTCCTGAGCGCCCCTCTGGCTGGCCTGGGGGGAAGGAAAGGGGGGGGGTTGCCCTTTGTGGCCGGCGGGGCCTTGGAGTGCAGCAGGGCGCAGAGGGGGGGGAGGAGCCAGCCAGCAGGTGCCCGGGCCATGCTGTGCTCGAGGCACAGCCTGTGCCTGGCGGTAGGGTCTCCTTGGGAGGAGCGAGAGGGGCTCCCTCCCGCACCGTTTCCTGAGGAATGGCTTGGGGTAGGGTTGCCGTTTCCCCCTTCTCCCCCCGCTTCCATTTTTTGGGGGAGCGGGAGAAGAGGGTGGAAATCCTGGGATCCCCCGCCAGGGCGGGAGGGTTGGGACCCCTAGTTGCTGATGAGGGAGTGGGGATTAGTAGCAAGCAGGCTTTTTTTGAGCAGGAACGCAGGGTGTCAGGGGTTGTGGCCTAATATGCAAATGAGTTCTTGCTGGTCTTTTTCTACAAAAAAGTCCTGTGTAAGACAATGGTGATATCAGGGGACATGGCCTAATATGCAAATGAGTTTGTGCTGGGCTTTTCTACAAAAAAAAGCCCTGGTAGCAAGAAATTCAAGAATACGGAGAATTTAGCTCCTTGCCTACAGGGCTGTGGTACTGCTTTGTGCCAGTCCCAATTTTAAATAAGCCATGAAACTACTATTGGCTCTTGATGAGCCTTTTGCTTCCTTGTATGAAACAGCCAATCAGAAAGGTGCTGGATAACGGAAGATTGGTATCACTTACCGTGAAGCTTCCTTCTCGGTGGACTGGCAGCGGGTCGGTCCGACTACTGGGTATAGGCTCCTCCTCCTCGTCACAGGGTCGGGTGCTCCAATCGATCCGGAGGGGGAGTGGCCTATACCACCCAGGACGCGCCAGTTGTATCCAAGCCGCATCCCCCTAATAATAAAAATTTTCACCACCTCCCCATTCACGTACAGAGACGAATAAATGAGAAGATTAGTTTATTACAGTTCAACACACCATACAAATGGCAGATTGAAAGAAAGTCACTGTTAAGCAAAGCAAAGGTAACATCCTCCCCACAGGGAAAGCACCATTGCTCCAGGATCCATCTCCAAAACTCAGGAAGCCGCTCAACCTTTAACGGGCGGGCCGGACCGACCCACTGCCAGTCCACCGAGAAGGAAGCTTCACGGTAAGTGATACCAATCTTCCGTTCTCCGGTGGTCTGGACAGTGGGTCGGTCCGACTACTGGGACGTAACAAAGCTGAACATCCCCGGGCGGGACCGGCTTCCCTGTTTAGAGTGCATGCTGCAGCATACGCCTCCCAAAGGCCGCCTCTGCTGAAGCCCATTTATCCACTTTATAGTGCCTGGTAAAGGTATGTACCGATTTCCAAGTCGCTGCCTTACACACAGCTTCTAAGGACGGAAAGGACCGGTACACAGCTGATGTTGCAGCACCCCTTAGAGAATGGGCCGTGATCCCATCTGGAGGGGTTTGACCTTGGGCCTTGTAAGCCAAAACAATACACTCCCGTAGCCACCTGCTAAGGGAGGAAGTGGAGACCTGTCGTCCCTGCGACTACTTGCTAAATGAAACAAACAATGCATCAGACTTCCTCCAGTCTTTTGTGCGATCAATGTAAAAACTAAGTGCCCTCCTAACGTCTAAACAGTGCAGCTCCCTTTCCTTGGGAGACTGGGGGTTGGGACAAAAATTTGGAAGAACCAACTCCTGGGACCTATGAAAGACAGAATTAACTTTAGGAATGAAAGATGGGTCTGGCCTCAGCACCACCCTTTCATTATGGAAAACACAAAGTTCCTAGTCGACCGACAGGGCCCTTAACTCAGACACTCTCCGTGCTGTAGTGATACCCACTAGAAAAATTGTTTTTTAGAATCAGTTCCTTCAGTCCACAGGAAGCCATAGGTTCGAAGGGACGCCCACACAACGCAGTTAGTACTATATTCAACTTTCACGAGGGGAATCTATGTACCTGTGGGGGCTTAAGGAGAGCAACACCCTTCAGGAACCGTTTAATGTGCGGATGCGCTGACAAGGACTTACGTCCCCGCACCCCCTGTATAGACGATATGGCCGCCACCTGACGCCGTAGCGTGCTGGTAGAAAGCCCCTTGTCTGCCCCTTCCTGAAGAAAACCTAGAATACCATTTACCTTCACCTTCATCGGATCCCACCCCCGTAAGGTAGACCACGAAGCAAAAACCTTCCAGGTGGTATTGTATATCCTATTAGTGGAACACTTACGCGATGCTAACATAGTGTCCACCACTCTGGTGCTACAACCTAGTTCCTTGAGCTGTAACCGCTCAACTTCCAAACTGTCAATTGCAACATGTCTGGTTGAGGATGAGACATGCTGCCCTGTGTCAGAAGGTCATCCCTCCCTGGCAGCCGCCAAGGAGGCTGAATAGACAACCTCAGGAGCTCCTGGAACCATGACCGTCTCGGCCAGAAGGGAGCCACCAACACCATCTCCGCCTTTAGTTCCACCACCCTCTGTAACACCCTGGGTAATAGAGGAAGGGGCGGGAAGGCCTACACTAGTCCCGTCGGCCATGCAGCGCTGAGGGCATCAGTTCCTTCTGCCCTTGTGTCTCTGACCTTGGCCAAGAACCTGTCCACTTGGCAACTTTCTGCCGTGGCAAACAAGTCCACCGACACAGGTCCGTACCTGTTCACTATTAGACGGAAGGTGTCCCTGTGTAACATCCACTCTGTTTGGTCCAGCCAGCGTCTGCTGAGCCAATCCGCTAGCAGATTGTCCTTCTCTGGAACATGCACCGCTTTGATTGACAGGAGATTGACTTCGGCCCACTCGAAGAGAACCTTCGCCTCGGCATGAAGTGATTTCACCCTGGTTCCTCCCTGTCGATTAACATATGCTTTGGCGGTTGAGTTGTCCGTTTTCACCAGGACATGGTGACCCCTCAGAACTGCCTGCAACCCTAACCGGATCGCCCTGAGTTCCAGGAAGTTGATACTGCGCTTCATCTCGTGAGGCTCCCACTGACCCTGGATCATTTGATCCTGTGAGTGAGCCCCCCAACCCCATAAACTGGCATCTGTAGTCATGCAAACCCTCTGAGGTTCGCGAAGCGGGTAACCTGGACTGAAAAGACCCGGGTTCAACCACCACTGTAACTGGGATGTCACCTCTAACGGTAGTGTCACCAGTTTGGGAATTTTGTTCCTTATAATCTCCTGAAAAGACCGCAGAAAAAATTGTAGGGGATGAGTGTGGAATCTGGCCCAAGACAGTAGATCCTGAAAGGACACCATCATCCCTAAGACTTGTGCTAACTTCATGACTGGCACCTTCGGTTGCTGTAACACCCCTTGCAGAAGGAGGCAAAACTTCTCCCATCTCTCTGGGGTTAAGAAGACTCTGTCCACCTTTGTATTTATTTCCTCTCCCAGATGCACTAGTATCTGAGAGGGAAGTCGATTGCTCTTCTCTAGGTTCACCACGAAGCCGTGAGAGCGCAACATGGTCACTGTCTGCTGCATGCCCTCCAGGCATTGCTGGTGGGACCCTGCCTTCACCAGAATGTCGTCCAGGGAAGGAAATAGGGCCACACCCCGCAATCTCAGCTCCGCCACCAGGGTCACCAGAATTTTTGTGAATACCCGGGGGGCAGACTTCAGACCAAACGGCAGGGCTCGATATTGAAAATGCTTCCCCCCGTAGGAGAAACGCAGAAAACTTCTGTGTGATTCCCGAATGGGAACATGCAAGTAGGCCTCTGACAGATCCAAGGAAGCCAGAAAAACCTGAGGCTGAATGGCTAGCAATACTGACCGTAGTGTCTCCATCTTGAAATGTTTTGTCAGGATGAACTTGTTGAGCCATTTCAGATCCAGAATGGTTCTGAACTCCCCGTTCTTTTTGGGAACTAAAAATATCACCAAATAGACCCCCAAACCCTGTTGAAGTACCGGGACGGCCTCCACTGCCCCTATATTCACCAAGTGCTGAATGGCCGACAACATTGCTCTGTGAGCAGATAAATCTTTTTTTCCGGGGAACCCCTCGAAAATGGTTGGGGGGAAGAGAGTGGAATTCCAAGGCGTAACCTTGTTCCACTACTTCTAGAACCCACTTGTCCTGAATTGACTGATTCCAAATGTCTGTGAAAAGGGAAGGACGACCCCCTATTTTGTTTGTCGGCTGGTGAGAGGCATAGTCACTGGGATCCTCCTTTCTTGGAGGGATTTTTGGAACCCTGATCTGCCTTCCCAGAGTAGTATGGTTTGGGATCACGCCCCTTCTGCTGCCACTTGCCTCTGAAGGGACGAAAGGAACCTGGTCTGGATGGTTTCTTCGAATCTCGAAAGGAAGGAAAGGACTTCCTCTGTTTTGACTCTTTACTCTTGGAAGGTAAAACCTTCTTTTTATCCTTATTCTCAATGAGGTATCTATCTAGACCCTCCCCGAACAACAAGGCTCCTTTAAAAGGCACCGCTGCCACCCTGGCTTGGGCTGCAGTGTCTACCTCCCAATTACGCAACCAAATGTTGCGTCTGGCAGCTACCCCACATGCCATGGCCCTGGCCGCCAGTTGCATAGTGTCTAATGAACTATCTGCCACGAAGGCAGCGGATAAAGCAATCTTTTTTAACTCGTCCTTGAACTCCTTAGGAGCTCCACTGTCTGCTGCTGCCAAGTTATTAGACCACGTGCACATTGCTCTGGCAAACAATGAAGACGTAGTGGCTGCCTTGATGGCCCAAGATGTCGCTTCAAACTCTTTGCGTAAGGCCTGCTCAACCCTCCTATCGCATGGATCCCTGGGTAAACCATCTGCGTCCATAGGAAGGACCGAATTGGAAATCAGGCTAGTTACAGGGTCATCCACTGTTGGTAACTTTAATCTCTTAGTAGCCTGTGGAATAAGCGAATAAAGTTTGGAGAGAACCTGTTGGTTTGCTTTAGGCTTAGTCGGACGTTCCCATTCCGCTTTGACTAAGGCAAAAAAGGCCGCAGGCAAAGGAACCCCTGTCTGAGCACTGCTCAATTTTGGCATCATCTCCCCTGAACCTGTGGGGAGATCAGGATCCAACTCCTCATTTTCTTTAGGAGTGGGTACAAAGTTGAGGGTCCTCAGTACTTTGGGAAGTAATTTTGAATAGTATTCAGAAGGAAAGAGCCTAGATTGAACAGTGTCAGTCTGCTCCTCCTTGTCTGACAGTTCACCCTCCTCCTTATCTGACTGCTCAGAGTTTTCTGATTCCTCAGCTGAGCTCAAGAGGGGGGAATCCAAACCCAAAGGAGGCTTGATCTTAGAGCGTCCTTCCATAGTGTCACTGGGACTAGTATCTCTGCCCCTTTTCCCTCCATCCTTCTTTTTTGGTTGTAGGGAAGCAGGGGAGTCCAGCTGCTGACGAAGGTCCTGTCCCAACTCTTTTAGCAGCTCTTTCTTAAGCCAAAGGACTAAATTTGACTTGGCATCCTCTCCTGTGAGGTCAAGATTCTGAGCCTCCTGTTGAGGAGTCAGAGCCCCAGACAGAAGAGGTAGATCACATTCGCTGTGTGAGTTGCTGTGAGAGCTAGTCGCCATTTTGTAGCTTCTCACGTCCCTATAAGGGAAGGAAAGGCAAAAGCAACTAAAAAAGAAGCGGGAAAAGGCTCAGAATGGAAGACAGAATGTCTCCGTTGCGCCCTCTATTGGGCCTTTTGGTATCTTGCCTTCCAGTCAGGAACAAACCCCCTCAGAGGCCTCTCTCTCTCTCACTCCTTTGCCAAGCCTATACGACTAGGCAGTCCGAAGGAGAGACAACGCGGGCAGCCTGGGGACCCATCTGAAGCCCCATGGACTCGCGCGCAGCCCTGTTGCTGTAGGGCGGCTTACCGCGCTGCCTCTGCGCTTGCCGCCTCTCTTTCCTTCCGGCTTGGTTCCAATCGCGACTGCGAGGGAACGAAGCGCTGCGGGCGCCTGCCGTTCGCTCAAGGTCTACTCGTGAGTAGACCCTGCAGACTGCCGCCACCGGTGTTGTTGGGACCGATCCCAACGCTTCCGGTCTGTTTTGTTTCAGTAATCCGGATCTTCTGCGCTTCTCAGCAAGCGCCTGGAGAAAAACCGTTCTGCCTCGTGCAGGGCCGGGAGAAGAACTGGCGCGTCCTGGGTGGTATAGGCCACTCCCCCTCCGGATCGATTGGAGCACCCGACCCTGTGACGAGGAGGAGGAGCCTATACCCAGTAGTCGGACCGACCCACTGTCCAGACCACCGGAGAAGCTATTATTTTCTGTCCTGCTTTCTGCAGCAGGCTTTGCTTCAAGTTGGCCCACCAGCCCTCTGTACTGTGGGAGTAAGTGGTTGCTTTTTGAGGGGCTGAGCAAAATTTCACACACACACCCTTTCAAATTGGTTGGGAAGGGAGCTTTTTCCCACCTGTTTCACAGTGTTCTGTGGAAGAACAGTATTCTCTAATTAAGCCTGGTTTTTTGACTAGTTTCAGTAAAAGGACAAAGAATCAAACACACGGACTATACATAACCTCCCAGAAACCATGCTGAAACTCTACTTGTCAGCAACAAAGTAAAGAAGCTAATTGCCTGCTGGCCTCTCACAAAGGATGCCTGTAGGATCATGCCTTAAGATCAAGGCCCAAGAATTTTCCATTATAAATTTTGTAACATTTATCTGATGAACAGCAATGGTGAGCTCAAAATTTTGCACAGTGTTTTGTTCCAATTTGATTGATCCTAATAAAATGTACTGTTCATATTTTGTTCTTGTTTCTGGATTTTGTATGGACCAGTATGTATAATTTTTTTGTAACTAGTTTTGGCAGCAATAGTACAAGTTGTTACAGTATAAGGTAAAGGTAGTCCCCTGTGCAAGCACCAGTAGTCTCCGACTCTGGGGTGACGTCGCATCACTATGTTTTCACGGCAGACTTTTTAATAGGGTGGTTTGCCATTGCCTTCCCCAGTCGTCTACACTCCCCCCCCTGGCAAACTGGGTACTCATTTTACTGACCTCGGAAGGATGGAAGGCTGAGTCAACCTTGAGCTGGCTACCTGAACCCAGCTTCTGCCAGGACGGAACTCAAGTCATGAGCAGACAGCTTCGACTGCAGTACTGCAGCTTTACCACTCTGTGCCATGAGGCTGCCTTGTTACAGTATAGGTAGGGATAATTTGTTTAATAACAAGCACTGTTGAGATTAGATTAGTTGTTTACTTCATCACTGCTTGCAGACTGTGAATTAATAGTAAATATTTTAAGGTATTCCAGGGGCATCTTTCAAAAACTGTAGGTACATACTTGTAGAAGGGCAGAAAGTGCTTAATACCTGAGGAATGGAGCCATCAAATCCTTCTTGGTAAATGATCTTCTGAATAGAATGAAGCAGACTGCGATAACCAGAGGCCAAATTACTGAGAGAGAAAATAATATATTATTTAATAAACATATAAATATAAATATTTAAAAATTACCAATGAAGGAGATAATACCCTTTTTAAAAAGACAAAATCAAGGGGCATGTTAGAGCTCACCTCATAAAATGCATATAGTGTGGAGGAAATAAATTGGCTAGATTTAATAGTGCCACTTGATATATGTTTTACTTCACTATAATAGACTAGTATAACCACTCTTTTGAAATCATTACTGGAATAATGGAAACATTCTCTTAGAACAAATTAAATATATTAATATATGTGCTTAACATTAACTAATGTACTCTGGTTATGTTAAGATGAAACTATGAAGAAACTAATTGAATGTAGAGTTACTTCAAAAGCTACATATTTATAGCAAAACATAAAACCCACAAGCAAACTGATACACAAGTTATATTTGTATGTATGCTTCCCATCATATAGAGAAGCAGATACAAAAGCAAAACATTTTCCATGAAGAAAATACTATGTAGTGCTACCATCCCACATTGTTTGGCGGAAGATGCCTCCACTTGTGCAAGGGAGTCATCTTAGATTTCTATGGATATCCCTTCCACCTTGCAGCAGCTTTCTGAGCCTTAAATAATAATACTCCTGAGGATTTCCTGACCTTGAGAAAGGGCTTTTTAGTAGGTTACAACAAGAAGGGGGAGGGGGGAAATCCATTCAATTCCGTGAACTCTGCTCTTGAAGCAGTTCTTGGGTACTGGTCAAAGTGCTTGAAGCAGATTAGTTTGCATCCTATAAACATATTTGTTTGATTAAATAAGTTAAAATGAAAACCCACTATATTTCATACTGAAAGTACAAAGTTCGAGTCCAGTGGCACCTTTAAGACCAAAGAAGTTTTATTCTGGGTATAAGTTTTTGTATGCATGCAAACTTCTTCAGGTGCACTGAAACAGAAGTCACCAACCATTATATATAGGTGGAGGGTGTTGCTAGGAAGGGCCAATTAGAGTCAAGATGCATAAGTAACCAACCAATAAATATAGCTAAGATTTGATTAAAGCAATTGGTAAGACCTGTGTATAGTAAGTACACAAAGTAGCATGCATTACAAACAGATGCAAGGAACTGAATGAAATTAGAACACGTAGTGAGATAAAAAATTGATCTCTCTGTTAAGCCTTGCGGATTCCATTGTCCTCAGTGTAGTAATAAATTGTAACTCAACAATCTCCTTGCTGTTCTAGCCTGCTTCTGAAATTCCTTTGCAATAAAATAGCTACTTCGAGGTCCCTCACTAAATGTCCAGAAAGGCTGAAGTGTTCTCAGTTTTGTGATCCCTGATGTCAGATTTATGTCCATTTATCATATGGCATAAGGTTTCAGTGGCATAAAGGTGCCACTGGACTCAAACTTTTTTTCCTGTTGTTTCAGACCAACATGGCGACTTACCTGAATCTATGTTTCATACTATTAGCATATAACTAATATTATGAACAATTGCCCAAGCATTGATTTATAAATGATTCAATTTCCCTGTAGGGAAGGCTTGATTCCCACCCCCTCCAGTTGTGACATGGGGGGGGGGGGAGGAGATTGTCTTAAATGGAAAATTTGTTCACTTATCATTAAGATCCTTTATCTGTGGTCCTAGAGTGAGAAGTCATAACAAATGGAAAGAAGCTCCTCCCTGGAGGCAGCCAGGGTCATTAATCTTTTGATCATTCCTAGAGGAAAGGGCTTCTCCCTCAGTCTCCCAGATTGGTCCAGAAACTGTGCAACTCCCAATACCTCTAAAACCCCAGCAGACAATGGGGGGACTGGATGCAACACCCTAAGACTACCAAGAAAGGAACTCAGCAGTATGTGAACAAACTTTCCATTCTCTGGTGATCCAGGGTAGGGCAGTCACAACTAGGGATGAACATGAACTGAACTGTGAAGCAAAATCTGTCACGACTTTTGCCCTGCTCATAGTTCACAAACGGAAGTTCATGATGCATCTACTGTCATAAACTTCCACAAACTTTTAAAGCAGTTCATGGACAGAACAGAAAGCTGGGGTTTAAAGGGAATCTGAGTCCCTTTAAACCCCTGCTTTTTGTTTCCAGTGAAAGCTGCAAAAATAGATGAGCAGTGGAGAAGTGTCCCTCTCCCCCCAGCTCAGCTGTTTCAGGCTGTTTCAATATGAAGCAGGCTACACCAAAAGCATAGGCTGACCCCTCTTTTTCCTCACATAGGAAACATCTGGCATTCGTTGGGTGGGTGGATCAGGAGATCACTAGCCTCCCATCAGGGACAGTTGCCTCAGTCCCCCATAGGAAACAGCCAGTATTCATTTTGTGTGTGTGTGGGAGGGCAGCTGTCACTTTGGTATGTGGTATGTGTACCCCTATCTACTACTGACAGCCATCTAAAGGGACTGCACAAGAGAGCTCAAACAGCTGATCAGTGGGACGACTGTTCCCTTTAAAGAGACTGCGCAAGACAGCCCAAAACTGCTAAGAGGTGGGGAGCAAGCTGCTCTCTGTGGTTCAGCTTCTTTTCGAGCTTTCTGAAAAACACATTTAAAGGAACCATGGTCCTGTTCATTTTCAAAAAAAAAAAAAGATGGGGTACAAAAGGGAAAAGGGGGATGAAGAATATATAAATTCATCAATAATTTTCAAATATCATTAGTAGTTACTTACAAGTAGAATCGACTGTTTTAGTAAAATTACATTTTTCAAATGTGAGAGCAGACAGTAAAACATTATTACAGTATTTTGAAGTAAATTCTCTCCTTAAAAGAATAACCAAGAACTTCCTTAGTTGTGATATTCAATTAATATTACATCTTTTGCAGTTAGATAAATTCCTGCACTAAATTTAAAGCATCCTAAAAACCTAGGTATTGTCCTAATCATTTCACAATTTCAAATTTAAGAGCAGACAGTAAAACATTATCCCCATTGGTAATGAATGCCCCATCCTGGAGAGTTTACACTTTTTTTGGTGGGGGGGGGCAGGGTTATCTTACGTTCAGTACCATCTTTCTTTTGGGCAAGAATTGTAGCTCTCAGACTCAGTTAATTAGCCACTAGCATAAAAGCATTACCAATACTTATATTTATTTATTTAATTCCATTTATATCTCGCCCTCCCTGCCGAGGCGGGCTCAGGGCGGCTTACATGCTCCTGCATATGCATGAGTATAAAACATATAAAAGACATAAAAACCATAAAACCGTTTAAAACATAAAACTTTAACATTTTGATGCTATGGTCTTAAATTCAAGTTATGTTCTCTGTTAACAGATCTTACATGTTCCTTGCCGCTGCTGCTTCAGGGCAGCTTGTAAGAGGTGGTCCAGATGTTACCTGAGGACTGTAGTGGCCGACAATCTAGTTTGCAAATACCTGGTAGAAGAGTGCCTTCTTATAGGTCCTGCGGAACTGTATGAGCTCTCGCAGGGCCTAACGTCTTCAGGCAACTCGTTCCACAAGCGGGGGGCCACTACAAAGAAGGCCCTGGCTCTAGTTGTCATGAGCCTGGCCTCCTTAGGGCCGGGGATTAAGAGCAGATTTTGTGATCCAGCTCAAAGTGCTCTCTGGGGAACATATGGGGAAAGGCAGTCCCTGAGGTATGCAGGTCCCTGGCCATATAGAGCCTTAAAGGTAAGGACCAGCACCTTGAAACGAACCTGGTATGCAATAGGCAACCAGTGCAGTGCTTTCAGTCCAGGTTGAATGTGCTCCCGTATATTACTTATAATACTGCAAAGTAAAATACTTATTTCAGTTATGTACTAAGGAGGGATGCATAGAGAAAGGATGCCTTAGCAAAAGCCATAGTCCAGGCAAGAGACACCCCTCTGAACCCAACAGTGGCTAAAATATATTCTAGCTAATATCTCCAGGCATCTGTTCAGATTGATTTCTGAAGAAATTAATACAATAATTTATATTTCTACTCTGGAGAAGATTATTGTATACTAGAAATAGTTACGAATGACCTAAAGAATGACCTTTTGGGCAAGAATTGTAGCTCCCAAACTCAGTTAATTAGCCACTACCATAAAAGCATTACCAATACTTATATTTATTTTTTAAAAACATTTTAAAACACAGGCTTTTATTTTGAAACTATGCAACTTTGTAGTGGCTTGAATCCAATGCAGTATTTCTATGAGCGGATGCATTTCTACTTGTGGCCTGCAGCTGGAGAAAGGGAAGAAATTCTCCATGTGGAAATCCTTGCTCCTGCAGAAATGCTCCATTGGACCCAAGCCACTTATTTTATTGTCTGGAAATCTCAGCCATACTTGTTTGCCCTCCATTCCCCTTCTTTCACATCCCCCTTTCTTGTTGCAACTTCCACCTCCTTGATACTAGTTCAGGCTTCTCTCCTTAGCTGCCAGTTTACACCCACTTCCTGCTGGTTCTAGCTCCACCCCCCTGGCTTTGCATCACATTCCAGTTATCAGCTCCAGTTTGCCTCCCCATGAATTCCTCATCCTCCTAGTAGTGACTTCTGGCATACTGCCATGATATCGTGTGTCATTCTGGATCACTACACTGGCCTCAAATGCTGTCTGAACTCCATTTTTTTTTTAATGTGGAGGTTACCTTCAATTCCTTCCCGGTTTGCAGAATCCAGGACTATAACCTTGGCTGGCCTTGTTGCATTGGGTTTTCCTGTATGCATGAAGGGAGGGGTTGCTAGAAATAGGGATGACTGAAGTCTATTGCATTGTCAGTGAAAATATCTTTCTGTGTATTCTACAGATAATGAAAACATTGACTTTTTATCTACTCCCCTTTGAGAAATAAACAGCTACATACAACAGGTGCAAATTAGGATACCCAAAGCTATAACCAACTATAACCAAAAAAAAGATCCTTGCAGGCAAACAATCTTGCTAGTCAATAACATTAACTTTAGTGAATATGTATTATTGTTAGCAAGAACAGTCACAATATTTTTAGGTTGCAGATGTTGTATTCAGCAAGTCTGTGATTTTTCTTTCAGATTTGTTGCTAAACATGTTAATCCTGCTAATGTGTTTAAACAATGCATTGTCCTTTTAAAAACAGTCTAGTAACTAATAAAACAGGAGTTGGTAAGAAGGTATCCTAGTTACAACAGAGACTCTGACTTTCGTATTGATAGTTTCTGAACATTTAACAAAGGGCAGGTTATCAAAAGGTATGACAAATAGGCCTATTATCAGGAAGTAGCCTCCATTAGGAAAGACAGTTTAACCTGCTTTGGCAAGATTTATCTTGCTCTACGTACATTAAAGACCATCTACCTATTTTTAATGTACACATACTTTGAAAGCAGCAAATAGTACAAACACGCCCAATATTGGTTCTCAGATTTACTTCCTGGCACGATTATTGAACTATTTTGTCTATATATTATAAGCTACAACCAGAATACTTCGAAGGAAACTATTTAAAAAAACAGATACAAGATTATAAGGAACTGATAAAATGCTGTTGGCTTCTCTTCCTTTTTGTTAAGAAACAATAGGATTGTTTGTACATTTAAGGGGAAAATACTGTACTGTATCTATAGCTTTTATACACCAGAACTGATGAGATAAGCTGCTTTTATATCAGCTTGTCTTATCAGTGATGAAAACTGCAGCAAAAATTATGAAGAGAATTATGTTTGTACATTTTGTTCTATTACATGCAGGTCAGTAATTCATTGCATTTGATACAGTTCAACAACACCATATAACCCAGGGGTGTCAAACATACGGCCTGTGAGCCGGATTAGGTCCGCAGAGGGCTCCAATCAGGCCCTCCAGCAACTGGCTGCCATCTGCTTCATTTTCCCTTGCCTGCTTTTTTCAGTCGCTATTTTGTGTTTCTCCCTGGACAGGCCAGAGCAGCAAAGCCGCCTTTCCCTCTTCCCCTCCCTTCTCCCAAAGGGAGGAGGAGGGAGGAGCAGCCTCAGCCAATGAGGGAGGTTGGCTGTATAGCTCTGCTGGGTGATTAAGTTTGCCAGGCTCAGTTAATCACCCTGCAGAGCTACTTAGACAAGCCTCTCTTCCTTCGAATGAATGGCTGAGGCTCCTTCCCCTCCTCATGCCCCGGAGAAAGAAAGAAAGAAAGAAAGAAAGAAAGAAAGAAAGAAAGAAAGAAAGAAAGAAAGAAAGAAAGAAAGAAAGAAAGAAAGAAAGAAAGAAAGAAAGAAAGAAAGAAAGAAAGAAAGGAAGGAAGGAAGGAAGGAAGGAAGGAAGGAAGGAAGGAAGGAAGAAAGAAAGAAAGAAAGAAAGAAAGAAAGAAAGAAAGAAAGAAAGAAAGAAAGAAAGAAAGAAAGAAAGAAAGAAAGAAAGAGTCAGAGCTTCCTTTGCCAGTCCCCACCATCAGGAGAGCTACAAAGAATGCTTTTAAGACTAGCAACGTTTTAGTGAAGGTATGAGCTTTTTGCCTTGCTACAGAGAGAGAGAAAGAGTTTTGTTGGGCTTGTTATGGGTGTCACTGGGTTCCCCTCCTCTTTTTCACTGTACTCATGCCCTCCAGTCTTTATCAATAGGAAAGCATGTGAACTATTTAGAAGAAAAATATCAGCATTAGGCTGAAAGTGTATTCCACCCCAGGTTCACCCAGCAAATTTTCCTTAATTTTTCTGTCACGTTTTCCTTTGATTGGGGGTCTTGAATTTAGACTTCCCAGACAGTAGGCTGCCACTGACCACTGTACATGGCTGTCTCTTGTTCTTGCAGTTGTTTTTTTGGGGGAAGTTGTAGTCATTTTTCTGGGGAAAATTATAGTTCTGTAGACAAGCACATAGCCTTTGGTCTGTGGGTGCCTTCACATGTTGACTAGTGAATGAAGCAACTTCTGTACAAAAGCTCACAGTGTCCAGCTGCTTCATGTTCCTCAAAGCATTAACCATGAGATATCTGTAATGAATGTCAATGAATCAAAAGTAGGTTTGCAACTTACAGATGTGCACACCTGAACAGCACATATTCAAGACTGGTACAGCACAGACATTGTCTGCAGTTTTTGATGCAATAATTCATAGCAAGAGGTGACATTTCTCAGTGTAAAACAAAATATTGCAAGTGTGCTAATATTTTAAGCAAGTTTTATTTTAAGTTTAAAAAAATCTTTAATTGTGTCTGTGCCCTTTATAAAGTTTATGTCTGCTACCTGGCATTACATTTTATGATACACATGGCCTGGCTCAACAAGGTCTCATTTATGTCAAATCCGGCCCTCATAACAAATGAGTTCGACACCCCTGATATAAGCCGTCACAGTTTAGTAATTCCGCAGACAATTTGTCCATATCAGAGTAATGTTTTATCTGATGTGGTACTATACTTTTCACTGCACTCCAGTAAGTTCTACCTACTCATTTTACTTATGCATTGATATACTTCACACTATTCTGAGGTATGAGCTGTTTTATGGCTGAGATTTGGTTTTCAATCATTCTCCCAACATTTCATCTTTTAGAACATTTCTCATGAGAATTGTTCATATATAATTTCAACCAAAGCTCCCTCTAAGATGTAGAGTCTTGTGAGCAAAAATTCTACTTTGTGAGCTACTGCACGAATTAGTATGCTCTGGAGCCATTTTTCCTGAGCTGACAAAAATACATAAGCCAGAGGCTTAAAAATTGTGAGCTAGCTCACACTAATTCAGCTTAGAGGGAACACTGGTTTCAACCAAAGCTGCTTCTAAGTCAGCATCTCTATATTTCCAAAGTAGTTTATACAGATGACTTCTAGTACGGAGCTTGTAGTCCTGCAGAACATATGGGTGAGGGGCGGGGGGAAACATCAATTTCCAGAACCATATTTGGAAGAACAAATAATGGAAGCAAAATATGTGGAATTCGTTTCTAGCAGCCAGCAGCATGCTGCTAGGCTGCTGGAACGTCTTTGCCTCCCTGGGAGGAAAAGGAGGACTTTCACAGCCCATTTGGGCGTGCTTTTGAAGGGGAGGGACTTGCTGTGATAGCAGCAGCACCATCTGCCTCTTACTTCTGTCTCCAGGCTGAGATTGGGGCAGACGAAGCTCCGTTGGCAGCTCCGCCGTGTTTGTCAATTTCAGGGCTGGGGGCTGAGCAGCGCATTCGCTTGCTCCTCTGCAGCCTGATAGGATCATAGATAAGGCGCGCTCCTGAAGAGCAGCCTGGACGGAGGCTGTAGGGGCTTGTCTCAAGTTCAGCTGCTGCGATTGGGCCTCTGATAAGGCCCCGCGGCTGGCTGTTTCTCAGCGTTGGACTGGTGGTGGTTTGGAAGAGGAGCTCCATTTCACAGCCTGTTATTTTTTCCCCTCCCCACCCCCAACTAAGGGTTTGAGGTTTCTAAGGGTGGTGGTGTTTTTTTGCGCACCTTTTCCTTTTAATTTGGCCAAGGGAAGGGGGATTTTGTACAGGGCCAAAATTTTGTTTTCTGGGCTGCTTCAGGCTGGGTCAGCCATATTTGCTTCTTCTTCATAAGGACAGCGACCATTTTGGAGGCAGTGGAGCAGAGGCCGTTTTGGGGGTCTGTTTCAGTACAAGGCAGCTTCATATAGGCATCCAGTATCAGCTTCCGGTGGTTGTTCTTTGTGAAGGTGTAGGCAGCCATTTTAAGTGGTGCCCGGTGGCAGCCATTTTAGGGCAGCAGCCAATTTAGGTCAGTTTCAGTGAATTCAAGGGCAACCATTTTTTAGGGCATTTTGTTAGTTTTTATTCTTATCTTGGTTTGCAAAATACCTGGGAAGAAAAGGTCTGGGAAGCCTAAAGGCAAGCAGCCGGCACCCAAAACCCCTAAGGCCCCGCCAAAAAGCCCAGCCTCCCTTTCATCTTCTTCCAATGAGGAGGGCGATGAGGGGGTTAATACAGCTATTCTGTAAAGGCTTTCGGCATTGGAAAAGGCGGCGGGCATTCCTTCCTTGCAGAGGTCAGGCTTGGGCTTGGAAAAAACCTCTACGGTGACACTGCAGGCTGATATTATTAACTAGGTTGTCCATCCTTGAGGGCAGGTCTGCAGGATTCGGCGCTGGAGGAGTCGAGGGCACCGGCTGTGCAGATGGAGGTGCAGCTTTGTTTCCAGCAGATGCCGAAGCAGGGTCAGCACTGGTGCTGATTGGATCTGGGGGTAAGGCTGGGGGCACTACAAAGTCATCCACAGGCTTGGCTTGGCCATAGGGTCCTTGGGCCCCTGCTTCTCAGGCGGTGCCAGGTGCTGCTGCTGGAGCTTCAGGTACCTCTCCCTCCATAGGCACGGGTCCACAGCAAACTTGGTCATGGCCAACAGGCCAGTTTGCCCCTATGAACCCTGGGTTTTTTTATATATGCTGGCGTGGTTGCACGTGCCCAGCCTTGGCGGGCAGCTGTGCTCATCCAGTATGTGGATATCATTTATAAGGGGTACATGATGCTTAGTGGGCACACCTGGATTCAATATGATGAAGAATTCAGGATGAGGGCCGCTTTGTACCCTTCCCTTCAGTGGGATCGCATCCACCAGCCGTTGTGGCTTCAGGTCATGTCCCCGGCGCAACCACATTTGGGTGACCGCTCTAACAGTGGTCATTTGGTTGCTAGGACATTGGCTACTTCTTTTGCTTCGTCAACCTCTTCCGGCAGTTCTGCGGGGCAGGCAGTTCAACCCCGCTTGCTTTGCTGGGAGTCTGGCTCCCAAGGAGTGTGCAGCAGGAAAGCTTGTCAATTCAAGCATGAATGCTCCATGTGTGGTGACCTGCACTCCTTTAGTAACTGCCCCAGAGCCCGGCCACGTAAGGGCCAAAAGAGACAAGGTGGGGGTGGAAGTACTTACCAAACTGGAAAAGGGGTCCAGTGAGATAAAGGTGGGACCTCTTGAGCAGTGGCTGCATAAGTACCCGTGAAGGGCTGAAAGGGTTTACTTGTTAAATGGTTTCACGTTCCATTTCAGAAGTCCTTTTCAGGGTCCCCAAGTTGCATTTCGGTCTGGGAACCTTAGTTCTGTTAAAGGTTTAGAGCATGTAGTTAAGAATAATATTGCCAAGAAGTTAGCAGAAGGCAGGATTTTGGGCCCATTTCTTAATCCTCCAGTGCCTAACCTTAGGGTTTTGCCCTTGGGAGTGGTGCCAAAGAAGACGCCTGGTAATTTCGTTTGATTCGCCACCTTTCCTATCCCAAGGGTGCGTCAGTTAATGATGGGATTCCAGAGCATTTATGCTCAGTTAGGTATACCAGCTTTGATCAGGCTGTGGGCATTGTATGACGCTGTGGAAAGGCGGCAGAGATGGCTAAATGCGATATTAAGTCTGCGTTTCACCTTCTACCTGTCCATCCGGCTGATTTTGAGCTTTAAGGATTTTCCTTTGAGGGGCAATTTTACATGAACAGAGCTTTGCCAATGGGTTATTCTGTCTCATGTGTGGCTTTTGAGTGTTTCAGCACATTCTTGGAATGGGCTGTTCGCGAGAAAGTTGGATCTCAGGATGTTGTTCATTTTTTGGATGACTACCTCTTTGTGGGTCCTGCAAGGACTGGGTGTTGTGCACGGCTGCTGTCTGGCTTCATTGAGCTGACTGCAGAACTGGGGGTTCTGTTGGTGCAGGAAAAAACAGAAAGTCCGGCCCCAAAACTTTTTTTTTTTTAGGGATTGAGCTGGATACCCTGACGCAATTGTCCAGAATTCCTATTCAAAAAGTGGAAGATTTGAGGAGTACGATTAATTCCTTCCTTCTTAAGAAAAAGGTCACATTGCTTGAGCTCCAGCAGCTGGTTGGGCATCTTAACTTTGTTGGCAAAGTGGTTGCTCCTGGCCGAGCTTTTCTTCGTAGGCTATGTGATGCTATGGCAGGCCTCCGCCTGCCCCAACATAGAACACGGGTTACCAGCAGCATGAGAGAGGATTTAAGGATATGGCAAGAATTTGTGGAGTCCTTAAATGGGATTTCTTTTTGGAGAGATGACATGAGGCTTGAGGTGGAGCTTCAGGTTATGTCTGATGCTGCTGGGCCTTTAGGTTTTGGGGTTTATTTCCGTGGACACTGGTGTGCGGTTGCATGGCCAGAGTCATGGGCTCAGGCAGGTTTGAACCGAGATTTAACATTTCTCGAGTTTTTTCCCATTCTTATTGCAGTGTGGCTGTGGGGGATTATATGGCCAATCACACAATTCATTTTTGTTGCGATAACATGGCAGTGATCCATGTCATTAATTCCCTTTTATCCAAATCTCAAAGGGTTATGAAATTGGTGAGGGCCTTCATTCTGCGCTGCCTGCGGCTTAACATACTGTTTTTAGCCAAGCATGTTCCTGGGGTAGATAACGGGGTAGCTGACGCTCTCTCTCATAAACAGATGGAGAGGTTTCGTCAGCTGGCCCCAGATGCCGATCAAGAGCCGGCGCCAATGCCTCAGCAGCTATGGCTGATTGGAGAGCCAAGGATTGCAGAGCGATAGGCCTAGCCATTGTGCCTAGCACCAAGAGCGTGCTGTGCGGCAGTTCGAGGACTTTAGGGCTGAGGTAGGGTATTGCATTGTTTGGCCCCTCCTGGTGGAGCAGTTGCTCCACTACTGTGTTTCTCTAAAGGGTAAGGGATTGGCCATGTGATCCATTAGGGGACGCCTGGCTGCTCTGGCTTTTGTTTGCAAGGCATTGGGATACAAGGAGGAAACAGCAGACTTTTGGCTTTGAAAGATGCTGGAGGGATGGGCCAGAGAGGCTGGGACTAATCTCGATACTAGGAAGTCTATTTCCCCTCTGATTCTTAAGGGTTTGAAGGGGGTTTGGGGCACAGTGTGTGCATCTTATTTTGAGTCCGCACTGTTCAATGCACTTCCTTGGGTGCCTTTTTTGGGGCCATTAGAGTTAATGTCGAGCTCCAGCTTCTGGTAATGCTTTGTTGCTATGGGACCTGAGGTTAGTTGAGAGTAAGGCGATCATTACCATTCGACGCTCTAAGACTGACCAGCGTCGCAAAGGGACCGTGTTGGAGCTAGGCACGTGCTCTGAGCTTGAGTTGTGCCAGTTTCTGCTTTGGCTGCTTATTTGGCAGTTTGGGGGATCAATTATGGGGTTTTGTTTTGTCACCTTAACGGCAGCCCACTGACAAAGCATCAGTTTTGGGCTGTGACTTCTCGGGCTTTAGCTAAACTGTGGTTGTCCGGGGTGCGGTTTGGTATCCACCCCTTTAGAATTGGGGCAGCCTCTACAGCTTCAGCCCTGGGATATCCTTCTTCCTCCATTCAGCACCTGGGCCATTGGCGGTCATCGGCCTATAAATCTTATGTTCGCCCTCTGCTCAGTTCCTAGCTTCATTGTTTGTAATTGAGATGTTATGGTTCTTGTTTCTAGTTTGACTGTTTTTTCTTTTTAGATGCTGTTGTTCCTGGCCAGAGGAGCCGAGTTCTTGTCTGTGGACACAGCTATGTGTTTTGGGCTGCACATCAGGCTCGGAGAACTTTGGTCAGCTCTCAGCTGGGACTCAGCCAATATGTTACTGTTGAATGGCGCCGCCCTTGCCTCCTCCCCACTTCTTTCTTGGGTGTGAGAAGGAAGTGGAGAGGAGGCAAGGGCGCCGCTGCTTTTTCAGCGGGTCACTCACTACTGCTGCCCCCAGCGCTGATCATGAGCATGCCAGAAGGGCATAGTAGCCAGCCTTCAGCGCATTTTTTCCCCACTAATCAGCTGATTGGCAGAGGGAGGATTGGCCTTTAAAGAGCCCAGGAAGGCGGTGCTTCATTGTCCTTTCCCGGGCCTTAAAATTGTGAATTATGGAGGGAGCAGGAGGCGCTGTGGGGGGGCGGTGGGCGGGGCGGTGAGGCCCTGTGCAGCCTGGTTGCTAACAGGCTGCAGACTGATACCAGTTTGCGGCCCAGGGGTTAGGGACCCCTGATGTACAACATTTATAAAACATTAAAATCAGTATGAACTATTAATACATCAATTTAAAAGATCAATTGACAAAAGTTAGTTTCCTCCCATTTTCGGCCTACAGGCACCTCATGGACATGGGGGAGAGGAATCAAATTGATCTGAGGTGACGGAGAGCAAGGTAGGGTGCCAGCCATAATTTAAACTATTGCTATCCTCAACCAAACACCTGGTGGAACATCTCTGCCTTATAGGCCCTGTGGAATTGTATAAGGTCCCACAGGGCCCTGATGTTATTTGGCAGAGAGTTCCACCAGATTGAGGTCAGGGCCAAAAAGGCCCTGGCCTTGGTTGAGGATAGCCAGATATCTTTGAGGCTAGGGACCACCAGCAGATTATTTGAGGAGTACAATGCTCTCCTGGGGACATACTGCAGGAGGCAACTTTCCTTTGCAAACAGAAACCGAGCCAGGGGGAGGAAGGGAAACTGATCAGCTCACGTGTGGCCAACATGTGTGCCAACAGTCATCAGACCAGGGGTTGGGGATCCCTGATCTAAGGAGCCTGGGTTGGCAGATATGGTTTTCTTCTCCATTTCCTCCATGCAATGTTTGTGACATTCAGGTTATGCTATGACAGCAAATATTACTTGTGTGCGTTTAATAGCAAGTGGGGATCTCAGCCTGGATTTTCCCATGTGTAATCCAACATTAGCATGCATCTGCTGCAAAAAGGTACCTCAAATACTTGCCCTCAACAATAAAAACAAAAAGATATTCTAGATAAGGTTAACTACACAGACATAAATTAATGTCTAAAATGAGAGGCACATGCTTGCAATCTGCAATAGCTCTTCTACTAAATTTCAGGAGTGTTTTAAGACTACAATATTTACAGCTGGGGGGAAAAATCCTTTTAAAGCATCTGACAAAGTGCATTTGGACTCACAGAAGCTTCTGTCCCAATAACACTTTACAAATTAAAAGACTGTTATTTCATATATTCAAAGACACTTCAATTTCTTCACAGTCAGCATTCTTTTCTTTCACTCTTAAGAAGTCACATTCCATGTAAAAATGCATCCAGCAAAGAAAGCTGGTACCAATTTCCAAGAAGACAACTGCAAGAGAAAACCTAAATCTTAAATGTGATTTGAACATGATACTGGCAAGACAGAAGAATTTACCTGTGGCTGGCATCCTCTGAAAGGGACCCTGATCCAGGAAGCTTTTAACCAAGGCTTATCAGCCCACCATCGCACTGGCATGCTAACGCTGCACACATGTGATACAGTGGCCCAGTTGAGACCTCATTGAAATGCAACAGTGGCAGGCGAAAAAACTGAAGCAGTGCCTTCTTTCATGCACCCAACAGAACAGGTTCTCAGCCAGCAACTGGTGCTTCCTAAACTGCTTATGGCTTTTATTATTCGTTTTCTAAGCTGCCTCGGGCTCTTTTTATAGACCAGCGAAAGGCATAGTATACCACCTCTTTCAAAACACAGAACTTTCTACCCTGCCCAAGTCTGCCAGGTGCTGCTGGGGAGGGCTGCCTGAGCGTGCACAAAGCAGCAAGAGCCTGGGCAGCTTCAACCTGTCCTACTGTCCCCCCCTTCCCCAGCTGGCGGGCTCACCAGGTGGACGGAGCCCTTATTGTAGTGGTTCTCCTGGAGGAGCTGGCGGAGGCCAGGCATGTATCCAGCTTGGAGAGCTTGGTGTCAGGCGGCACCCAAGGCACGCTGGTGTCAGGTGGCACCCAAGGCAGAGGTGCAAGAACACCTTGCTTATGTGCATTGGCCATGTTCCGCTGCATCTGCTTGCACTTGGTACGCAGCCCCCCGGCCCCTGCTGCTTGCTCTCTCTGCTGCCCCTCTTCTTCCTGGCACCACACTTCTCCTCCTCTTCATCATCCTATTCCGCAGCAGAGGAACTACCCAAGGAAAGGCAGCAGGGCTCACCAGCTCTCGTGCAACCGTTGCCAACAGTCCACGGACCGGGGTTGGGAACCCCTGCCTTAACATATTTTCATCATGTTTAGCCTCTGTCTATAAGTTTGAATGGTTTTCTTCTATGTCATTATAACTGAAGAAGCGTGTACGTCCATGAAAGCTTGTACCTTGAATAAAACTTCGTTTGTCTTAATGGTGTCACTGGACTCTGACTTTATTCTACTGCTTCACACCAACATGGCTATCCACCTGGATCTGTCCTAAATTAGGACAGGTATATATCTTATCTGCAGATAACAAAACTAAGGAAGTAGCTATATACATTAAAACCCCATCTATACAAATCAAGATCATGTCTTTGAGGGTAGATTTTTGTATTTGTTCTTGAAAAATAAATAATTTGCTTTAGTAAATATCTATGCTCTAAAAAGTAATCACAACAACTTTTACAAGCAGTTAGAAAAAGGTTTAGATGAGTTCTCTGTGGGTGGTATCATAATTGGTCATGACTATTAACTTAGCATTTGACCACAAAGATGATTCTACCAGTATTAATGCTGGGGGGAAATCTGACATTAAAAAGACTATTTAAACCAAGGGTGTCAAACTCATTTGTTAGGAGGGCCGGATCTGACATAAATGGGACTTTGTGGGGCCGAGCCATGCGTATCCTAAAATGTAATTCCAGAGAGAGGTGATGTATATTTTATAAAGAACACAGGCAAACACAATTAAATATATTATTTTAACTTAATATACAAACATGTTTAAAACTCTTGCAAAATTTTGTTTAAAACGGAAAGGGAGGGGAATAGTGGGATTTTGCAATGCAATTTTGGAAATAAAACATCAAGGAAAAGCACAAGGATCACACAGCAGAAAAAGACAGGTTGCTTACCTGTAACTGTAGATCTTCGAGTGGTCATCTGTGCATTCACACTTGTGGGATAATGCGCCTGCGCCGGTCCCCGATTGGTATCTGTAAGAAAGCCCGGGAATTTTCCGCGGTCGGCGCCACTGGGCATGCGCAGGCGTCCCATTGCACATGCCCAACGGCGCCATCGTGGTAATCCCGCCAGTTCCTTCATGACCGCTGAAAGCTCCTACTGAAGGGAGACCGTCAGCAGTGGGGAAGGAGGGCGGGTAGTGTGAATGCACAGATGACCACTCGAAGATCTACAGTTACAGGAAAGCAACCTGTCTATCTTCTTCGTGGTCTCTGTGCATCACACTTGTGGGAGATTAGCAAGCAAGGCATACCTGGAGGTGGGAAGACGGTCAACCGGAAACGGCAGATTGTAGAACCGCAGTCCCCAACCGGGTCCTCTGTTGAGCATGCACGTCCAGCGCATAGTGCTTCATGAAGGCATGCGGATAAGACCAGGTAGCAGCTTTGCAGACATCCGTCAAGGGCACACCCTTCAGGAATGCCACCGATGTCGCCATCGCTCTTGTGGAGTGTCCACGGACAGGTCCAGGCAATGGCCTCTTCACTAGGAGGTAGCAGATCTTGATGGTCTCCGTCAGCCACTTCAAGAATCTCTGTGACGAGATCCTGGAGCCCAGCTTGGGCGCAGTGTACGAGACGAATAGCTGCTGGTCCCTGCGAAAGGCTTTAGAGCGCTTTAGGTAAAAGAGTAAAGCACGCTTGACATCCAAGGCGTGCAACCTACGCTCCTCATCCGAGGAGGGGTTAGGGGAAAAGGTTGGTAGCCAAACCTCTAGGTTGAGGTGGAATTGGGAAGCTACCTTAGGGAGGAAGCTGATGTCTGGGGCCAAGGAGACACCAGATTCTCTAAAAACTAGGTAGGGGTAGTCACAACGCATCGCCGTGAGCTCCCCCACACGACGTGCAGAAGTGATGGCCACCAAAAAGGCAGTCTTCCAAGACAGGAGCTGCAGAGAGCATGTGGCCATAGGTTCAAAGGGACGCCTGGTTAGTCTGTCCAGGACCAGTGTCAGGTCCCACAATTGAGTGGGGGGCTTAGATGATGGATGCAGTCTAAACAGTCCCCTCATGAACTTTTTGGACCGGGGGTGAGCGAAAATGGAATATCCCCCCACGGGTTCATGAAAGGCAGATATAGCTGCCAGGTAGACTTTAACGGAAGAGAAAACTAGGCCTGTGTCCACTAGGGATAGCAAAAAGTCAAAGATTGCTGGCAGGCCTGCCTCCCTTGGTGTGCCTGACTGGTCAGCCATAAAGCTCGAGAACTTCCTCCACTTCCTATCATAGGAAGCTCTGGTGGAGGGTTTCCTGCTGTTTAGTAGGACCTCCTGGACCCTGCCAGAGAACTCTATTGGTCTATCAACCACGCTGTCAGTTTCAGGTGTGGCACGTTGTGGTGCAGCACGTGCCCCCCCCTGAGACGACAAGAGGTCTGGTTCCGCTGGGAAGTGGTAGAGGTTCCCCCCCGACAGCTGTAACAGGGCGGAGAACCAGTTCTGGCGGGGCCACCAGGATGCAGCGTGGCCTCTCTGTTGCTATCTTGCTGACTACTCTCGTCAACAGGGGAAGGGGCGGGAACAGATAGAGAAACCGGCCAGCCCAGGGGATGAGGAGTCCGTCTCCCAGGGATGTTGGGTCCGCCCCCCCTCTGGAGCAGAACATGGGGCACTTCTTGTTGTCTGCTGTGGCAAAGGCATCCAGCTGTGGGTAACCCCAAAGCTGGAAGACTGGTTCCAGGAAGCGCCACTGAAGTTCCCACTCGTGTGGCGAGGCCCCCCCTCTGCTCAGGGAGTCCGCCTGTGTGTTGAGGACCCCTGGAAGATGTGCAGCCTTCACAAAGATGTCGTAATGGATGCATTCTGACCACAAGTCCATCGCCAGTGCACAGAGCCGATGGGACACTGTCCCGCCCTGCCTGTTGATGTAAGCCAGGGCGGTGGTGTTGTCTGTGAGCAATGCCACTGTCTTTCCCGCCAGCTTCGGGCGGAATGAGCGAAGGGCAAAGTGCACCGCCAGCAGTTCCAGGTAATTTATGTGGTGCAGGGCCAGCCCGGGGGGCCACTGGCCCCCCATGCACAGGCCATCCATGTGGGCCCCCCAACCCCACAGGGAAGCGTCTGTGGTGATGGTTACTGTGGGGGCCGGGAGATGGAAGGGAGCCCCCTGACAGATATTGTTCTTCGACTCCCACCACTGGAGCAATTGGAGCATCGTAGGGGGAATGGTGAACCTCTTTCGAAGTGAGTCCTTGGTTGGGCGGAACTGACGGAGGAACCATAGCTGCAGGTCTCTCATCTTCAGTTTCGCAAAGAGTAGCACGCTTGTTGTCGCTGCCATCAGCCCCAGCATCCGCTGAAGCTGCTGCACTGTGCCCCACCCCTGCCTCTGTAGCAGCTGCACAGCGCTTACGATGTCCTCTGCCCTCTGGGCGGGCAGGAATGCCCGATGAAGGTTCGTGTCCAGCACTGCCCCTATAAACTGCACTGTCCTTGATGGAGTGAGTTTTGATTTCTCTAGATTGACCTGCAGACCCAGGGCATCGAGAAGGCGTAGTGTGGTTGTGATGTGGGCCGACAGGCTTTCCCTTGAGTTGGCTACCAGGAGCCAGTCGTCTATATATGGGAAGACTATCACTCCCTGCAGCCGGAGGTGGGCAGCCACTATGCTCATCATCTTTGTAAACACCCTGGGTGCTGTGGACAGACCGAATGGTAGGGCCGTGAACTGGAAGTGCTGTGAGCCCACAGCAAATCTTGAAAACCTTCTGAACTCTGGGTGGATGCTGATATGGAAGTAAGCATCCTTGAGGTCTAGGGTGGCCATCCAATCCCCCTGGTTGATGAGGGGCAGGATAGATTGCAGTGTGGACATCCTGAACTTCTGGTACAGGATGAATTTGTTCAGATTCCGCAGGTCCATAATGGGTCTCAGACCTCCGTCTCTTTTGGGTACCAGGAAGTAGCGGGAGTAGAAACCACCCTCCCTGTCCTCTGTTGGTACCTTCTCTATGGCT
Source organism: Heteronotia binoei (assembly GCF_032191835.1). Lineage (NCBI taxonomy): Eukaryota > Metazoa > Chordata > Lepidosauria > Squamata > Gekkonidae > Heteronotia > Heteronotia binoei. The sequence continues at coordinate 133,239,678 of NC_083243.1, read as the reverse complement.
TGTTTCTGTAGGAGGTTGGTCACCTCCGCCAGCAGAGGTGGGGAGGGGGGGGGGTGGTGACCACTACGGACTGGTTTGGGATCTGAGCAAAGTCTATTTTGTAGCCCTCTTTGATGATGGATAGGGCCCACCTGTCTGAGGAGACCAGCTCCCAGGCAGGCAGGAAAGGGCGGAGGCGGATGGGTGGGGGCGACGACGCGTGCAGCAGCAAAGTCAAAGTCCCTGCTTAGAGGGGCGGGCCCCTTTCGGTTTGCCTGAGGGCTGGGTGCCATAGCGGCCTCTGTTGTTACCCGAGTAGGCCTGCTTTTCGGGTTGCGAGGTGCGGGGACACCACTGTTGGTCTGAGGGCGGCTTGTGGGGAGGTTTCTTGGACCAGGATCTGCTCCACTGCCTGGGCCTAGAATGTCTGGAGGGTGCCTGGATCCCCAGACTCCTGGAAATTTTTAAGTTTTTATCCAGCTCCTGTAGAGCGTTATCAGTGGTGGTACTGAGCAGGCCGTCCCCTTCAAAGGGTAAGTCCTCGATGAGCACCCTGGTGTCTTGCTGTAGGGCGGTAGACCTTAGCCAGGAGTGTCTCCGGATGGAGACGGCGGACGTGATGGCCGTGGCCGACACATCAACCATGTGCCTAGCTACTGTTAGCTGGTGTTTGGCTACCGTGAGGCCTTCTTTTTGCAGTCTCTTAGTGGCCACTTTCTTGTCCTCAGGGAGAAAAGAAAGGAGGGGGGACAGCTGTTCCCACATGGCGTACTGGTATCTCGCCATGCAGGCCGCATAGTTGGATACCTTCGCGCCAAGGGACCCTGTCGAATAAATCTTCCTGCCCATACCGTCCAATTTCTTCCCCTCCTTGTCTGGGGGGGCAGAATGCACCCTGCGTGACTCCGAGGAAGATGAGACGATGGCTGAGTTTGGTCTTGGGTGCGTGAATAAAAACTCAGCCCCTGTCTCCTGGACCTTGTACATATGGTCCAGCTTCCTTGAAGACACAGGTGCCGAAGATGGCTTCTTCCATGGCTCCTTAAGGGCCTGTAAGAGTACTTTGGTTACAGGCAGTGCTACAGCCGTGGACGTGTCCCATTGTACGATATCAAAGACATTATCGTCCACGACTGTCTTGGGCTGGGAGATGGGTAGGGAAATGGTGGCCGCCATCCTTTTCACCATTTCTGCGTAGGTCCGCAGGTCCTCCGAGGGCGAGACTGGGAGATCTTCTGCCGTGTTGGGGTCTGGCGATGGTTCCCAGGCTCTCTCCTCGTCACTCTCCGACCCCGATGGTGAAGACTCTCGGTGCTCCGAGTGTACCGATAGGGGCGGTGTTGGCTCCCTTCGCGGCGACTGGGTCGGCGTCGGGGGTCGGTGCTGGGGCTCTGTTGGTGCGACGCGTCGCTCCGGTGGGACCGAGACCGATGCCGATGGCCTCCTGGGTCGGTGAGATATCCTAGAGAAGGAGGACATCTCGGATCGATGCTCCCACTCCGAGTGATCCCTTGGTTGGTACCAATGGTACTGTGGGCAGCAGGAGTAGGGGGGCTGCCATCGGTGCTGCTCCCAAGGCGGTATCGGTGGGAAGCGCCGAGACTCGACCGACGGCTCTCTCTCTCTTCCGCGCTTAGGCGCCGCGGGTCTCGCCGCGTTGGCCGATGTCGATGCCTCGACATCCAATGCCGACTCGCCGCTCCGCCGAAGAGATCTCCACCGATGGAGATCGACGGGTTAGGTCGATCTCCACTTCCGATGCTGGGGGTCGCGGCCGATGCACGCCGGCCCCGGGAGTCGGTGGGCTGCGAGGCCGATGAGCGCTGGCCCTTGGAGTTGAAGGGCTGCGTGGCCGATGAGCGCTGGCCCCTGGAGTCGATGGGCTGCACAGCGGAGAGGGGGGAACCCTTCTCGGCGGCTTGATGGCGATCGGTGCCGACACGCCGGGAGGTGAAGTGGAGCGTGGTCGCTTCCGCTTCTTCTTGGCCTTCGCCTTCTTGGAGGAAGATTCTCACCCCGCTTCCTCCCGTCGCTTCTTAGCGGGCCTCTCGACAGACCCCTCAAGGGTTTGTTTCGCGGGCTCTTGCTCCCTCGGAGCTTCCGCCTCGACCAAGGGCGCATCGGCCGATGGGACCGTCGGGGCTTGGGTGGCCATTTTCGGTACCGATGCCGAAGGGCTCGCCGCTGATCTCGGAGGGCGAAGTGCCGAGGCAGTTAGTGCAGCCGAGAGCCTTGCTGCCCTGTTCTTCCTGGTTTGCTTGGAGAAACGGAGGCAGTGTGGGCAGGCCTCCACACGGTGCGCTTCACCCAGGCAGAGGAGACACAGGGAATGGCTGTCGGGGGGGGGGGATCTTCTTCCCGCAGGCCCGGCACCTCTTAAAAAAACCCCAGCGACTGTCCATAGACAATAGTCGCTGGGAAGGCCCTCTCAGAGTCCTCTGAGAGGGAGAAAAGTAGGGAAAACAACAGGGGGGGAGGCCCCGGAGGGCGACCCGCCACAACACGCACCCGAAAAAAAGAAATACGCAATCCTCTTTTTTTTTTTTTAAACTAACTAACTAACTAGAAAACTAACTACTACTCTAAGGGAAAACAACAAACAGGCTATATATACAGATGAAGGGAAAAAAGGGCAAAAACCCGAAGCTCACCGACCGGGAACACGAGGAAAGGCAGCTTCTTCGCGCAGCGGTCAGAAAGGAACTGGCGGGATTACCGCGATGGCGCCGTTGGGCATGCGCAATGGGACGCCTGCGCATGCCCAGTGGCGCCGGCCGCGGAAAATTCCCTGGCTTTCTTACAGATACCGATCGGGGACTGGCGCAGGCGCAGTATCCCACAAGTGTGATGCACAGAGACCACGAAGAAGATCTAAATAAAATAAAATAAAATGCTCTCAGCCTGGGAAAACATGAAATGGCAAGGCATTGCAAGCTTCCCCCCCCAATCACCCGTCTACTCAGATTAGCTATGGCTCTCCAGTGTACTATCCCCCTTTGGCTGTGGGTTCCCAAGTTAGAATACTCACTAGGCAGTAGTTCTCACTCCATTTGAGAAGAGGCAAAGATGACTCAAAGCACCCATGCTTGATTTGAAATGACACAACTCCAGGAAGCTTCAGCTGGCCATAGGAATGCAGGGAAGTTAAATCTCTCCATTGAAACGAAGTTACAAGGAAAATATGGAGTAGGTTTCCCATTCCAGTCTGCTCTGCCTATAGGCCTGAGTGGGAAATCCATTCCACATTTTCATTGCAGCTTCGCTTCTGCTTTAGCCTCTGCAAAGAGAAGGCAGAAGGAGCTGGGATTGTTGGAAGTCTCTGAGCTTTGTAGGGTGAGGACAGGAGGAGGGAGAAGAGGGCCTTTCAGGCATGATTGAAGTCCTCTGGGGGCTGGTTTGGCCCGTGGGCCACACGTTTGACATCCCTGATTTAAACAATCATTAATTACTCATCAGTTGGTAGATACCTGGCACCACTTTAACTCTAGAGGTAAGGAGTTTACCTTTTTTTCAAGCACATAATTCTTACTCAAAACTTGTCATGTTCCTTGACTCAAAACCATAGTATAAGGTCTATTCACCTTTCAGATAACTCTTCAATTTGTATGAGTCTTGGCTATTCAGACGGAAAAAAAAGATTTATTCACAACTTTAGATTTCAAAATGAAACACTGAACATATTTGATACAATTTTAAAAATATAACCAGAAAAACTAGTACAGATACCATTATTTGGGAAACCCAGCAAAGCCTACATTATGTTTGACACCCCTGAACTAAATGGAACCTCCATATCCAGAGGCAGTAAACCTCTGAATACCAGTGCTGGCAGGCAAAATCAAGGGAGGGCCCTTGCCTCTATGCCTTGTTATTCAACCTCCAGAGGAGTTGTTTGGCCACTGTGTGAGACAGGATGCTGGACTAGAGGTACCACTGGTCTGATTCCTATGTTCTTACACACTGATGCATCAAATGAACATTGCAGCTGAAAAGCAAGCATTAAGGTGCCCATCTGGACAGTACCCCCAACATTGTGCCCATGGGTGCCATGATGCCTGCCAATACCTTTCCTGGAGCCTGCCAATGTTTTGGGATAAACAGGGCTTTTATCAGCAAGAATCCTGACTGGAAAATGGAGATCTGATTGGCTGCACAGATGTTATAAATGTTGCTTTGGCAGCAGCTGTTACCACAGTACAAAGATTTTTGTATGCAAGAAAATATTTTAAAACAATATGTTCATTTAGAAAAGCAAGCTGTGAAACAGAGTTTCTGCTCGCAAAGTTAAAGAATTACTATTAGAGTTATACATGACCTCATTCCCTGATATTTTGTGGTTGGCTTCATCTCCTATGGCAATCATTTTGTGGTTGGCTTCTTTTTTCTGCTGCAGCCATCTTGTGATTGCACTCTCTACCCTGTGTCAGAAATCCAAAGGTACCTGCAGGCTTAAAAAGGTTGGTGCCCCTGACCTAGGAACTGGAGCAAACAATACAAAACATGCCTCTCCTTTTTTAAAAAATCAAGTTTGCAGATTTTTACACATCCAAAACATTTAAGTGTTCAAAAGGAAGTATACTCCATGGCTAGTTGACATGGGATTGGGGATGGGGGTGGGGACAATCCTTGCTTATAAACAAACATTTTATCTGCTTTATCCAATAAAATAGTATGCCCATTGTTTACTATTAACGAATGCCTATGGGTCCTCCATAGCAAGGTCAATGGCCAGCAAAAATAAAGCCACAGTATTATAGCTCTGTGCCTCGCTAATTTCAAAAACTCATTTAGTACTTCCACATTCAACCTGAACTATGAAAAGTTACAGGCCACTCTGCAACAACATTAACTACAGGTTGCTGTGGAGATACACAGTCCCACTTATCTAAAAGTTATTTTTAAGCCCCAGTTGGCTACAAATATTCTTTTGCATAGTAGGCAAGATGAAATGATATCTGTACAACCTGTCCACATAGTTTTTTATTGTTTCCCAATTGATAACTCTCAGTTCTTGTTTCTCATTGTTTATCACCATTGCTGGTTTAATTCTAGCATCCTTTTCAGGGGCCTGGAAACATAACACAGCGTTGCACTGGCTGTGAATTTTGAATACTTTTATTTAATGCACTTGAATGTTGCTTAATTTAAATAAGGCATACTCATATTTCTGCTTCCCACAGTAGTGAGCAAATATGAACCAGAGAAGACTACTGCTGAAATAAAAAGCAGCTATAAATAATGCCAGTACACCAAGAGCTATGTGGATTATTTACTTCCACTGCTCTCTCCAATTTCTGAAATCGGTGCTTATGGTTTTACTATTTTTTTTCAGATAGCCAATACCAAATCAACCCTTGGGTTCCATAATTTTTCTGTCTAGTACCAGAACCTGAGTGGAAACTTAATATAATAGAACAACATTTTTATGGTCATGTTTGTAATTAGAAGAAGTTGTTTGATTTTAAGTACTTTACAAAACTAGAACCTCTATATTACAATCCTTACAGATGCAGCGGAACATTGCCAGGTCATAGGCTCAGATTTTCTGCATGGCGGATAGTATTCATAGGCATAAATAGCCACATCAGAATAGTTAAAGTAAATAGACTTAAGTTTCTACTGAAGGCTGGAAATAAAACAAATCAAAGTTAATACAATTGTTGGGTTTAAAATGACATAGCTGAGATTGACAGGTCCTTATGTACACTGAGTTCACCCAAATGTCCCTTCTGACCATCTTGCCATCATGGATAGCCCAGCTGGCCTTGACCAGAAATGTTTTTTTCCCTATGCTTCCTCCATTTCGAAACAGCCTTCCTGAAGTTATTTGCCAGATCACCCCCTCACATACCATTTTAGCTTTCAGGAAAATTTACAATACTTTGCTATTTCAGAGGGCCTCCTGCTGATGGATTTGCAAATGTTTATGGTTAAGTCAAAGGTGAAGGGAACGATTGGTTTCAGATTTTTGATGGTGTTGTTGTTGAAGATTCTAAGTTTAAATCACTGTTTAAAGTCTTTTCACACAGTAGGTCGGATATAAATATTTTAAATGAATAAATAGGATTGCTGTTTCTCATACAGAAGGTTGTTTTAATCGCTTCTCGGCCTTTTGGTTAAGATCAAGCGCAGAAGGTTGTTTTACATCTATCACTAGACTACTGTACAAGTAAAATTAAACTAAATCCAAAGGTGTCCTTCTATATGCACAAGAGGTTGCAGAAGAGCATGTACAAGAGACCACATGAGCTATAACAGAACATATCTATTATAATGCTGTATAGACAAGTATTTGTAGAACACCATTAGCAGTTGTCTTCCTTTCACAGATTTTGTACTCAAAAGAACAGTAAAAGGTTGCAAAATTTTATGCTTATGCAATTTACCCTGCTAAATCTCCCTCTTCATAGTGCAAAATGAAATAAAGGAGTTTGGAAACTTACCAGGAGTTTGTATCAGGACACAAAGCTTTTTCTTCGGGAAGGAAAAAACCATGCCACCCAATGTTCTGGATAAGTTCCAAAGCCAAAGGTTTTGACAGATCAAAGTAGTGCCCAAATTTTGAAGAGGTAATTTGAGTCACCTGTGAAAAAATATAGGTCAAGGAATGTGAAGTTTCATTATTAAAATACAATCTTAATAAACCTTAGAATCTTTTTAGAAATCTGAAATTTTGTAAACAAATATATATGGTAAACATTCAAAATTTCTATAAAATTATTTTCAGCAGGGAATTCAGACATCTGCATACTAGTTCTACTAGGGGACTACACCAAAGAAAATCCCCCATTCTGGCCTCTAAGGTCTGTTGCTAGGCCTCCAGAGAAACTGGTTTGTCACTGTGTGAGAAAGAATGCTGAACTAGTCTGATTCAGCAGGGCTCTTCTTATCTTCTTTTTAAGATTCTGTTCAATATATTTGCCACACTAGGATAAACAGTAACTCCCTGAAGCCACGCCTTGTTGGGAAAAAAAACCACACAGTGTGGGAGGCTTCAATATCCCCTTCCTATGCATCAAGGTCCTGAATGGAAACACACCTAAATGATTTGATAACTGAATCTGAAAAACACCAGGAGCTCTGTTCACAGGCCTTTCAGCATGATGTTTAGTTTGGTCATCATATACATCGGTGTGGCACTTGTTTCCCCACTGTGTAATCCCTCATAATTTTGGAGTATTGATCAGGAGAGAGAGACGCATGTGATTGGACCAGTTTACATGGCTGTTTAATTCATAAACATGCCAGTAGTTAGGGTGACCATAATGTCTGAAGGCCAGCCAGGGACACCTTGGGGGGGGGGGTGAAAGGTAGGGGTGCGCGTGCGCGGCGCGCGCCGCCGGAAACAGGAAGTGATGTCACTTCCGGTGACATCACTTCCGGTGACGTCATGCCACCGCCGGAAACAGGAAGTGACACCACTTCCTGTGACATCATTTCCCTGCGTCACCTGCCGGAAACGGGAAGTGACATCACTTCCTGTGACATCACTTCCCCCAAATGACATCATTTCCCCCAAATGCCACTGCCGGAAACAGGAAGTGACTTCACAGCACTTCCTGTGACGTCCCCAAAAATCCCCCAAATATCACCGCCGGAAACAATTTTGTTCTCAAATCCTGTATATACTTCATCAGTATATGGGATAAGGCACTTTCTCAATTGTGCTGCATAATGCAGCCTATTTATTTTGTCCTGTTTGCTCTGTTGGCTCTATCTGCGCCACCTTCATCACTTTTGGTGTGTGGATCCCCCAGTGGGGTGGTCTCGCGACTCCCTCCGCCGGCTGTTTCTGATAGCCCTGCGCCCCCTCTTTCATTTGATATGTGTCCCGTGCGGGTGCCACCCTCCCGCCGGGAGATGCCGCAAAATGAGCCCCCTTGAGGCTTATGGCGGCAGGGCTCGGGGGAAGCGAGCTAGACTGCTGTTCTTTTGAGGGGTTATAGAGTGTTTCGAGCCCGTCCCTGTAGCATCGGTCCCATCATTGTGGGACCCAGGGGGCCGGCGCAGCAGCACGCCAAAGCAGCCTGTCACAGGTCGAGATGCAGGACAGGAACCCGGAAGTGACCGACAGGCTGCTTCAGCGTGCCGCTGCGCCGGCCCCCTGGGCCCCACAATGATGGGACCGATGCCACAGGGACGGGCTCGAAACACTCTATGACCCCTCAAAAGAACAGCAGTCTAGCTCGCTTCCCCCGAGCCCTGCCGCCATAAGCCTCAAGGGGGCTCATTTTGCGGCATCTCCCGGCGGGAGGGTGGCATCCGCACGGGACACATATCAAATGAAAGAGGGGGCGCAGGGCTATCAGAAACAGCCGGCGGAGGGAGTCGCGAGACCACCCCACTGGGGGATCCACACCCCGAAAGTGATGAAGGTGGCGCAGATAGAGCCAACAGAGCAAACAGGACAAAATAAATAGGCTGCATTATGCAGCACAGTTGAGAAAGTGCCTTATCCCATATACTGATGAAGTAAATACAGGATCTGAGAACAAAATTGCACCAGAAGACACAAACACAAAGCTCCCTTACACTGAATCAGTGCTTGGGTCCACCAAAGTCAGTATTGTCTACTCCAGTCACAAACACAAAGCTCCCTTACACTGAATCAGTGCTTGGGTCCACCAAAGTCAGTATTGTCCACTCCAGTCACAAACACAAAGCTCCCTTACACTGAATCAGTGCTTGGGTCCACCAAAGTCAGTATTGTCCACTCCAGTCACAAACACAAAGCTCCCTTACACTGAATCAGTGCTTGGGTCCACCAAAGTCAGTATTGTCCACTCCAGTCACAAACACAAAGCTCCCTTACACTGAATCAGTGCTTGGGTCCACCAAAGTCAGTATTGTCACATAAGAACATAAGAGAAGCCCTGTTGGATCAGGCCAGTGGCCCATCCAGTCCAACACTCTGCGTCACATAAGAACATAAGAGAAGCCCTGTTGGATCAGGCCAGTGGCCCATCCAGTCCAACACACTGTGTCACATAAGAACATAAGAGAAGCCCTGTTGGATCAGGCCAGTGGCCCATCCAGTCCAACACACTGTGTCACATAAGAACATAAGAGAAGCCCTGTTGGATCAGGCCAGTGGCCCATTCAGTCAGGAAGGGAGGAGGAAGGGAGGGAGGGAGGGAGGGAGGGAGGGAGGGAAGGAAGGAAGGAAGGAAGGAAGGAAGGAAGGAAGGAAGGAAGGAAGGAAGGAAGGAAGGAAGGAAGGAAGGAAGGAAGGAGGGAGGGAGGGAGGGAGGGAGGGAGGGAGGGAGGGAGGGAGGGAGGGAAGGGAAGGGAGGGAGGGAGGGAAGGAAGGAAGGAAGGAAGGGAGGGAGGGAGGGAGGGAGGGAGGGAGGGAAGGAAGGAAGGGAAGGAAGGAAGGGAAGGAAGGGAAGGAAGGGAAGGAAGGAAGGAAGGAAGGAAGGGAAGGAAGGAAGAAAGGAAGGAGGGAGGGAGGGAGGGAGGAAGGAAGGAGGGAGGGAAGGAAGGAAGGAAGGCCAGCCGCCCCCCCCCGCTAGCCGCCCCCCCCGCTTTTGGCTTACCTGGATCCAGGGCGGTGGCGGCCTCTCCTCCGGGCTGCTGGCGGGGCTGGCGGCGGCTGCGGAGGCCGGAGAGGCCGGCGCTGGTCTCTGGAGGCCTCCAGGGACCAGCGCTGGCCTCTCCACGCTGCCTCCGCTGGTCTCTGGAGGCCTCCAGGGACCAGCGCCGGCCTCTCCACGGAGCCTCCACTGACCTCTGGAGGCCTCCAGGGACCAGCGCCGGCCTCTCCACGCTGCCGGCGCTGGCCTCTGGAGGCCTCCAGGGACCAGCGCCGGCCTCTCCGGACCCCGCGCGCGGGCGGGGAGTGAGGCAGCCAGCGGTGTGCGCACGCGCAGGGACGCTGGCTGCCTCACTCCCCGCCTTCCCGGCCGGCGCGCGCAGCCCGCCGGCTCCCCGCTGGCTATACCGGGACTTTGTAATGGTCCCGGTATAGGCAGCCCGGGAGCCGGGAATCGGTGGCCAGAACTGGGAAAGTCCCGGGAGACCGGGACGGTCTGGCCACCCTACCAGTAGTATGGGAATGCAACCACACTGCTGGATATGAAATAAAGAAGAAAGATGAACCCAAGTTAAGAACATAAGGACATAAGAGAAGCCATGTTGGATCAGGCCAATGGCCCATCCAGTTCAACATCCTGTGTCACACAGTGGCAAACCCCCCCCCCCAACCCAAGTGCCATCAGGAGGTTCACAAGTGGGGCTAGAAGCCCGCTTTGCCCCCCAACCAAGCACCAAGAATACAGAGCATCACTGCCCCAGACAGTTCCAATAATATGCTGTGGCTAATAGCCACTGATGGACCTCTGCTCCATATTTTTATTCAAACCCCTTTTGAAGCTGGCTATGCTTGTAGCCGCCACCACGTCCTGTGGCAGTGAATTCCACGTTAATCACCCTTTGGATGAAGAAGTACTTCCTTTTATCCATTTAACCCGACTGCTCAGCAATTTCATTGAATGCCCACAAGTTCTTGTATTGTGAGAAAGGGAGAAAAGTACTTCTTTCTCTACTTTCTCCATCCCATGCATTATCTTGTAAACCTCTATCATGTCACCCCATAGTCGACGTTTCTCCAAGCTAAAGAGCCCCAGGCATTTTAACTTTTCTTCATAGGGAAAGTGCTCTAAACCTTTAATCATTCTAGTTGCCCTGTTCTGGACTTTTTCCAATGCTACAATATCCTTTTTGAGGTGCGGTGACCAGAATTGTACACAGTATTCCAAATGAGACCGCACCATCGATTTATACAGGGGCATTATGATACTGGCTGATTTGTTTTCAATTCCCTTCCTAATAATTCCCAGCATAGTGTTAGCCTTTTTTTATTGCAATCGCACACTTCCAAATTAGCGGCAAAAAATGCATTCAGCTTCTCAACCATTTCTCTATCTTCCTTCAGTAATCCTTTTACCCCTTGGTCATCCAAGGGCCCCACTGCCTCCTGGCCGACTTCCTGCTTCTAATAAATTTGAAGAAATTTTTATTGTTGGTCTTTACGGTTTTTGCAATATGCTCCTCATGGTCCTTTTTTTGACTGCCTGATCACAGTCTTGCATTTGATTTGCCACAGCCTGTGTTCCCTTTTGTTAATCTCACTTGGACTAGCTTTCCACTGCTTAAAGGAATCCTTCTTACCTTTTACAGCTTCTGTAATTTTGTTTGTTAACCATGCAGGCCTTTTCTTATACTTGTTTGTGTCTTTCCTAACCTGTGGTATATATTTTATCTGAGCTTCTAGGATTGTAGTTTTAAATAGCCTCCAAGCTTCCCCAAGGGTTTTGACTGCATTTACCTTTCCTTTCAGTTTCCTCTTCACATGCCTCCTCATCTCAGAGAATTTACCCCTTTTAAAGTTAAAAATGGTTGTGTTGGTCTTTTGGGGCAACTCCTATTTATACAAGTGGTGAAATCGATAACGTTATGGTCACTGCTCCCAAGCAGTGCAATCACTTTTACATCTCTCACCAGGTCTTGGGCATTACTTAGGACCAAATCCAGGATCGCCCCTCCCCTGGTAGGTTCTGTGACCATCTGCTCCATAGCACAGTCATTGAGAGCTTCTAGAAACTCAATCTCTTTCTCTCAACCAGAACACATATTGACCCAATCAATCTGCGGGTAGTTAAAATCACCTATTTTGACACAGTTTTTACGTTTAGCCGCTATCATTAATCCTTCCATCATATTATAATCGTCCTCTATATTTTGATTGGTGGGTGATAAAGAACTCTCATAGTTAAATTTCCTTTTGGGCCCTCTATTTTGATCCAAAGCATTTCTAGAAGGGAATCTAATTCTCTGACCTCAGTATTACTGGACTGTATACCCTCTCTGACATACAGAGCCACCCCACCTCCAACCCTTCCCTCCCTATCCTTCCGATATAACATATCCCGGAATCACTGTGTCCCACTGATTCTCCTCATTTCACCAAGTTTCTGAAATGCCCACAATGTCTATGTTTCCCCCCAACACTGAACACTCCCCAATTTTACTTCAAACACTTCTACCATTTGTATATAAACATCTATAATTTCCCAGGCAAATTAGGCCCACAACTTTCCTCCTGCTGCCTCGAGTCTTTGGCAGACAGTCCATACTGTTTGTCACCATCTCAGTGGACAACTCTGATCCATTACTGGAAAGTTACTTAGACAATTCACTCTTTTTTCCAATAAGATATGGTGCAGTTGAATGGCAGATTTTCTATTGCTGTTATAGTCCTATGTTTGTGTATTCTATCATAATGACAACATGTATTTAATTATTAAATTTATATCCCATCCTTCTGTGAAATCTTTCTGTCATCATGTTTGGCATCAAGAAGCTAGTTGCAGCAAGAGATCTATAACTGACTCCCATCTTCAGAGTCCCCTGGGAGTTAGCTTTTGACCTCATTCTGGGGAAACTTCACTGGGTTCCACTGTTGCTTCAACCCACAGAAGTTTAAAGAAGGGAGCAGATCACAACTGAGTCAGCTACCGGTGTCCCAGACTTGGAAACTGTGATGCCTACCATCCTGTTCCTGGGACACACAAAAGTGGATTTGGGGGTTTTAGAATCAGAAGATGTACAGTTTATTAGGGTCAAGAGTCCACTTCTGATCTTCCCCTCATTGTGTTTTGGGAAGGACAGGCCCAACGTGTCTAGGGTGCCATCTTCCAGCAGGGGCGAGGGACAGGCATCCCCTCCCTGCTCATGCTATCCCTGAGCCTCTGAGTTGTTTCCCCTTCCCAGCGTCCTCCAAACTTGTAGAGTGCTGCAGAGGGGAAGTGCCAGATCCGGATCTAATGTTGGTTTTTTCAAGAGGGGATGGACTGTCGCCTCTTTAAGAGGTGTTGGGAAAAGCCCATCCGAGAGGGACCTATTTACAATATCCCGTACAGGATATTGAAGCTCCATCTGGCAAGCTTTAATCAGCCAAGATGGGCAAGGGTCCAAATCGCATATTGTTGGGTGTACAGTTGCAAGGATTCTGTCAACTTCCTCCAAGCTGAGTGTTGTAAAGCTGTCTAAAGCCGATACCAAAAACAGGCACGGAGCCTCGAGTTCACTTACTGTTTCAATTGCGGCAGGAAGGTCGCGGCAGAGCAACGAGACTTTATCCGTGAAAAATGTTGCAAAAGCCTCACAGCGTATTTCCAATTCCCTATAGTTTGGTCTGCCTTGTGGCAGAGTTGTAAGAGTCAATAATACTAAATAATTGTGCCGGGCGTGAATTCGCGGATGCAATCTTGGCCACAAAGTAAGCTTTCTTTGTGGCCTTGACTGCCATCTCATAGGATCTCATATACTCTCTATAAGATGCTCTGGTTGCTTCGTCGTGAGTCTGCCGCCATTGCCTCTCTAGTCGTCTGAGCCTCCGTTTCATAGATCACAAATCCGTGGTATACCATGCTGCTATCTTTTCACGGGGGCACAGAGGGCGCCGAGGAGCGATCTCATTGATGGCCATGGTGAGACGATTTTATACAGTGATGTAATGATGCAGGGGTGGATGAGAAACCTGCTCCTACCTGAGCTGCGAGTGAGTTTCTGATACACCCTCTGTGAAGGATGGAGATTTGGAATTATAAATAAATAGCACAGCATAATATGGAGTTTATTTGTGGTGGTCATTATCCTCTTTTCTAATTAAATCAAAAGTGTCCTCGAGTGAGAATATGTATCCCCTCTAGTATTGTTTTGGTTATATTTTTGGAAAATACTGTGTCTGCCATATAGCCACACATAAATCAACTGTCTGGCACAAGTTACAAATGAAATTTATTTTTCCCTTGGGATGGACAGAAAGATTATTTTGCAAAGAAGTTTGAAACTATTTACAATTTTATCACACAGCTTATGCTGGGCACAGTCAGTAGGAAAATGACAGAGTTCAGATTTATGAGTTTAGAGGCAGAGAGCAAATATCAAATAAGATTACGGACTTTTACTGTAACCTGTAACTGATTCATTCTCCTGGCTCATTCTTCAGGAAACATACATTTCCAACATTCTCAGGACTCCCAGATACCTTTTAATCAACAGCTGGTTTGATCCTTGAGTTTTTTTCACAAACATAGACAAAACTTTAAGTGTGAGCAACTACACTTTATTAGCCTGCTTCCTTAAAAGCCAGATGCTGAGACTCCATATTTTCTAAACTAGCAACTCTAACAGTTAATCCCTATCTGACTGAAAACAGCAGTTAACAATTTCCCCACAGTAATTTCTTGCTGTTCTGTTTTGTTCCTCCACTTTTGGAAACCTATTCTCTTCTGATTTTTTTTAATTATTACAGTTTTTGGCTGTCTGAAACCCCTGTGTCCTCTGCCCACATTGCCATTTTGGGTAGGGTGAGCAGTGCATCCTTTTTTAATAAACTGCATGCCAGCATTGCAGTGATCCAGCATTATATTGCGTATGCACTGAACAAACCATCATGGTCAATCAGAAGGTATGAAACTAGTAGCTAATCATTGCCTTGCTACTTCATGGCACATTCAAGCACCACACATGAGCACTATTTTCAAATTTTGTGTGCGGTGCAGGCAGGCGAGCCAGCATGGTGGTGAGGGAGCCGGCAGTCCAACAAGCCCTTTGCGGATGGGCAAGCTGAGGCAGCAGTGATGGAGCTGGCAGCCTGACATGCCTATTGCATGCAGGTGAGCTGAGGTGAGAGCCAGGAAGCCCTTGGGGATGAGTGAGCCAGCAGCCCAATGAACACTGGTCCCAATCTTCACTGGCCCAAAGAAGTGCCTGTACAAGTGCATGGTCTCCCACCTTCACTTGCTATGAACAAAATCAGTGCATAGTCATAATAAATGGAATATAATTCCTTACTGATGAACATATGAACAGAACAGGACCAATGTAAAGGTGCAAAGAACATCAACAATAAGCTTCCCTTAGCCCTGTAATCATAGTTACGCTGAATTCTTTCGCTACTATTCATAATCCAAAAAAGGAAGGAAAGGCAGCACAGACAATCAAAACAACCAGCCTAATGCAGGAAAGTTGCTAACTGATGAAATGGACAGACACATAGACAAGGTACAATTCACTAGTGGCCTTTGGGGGCAGTAGCTGCACAAGCTAATGAGGACCAATATGGATTTTAAAATGGCCCATTGCGCCAGTGCAGGTGCAAAAAAAAAAAAATCAGGAAGAAATGCTGAAAACTGAACCATCTGTAAACAAAAATAAAACATAAACATACAGAAATACTATAGAAAACCAGGTAGTGTGGATCAATCTCGCCTATTGTGCTATTATAACATAGTGGGTTCTAGGCATTAAGGAATCGAGGCAGTAGTGATAACAAGCTCTTTATTGAGTAAGCATGCCGATGGCTTTACTGCGTAACTGCTAAACAGGCCCGGCAGGGCCAACTATATACAATACTGTGTTCCCGCACTAGTCTTTGATAGGGCCATTCAAACCAGTCGGGGGCCTATGATTGGAGCAGGGCAGTTAGGATTTGGATCCTCTTGACCATTGTTCCTCAGTCCCCAAGCTCATCACATACGTGTATTCACATACATAACAGCTATCATTAGAGGTGCCCTGGAGGCAGGGAAAATCCAGATCAGGACTGCACTCTGGAAGAGGCTTTTTATTGTCAATTCTCCCTCTCATTTGGTTCCTGCAACGCTCCATGATCATTGATTGGCTGCAACCTGCTCTTCACACATTCAAGCCAGGCATAAAGATAACTGGTTGTGCACAGAAAGGGGCAGGACTATTGCCCATCCATCACACACATCCCATCACAGTGTTTGCGGAGCTAGAGACACAGAAAAGTTAGAGTTCAGGGGCTTCAGGTCTCTAACTTTGCAGTATTTTCAGCCTTCTGAAAACACAGTGACTTAAGGAGTGTGCAGATGAGCTGCAAATTGGTTTCTAATTCACTCCTCCACATCAGATGTTTGGGGAAGCCAGAAACACAGAAGAATTAGAGAGCAGTCTTCAGAGCTCTAACATTGCTGTGTTTCAGCCTTCCTCCATAACAGCGGTTTTGGAAGAGATTTCCTGATCAACTGGGAGTCAACTTCTGATCCCCACCTCCAAGTTTTGCTGTGTACTAATAAGTCTGGTAGACAGTGAAGGTTCCGGGGCTTGGAGATCTGAAGACAACTTTCAGCTCATCACGGGAACAAATGGTGATCAGCTTCTGATACTGCCCCCCCCCCCCCCGCTGTCTCTTAGCACGGGTGGGACCTAGCAAAGTTTTCCAGGGGTTAAAAGTCTTCTGAACAATTTTTTTGGCAGCTGTTCGCATAATTCTTCCTAAGCTGAACAAATCTAATTGTGAGTGTTAAACATACTATGCTCAGCTGCTGAATAGGTTTGTTGTGAAATTGGCAGCATCTCTACCTTAGACTGTATCTTAGAATTCTGGCATGGAAAAGAAATTATTTATTTCTACCATGCCCTTTACCAGCATAGTGAATTTCTTACTTTGTTATTTAATTAATATACATGAAAAGCACCACTACTATCTACAACACATTCTTTTTCTGCACTACTCTATCAGTCTTTGAATATAAAGAATCATCTATCCATGCATCAGCATGATCGCACACACTGAAGCATTATACACAGGATGGGGGTGGGGAGGAATCTCCATTCAGGTTATTTTGTGCAAGATAAACTTTCTTTTGGCATATGCTGAAGAGAGATTGTGATTTTGAGATGCAAAGGGCATGCCACCATTCCTGCTTCTTATTCAAATCTTTGTAATAACAAGCTTGTGAGTGGCAACCTAAATAGAAGCTTGTGGTGCCACACTGGGATATGCACCACCGCATATCTTCTAGCAGAGGACAGACTCCAGTATAGGGATCTGTGCTTTGAGGTGGTTCAAAGATTGTTTAGGGGTTCAGCTTTGCCCCAGTGTCTGCATGTGCATTTGTGCTGCGGGCACCCCAGTTTGGAGCAGCTGGAACAAAAGCTGGGTTTCTGAAAAGGGAATAGCACAATTCCCCTTGGAGGGCAGAGTCCACTGAATGTGAGAATGTATGATTTGTGGGGGTCCAAATTATATTTTGGGGTTCAGAGCTTTTGAATTGTCCATAATATTTGTCATTGGATTCACAAATAATGAACAAGTAATTGCCTATATAGAACTAGGGACCAGCCTGGGCCTCCTGCAGCCCAGCCAATTTGCACAGCAGTGGGGAAGAGTTTTTCTCCCATTCCCAGCAGCAGCAACCAGGGTGAAAATAACCCCAGCAGCCTGAACTGGAGAGGGAAAGTCTTCTCTAATCCCAGCAGTGGTGGCAACTCCTGGGGCAACAGCAAACCTACTTGTTTTCATGAGGAGGGTTTTTTCTTCTGTTCCTAGCAATGATGGGGGCAGCCAGGACCAGAACAATGTGGCTGGCTTTTGTGAAGGAAGCCATAATATTTGACTTTTAAAATGTGCTGTTCAGCATGTCATTGTCTGAATAATTTCTAAAAAATGGTACAACAGGCTGAAGCTAACAATATAAGATTAAGTATCGGCAGATAGTTTTGTTTGTACCAGAAGTAAACATAGCCCTCAGAATTTTGAAAGGAAACATCTGAAAACATTCTAATACAAAAATTGTAATACTGTCCACTAATACTTTTCTGTAAGATATTTTAATTTAAGGCATACCCACTAACTTGCTAGATTTATCTAACTGCCAGATGTGTCTAACTGATCTAATTCCAAGTTTTTAAATAAGAAATGTTATACTTCTTGACTTGTCAAGTGTTCCTATTTGTTACGAATTTTTTAAAAATAATTAATGTAAAGCATAAAATATAGAAAATTTTCACTGTCATGATTAATTTGTTTGAAAAAGTCTAAATTTTGCCATTAATAAACTTTATGAAAGCAAAAGCATCACATCAGAATTTAATTTCAGAACTGCTACTAATACCAGCATTTTCAAATATATTACTTTACATTATGAAATTTAGAAATATTAAAAGGTTACATTATCTTATATGTTACATGGCATAGTAAAGATAGAACAGAATCTTAACATCAAATCAAAGAAGTATGTATTACTGCTTTTTTAAAAAAAACAAACCAAAAGTTTCAAGTTCTTTAATCTGGGGGGTTCTCAAAGCAATTTAAACAAGGGCTGTTCTTTGCCCTATAATCTATCCTTTATCCGGATTACCGATCAGAATGTTTTTACTGCAATCTCTGCCAGAGCTCATCTTTTTTTTGTGTAGGTCCAAACCCCCTTAATGTTTAGAAAGGCCTTGACTAACTGAACTTTGATCTGATATCTTCATTGAGAAAAGCTCCGGGTTTCCCATTTCAGATGCAAATCCTCACTGAGTTTAGTAAAGACTGCAAAAAAGAAGAAACAAGGAGTTTCCAGGATCTTCTTTTAGAATCCTGGGGAACACTGGTGTCCCTAATCCACCCAGATGCATGGATTAAGGTAGGTGATAACCTTTCTTGATTCTAAAGAACAAACACAGTGCCTACAAACTGGGTGGAGACTAGGATTTGGCAGCAATAAAGCACTAGGCAATAAAAGCCTGGTCTATGTCAGAAGCCTATGAATAGACCTCAGTGTACCACATTCCCAGGCCTAGTGGGGAAGCTTGCAGAAAGCCCACCTGACTCAAGTAAGCATGAATAATCTGTCTTAACAGCAGCACGACCACCGAGACACGGCAAGAGGGAGGAAAAATATGTTTCTTTTATGAATTAATACATTTATTAGTGGAATATAGTTTCAAGCCTACCATTCACTGCAATTTCTATGAGACAGCCTGCACAAACAGAATAAACTAAATTTCATGGAGCAGAGTGTGCCTTTATGCGACCGTCTGCTGTTAACATTTCTAATTACAATACTAATGTGTTAGAAATTCTCAGATTTATGATGAATCAAGGCAGAAAATTGATTTCATGCTGTGACAGTTCATATATTGCCCTAAGAACACAAGCAATTCATTCATTAAAAAGAGAGTGAGAGAGGTAAATGCAAACTGCACACAATACCTGATTGCATTAAGCTAGGACGTATCTACTATTTTTAGTCTGAATTTCAAATGATTAGCCCAACATAGCCAAAACAGCTACTGAGAATTATAGAAAATCAGTGTCTTATTAGCACTATTAAACTGCACCCAAGAGATCCTTCAGTAGCCTTAAAATGTTTAGCGTAGAAGGACAAGACAAAGGCACTACACTAGCACCTTCATCTAGTGCAAAATTCAGCTTCACTTAATGTAGTCAGAGAAGGAAAATGGGCAAAAAGACATTTGAAAGAACCAAGTGGGAGACACAAAGGATAAAATACCGTAATTGCATGTCTTTAAGATGGGGCTACTTCTGTAAAGGAAATATTTTTTGTTAGAAATAATAACAAAGTCTGCTGCTCATGGGTATTACAAGATATTTTACTTAGAAGGAATCAATATCAATTACTAGTAAGGGGTACAATTGACTATGTTTTAAAAACTATTTTGTTATTTTTTCTTTAGATTGTATCCAAACCTAGCAATCTAACCTGGAAATATAATTTATGGAAATATAATTTCTTTTGCTAAAATTTTCGTTTCGTTGATATGTTCTAATCAGTCTTCAATGTAATTAAATATAACCAAAGTATTTCACGTATTTTCTTACCTGATTGCACTACAAATATAGCACAGAACAAAGTGCTTTAGTAATTGTTGGCAGTGTTTCCTCTAAACTGAGTTAGTATGATCTAGCTCACAGTTTTTAGTCTCTAGCTCACACTTTTTTGTTTTAGCTCAGGAAAAATGCCCCCAAAGCAAACTAATTTATTCAGTAGCTCACAGCTTTAATGCTAGTAGCTCACAAAGTAGAATTTTTGCTCACACAACTCCACAGCTCAGAGAGAGTATTGACTGTGGGGATGAAGAACAAAACAAGCATATTTAAATAGGTTTTTGACAATTATTTTCTTTTGGCATCCACTGTATTTCCATTTTGTAGGTAAGGACTTCTCAGTGGGACATCTACTGAAAATTAGTATGGTACTTATACGGCAATCATAATTCCTTTTCAGACAGAGGAATACACATCAGTCAGTACATGAGTCAGTATAAACAATGCCACTTCCTCATCTTTTCATCTTTCTAGAGGCACCCATCAAGGGTGTCCCCTATAGCCTTTGCTTTTTGCTCTGGTGGTTGAGCCTTTTGCCATTAAAATTAGGGAAGAACAGCTTATCTCTGATATAACCACAGCAAACAAAAAGGTCAAGATAAGTTTATATGCAGATGATATGACTTTATATTTATCTGATCTTCCAATTTCTCTTCCAGTAATTTACTCAATACTAGCTGACTTTGTTTTGATATCAGGCCTCAAAATTAATTCTGAAAAATCCCTTTTGTACCTGATTAATATCAACAAAGAGGTAGCTTCTTTAATTAAATCACAATACAATTATAAATGGATTCAAGATTCTTGGAAGTACTTAGGAATCTGCATTCCTTTAAATCTAAATGCTATCACAGAGGTAAACCATATGGAAATCTCTTGCTCTATACAAACTTCATTATCTCAGTGGAATAATAAGTTCCTTTCTCTTTTAGAATGAGTTAATATAATCAACTCCATGATCTTGCCTAAATTTATATTCTGCCTCTGAGCAATTCCTCTAAGTATCCCGCTATCTTTGCTAAAGAAATGACAATCACAAATTAACTCGTTTATATGGCAATTTACAAAACCTAGGCTAAACTCTGCAACTGTCCGTAGATCTACATCTGAAGGAAGCCTGGCGTTTCTGGATCCCACACTGTACCATGATGCAATCATTCTTATAAACTTGGTTAAACAATACAGACATTCTTTTCAGACTGACTGGAAATGGATAGAGGAAACTTACCTTGCACCAGTGACTTTTCAGGAAGAGCTATGGAGGGTTACCAAAACATTTAAAGGTAACTCTTACTGTAACCCTTTTGTAGCCGCTACTTTCTAGATTTGGAATAGGCGTTTCAAATCTTTAGCTCCACAAACTTCGCCCTTAACCCCTTTTTAGGACAAGACCGGTTCCTACCAGGGAAATTGGCAACTTTCTTTTCAAGATGGAAACAACTATATCTGACAAGCTTTATTGATGATCTCTCGCAGGGCCATTTGAAAGATAAATCCATTTTAGGAAAAGGAGGAGACTCCCACTTACACCTTGGTTGGAATATCTTCAATCTCACCATCTCCTTCACGAATCCAAAATTGACCCCCCCCCCCAGGGAATTACTGTCAGACTTTGAAAAGTTCTTCTACTTTGACTCTACACCATTCAAAGGCATGATTTCAAAAATCTATAAATTGCTTATACTATCTCAACCTTCAAGGCTTCTTCATTACCAAAAAGCTTGGCATATTGATCTCAAGCATGATCTGACAGAAGACCAATGGCACTCAATATGGACCTCATCAATATATAGAACTAAGGCTCTTAACATTCAGCTATAAGCATATAAAGTTACCTCCTGGTGATACTTAACGCTAGTCCTGCTCTTTCACTATACTGCATCCATCCCTCCTTGGTGCCCTAAGGGCTGTGGGCAGTGCAGCACATATTTTCATACTAGTGGTCTTGCTCCATCATTCAATCATTTTGGTCACAAATTTACAATGAAATAATTTTGATAGTTGGTTTTCCTTTGACTTTTAACCTGGAACTTGTACTATTAAATCTTTGGGAAACTTCTCAAGTCTCCAAATCTCTTCAGGATTTAATCTCAATGATGCTTGTAGCAGTTAAACAGGTTATCGGTGTGGAATGGAAACGCTCAAATCCCCCATCAATACAATACTGGTACTTGAAACTCTGGGATTATTTCATCCTGGACAAATTAACGCATGATATTGAGCCCATTAAGCCAAATTTAGGTACATCTGCATTTTTGAAGAAATGGTCCCCATTCATTAATAAGATTCAGTTCACATCAAACAGTCAAAATAACAACTGGTATGCCTTCTTTCTTTATTGTTTGGCTCTGCATTGATAGTATTTAAACATTTATTTATATTCATTTATTTTCATTTGTTAATAATTTTTTCAAGTTCTACCTTCCCCTTATTTCTCTCTTTCTTCCTCACAGTGCTACTAGTTTTACTACTATAACTACGGATACTTAAGCTGGTTTCTAAACAATCTTGCACTTTATACCAAAATATCCGTAGTTTGATAATCTGCACTTTTTTAGTATATCATTACTGGCAAGTTAGACCAGTGGTGTAAAAAATGTGGCCCGGGGGCCAAATCAGGCCCCTGGAGGGCTCCTATGCAGACGTGGGGAACTAGAGGTCTGCCTTTCAGTGGTTGGCCTCCTTTCTCCAAAGTAGAGGACATAGAATGGTGATAGGGGAGGAATCATCCCAAAGGCACCCACTTATATGTGGTGTGCCACAGGGTGCGATTCTGTCCCTGATGTTATGTAACATCTATATGCACCCCCTTGCCCAGATTGTCAGGAGGTATGGGCTGGGATGTCACCAATATGCAGATGACACCAATTCTATCTATTGATGGGTGGCCAGTCTGACTGTACCCCAGAAAATCTAGACCTGGCTCTTCAAGCCATAGCATCTTGGCTCAGGCTGAGTCGGTTGAAGACGATGAAGACAGAGGTTCTCTATCTGAGCCTGGGTGGTCCAGGAGGAGAGGTCCCTCTGCCAGCACCACTAATACCAGCTCCTAAGGTCAAGAGCTTGAGAGTGCTCCTGGAGTCCTCTCTTACAATGGAGGCCCAGGTAGCAGCCGCTACCAGATCCACCTTTTTTCATCTCCGGTGTATGCAGCAATTGGCCCTTATCCTGGAGCATGACGGCTTAGCAATGGTGATCTATGCTATGGTCACCTCGAGAACAGATCATTGTAATGCTCTCTACATGGGGCTACCCTTGACCCTGACTTGGAAACTACAGCTAGTGCAGAACGCTGCAGCATGGCTGTTCATGGGGCTGCCTTGATGGAAGCACATTCAGCCAGTGCTGAAAGAGCTGCACTGACTATCTATTGTGTTCCAAGTCTGTTTCAAGGTGTTAGTATTGACCTTTAAAGTCCTTTATGGTCAGGGGCCTGCCTATCTACAGGACTGCCTTTCTCCGCATGTTCCCCAGAGAGCACTGCGTTCAGTGACACAAAACCTACTGTCCATCCCTGGACCAAAGGAGGCCAGGCTATGCTCCACAAGGGCTAGGGCCTTCATAGTGGCAGCACCAGAAATGTGGAATGCTCTCCCGGAGGCCATAAGGGCCTTGCGGGATCTCTCTACTTTCTGCAGGGCCTGCAAAACTAAATTGTTCCGACAGACCTTTAATATCTAACTGGGAGAGGACTGCCAGCCCACATTATTATAGAGCTACGATACTATAAGATCACCATCAGGAAAGAAGAATCCGCCTATATTGAAGTGACACAGCACCACGGAATGGTTTTAATTGTAACTGTATTTTATTGGTTTTAAATTGTAAATATAAATGTCTGTTAGCCGTCCTTAGTCCGCTTGCAGAGAGGGAGGGATAGAATATCAGGCCCCCAAGCAACTGGCTGTCATCTGCTTCCTTCTCCCTCTCTCTTGCTTCCTTCCGCATCACAGCTTAATAATAATAATAATAATAATAATAATAATAATAATAATAATAATAATTTTTAATTTATATCCCGCCCTCCCCACTGAAGCAGGCTCAGGGTGGCTTACATGACATAAATACATCATTACAATAATACAGCAATAAAATTCATAACAATCAATTCAATATACAATTATATTTAAAACAGCATTTAAACTAATAATTTAAAACCACAGTATGATATGGTGCTACAGTCTTGATAAAAGCGTATAAACATAGTTTTCACATAGCTTTTCAAGGCTTGCTCAATTGCACAGGAGCTACAGAGCAAAACCTTTATTTTCTCTATTAGCTGAGGCTTCTCCCTCTCCCTTGGGGAGGAAGGGGGAGGGGAGACAGAGCTTGTTTTTCCAGGCTCTCTCAAACACACAGCAGAGCTACTGAGCCAAGCCTCTCTTCCTTCTACTGGCTGAGGTTTCTCCCCCACCAGTCCGCTGGGAAAGGAAGCAGAGCCAGAGCTTCCTTTGCCCAATTCCCTGCATCCCAAAGGAGAAATACAAAGAAAGCACCTTTAAAACCAAGTGCTGATGTTTTAAACATGTTTTAAGTTTTCTTTTAAAAAATATTTAATTGTGTTTGCCTGTGTCCTTTATAAAGTTTATATCTCTGCTACCTAATCTTAAATATGTACACACATGGCACGGCCCAACCTGACACAGCCCGGCCCAACAAGGTCTCATTTATGTCAAATCTGTCCCTCATTAACAAATGAGTTTGACACCCCAGATTTTCAAGTCCCTCAATGTAAAAAAAAAAAAAAAGATTTCACATTTTCCTGCAAACCTAGGGCATTTTTCAGATTTGTAGAAGGATCTGTCTTGTCTATTCACAGTTCCAGTCACTGGATTTAAGTACTGGCAGATTTAGCTAACCTCACTATTAGTATAATGATTTTTTATATTGTTGTTACCACCTTGGAATTTAATCAAAGTGAGAAGGCTTACTAACTCTGGTTTCATGGATGGCATTTTACCCCAGGTTTTATCCCATATTTTTATAGTTTCCATAGCTTTTTATATTTTAATATGGTATACTGCTAAATGGATTTAGGCAGCTTCACTGTACCACCACAACAAAAAAATGAGATGGAATTCCCCTCCCCATAAATATATTAACATAATGATTCATACAGATACATTCATGAATGAATTTGGAAATTTTTACATAACTGATATTCTGTGAAGATACAACAAGGCGCAGCAAATTTGCATTAATGAAATTGATCAAGATAGATGATCATCCCAGGGAGTGTTTGATTTTACTTGTCTACTTATATAAGTCTCTTTGACACAAATACATAGCACAACTGTACAATTACACTGAAAACCAAATATGCCAAGCCTTGTAAAATCATTTTGTCACATTCCAATTATATTCTTTAGAAAACTGAATTTACTGCGCAGTACACTGAGCCATACAACAGAAAAACTAGTTTCTACGACTATGTGCACCAAAACACTGGAGTTTATTTTAGTGGTTTGACCGCCCTATTATCTAGGTGAGAAAATAACTAGCCTAAGAAAAATTATAATTCATGAAACACTAACAACCACAAAGTCCATTTAATTGACCACTGGGCTTGTTTCTTATATGCTGCCTTCATGACTATTAGTTTTTAGTTACAGTGAATCTGATATAATCTCAAATGCTTACTTTACTTATTACGCACATGGATAAGCAAGTCAACAGCTTGATTCAATTCGGTGACATCACTGGAGAGACCTAAATATTGTTCAAATTACTTACATAAAAAAGACAGGTTGCTTACCTGTAACTGTAGATCTTCGAGTGGTCATCTGTGCATTCACACTCATGGGATAGTGCGCCTGCGCCGATCCCCGAATCGGTATCTGAAAAAGCCCGGGATTTTTCCGCGCTCGGCGCCAATGAGCATGCGCAAGCGACCCACTGCGCATGCCCACCAGCGCCCGCGCGGCAATCCCGCCAGTTCCTCCCTGACCGCTGAAAGCCCCTTTACTGAAGAGAGACCGTCAGCAGCGGGGAAGGAGGGCGGGTAGTGTGAATGCACAGATGACCACTCGAAGATCTACAGTTACAGGTAAGCAACCTGTCTATCTTCTTCGTGGTCTCTGTGCCTCACACTCATGGGAGATTAGCAAGCAAAGCATACCTGGAGGCGGGAAGACGGTCAGCCTGAAGAAACAGCTTGCAACACCGCAGCTCCCAACCGAGTCCTCTGCTGAGCATGCACGTCCAGCGCGTAGTGCTTCATGAAGGCATGCGGAGAAGACCAGGTAGCCGCCTTGCAGACATCGGAAAGGGACACACCCTTCAGGAATGCCACCGACGTGGCCATCGCCCTTGTGGAGTGTCCACGAACAGGTCCAGGTAGAGGCTTCTTAGCCAACAAATAACAAAGTCTGATCGTCTCAGTGAGCCATTTGGACAGTCTCTGAGAAGAAATTTTGGACCCTAACTTTGGGGCAGAGTAGGAAACAAAAAGTTGATTGTCCTTACGAAAACCCCGGGAACGGTTTAGATAAAACAGGAGGGCACGCTTAACATCTAACGCGTGCAGTCTGCGTTCCTCATCCGAGGAAGGGCTAGGGTAAAAGGTGGGCAACCAAACCTCTAAGTTAAGGTGAAACTGGGAAACCACTTTCGGGAGAAAAGTAATGTCTGGGGCCAGAGAGACCCCAGCCTCTCTAAAGGCAAGGTATGGGTAGTCACACCGCATCGCTGTGAGCTCCCCTGCACGACGTGCCGAAGTGATGGCAACTAAAAATGCAGTCTTCCAAGACAAAAGTTGCAGGGAACATGTCGCCATAGGCTCAAAGGGGCGACGAGTCAACTTGTCCAGGACCAAAGTCAAATCCCACAGCTGTGGAGGGGATCTAGACGGGGGATGAAGGCGGAACAATCCCTTCATAAATCTCTTGGACTGCGGGTGAGCAAAGACAGAGTAACCCTCAACTGAATCATGAAAAGCAGAAATAGCTGCTAAATAGACCTTAATGGATGAGAACACCAGCCCCTCATCCACCAAGGACAAAAGAAACTCAAAAACTGTGGGCAGCCCAACAGTGTCAGGTGACATTGGAGAGTCAACCACAAAGTCACTGAACTTTTTCCACTTCCTCTCGTAAGAGGCACGGGTGGAAGGTTTCCTGCTACTCTGGAGCACTTGTTGAACCCTGGTGGAGAAGTCTAGTGGTCGATGAACCACGCTGTCAGCTTCAGGTGCGGCACGTTGTGATGGAGCACGTGCCCTCCCTGGGCCGACAACAGGTCCGGTTCTGCCGGGAACTGGTAAAAGGTCCCCCTCGACTGCTGGAGCAGAATCGAGAACCAGCCCTGACGGGGCCACCACGGGGTCACCAGAATGCAACGTGGCTTCTCCCGCACTAACTTGTGGACCACCCTCGTTAGCAAAGGTAAGGGCGGGAACATGTACAGGAACCAGCCCTCCCACCGAAGTAGAAGTCCGTCTCCCAAGGAAGCCGGATCCGCACCTCCCCTGGCACAGAACAATGGGCACTTCTTGTTCTGCGCTGTGGCGAAAGCATCCAGCTGTGGGTAGCCCCAGAGTTGGAACACCGGCTCTAGGAACCTCCATTGCAGTTCCCATTCGTGTGGGGAGGCTCCACCCCTGCTGAGAGAGTCCGCCTGTATGTTGAGGACCCCCGGCAGATGTGTAGCTTTTACAAAAATGTCCCACTGGAGACACTCCTCCCAGAGATCCATCGCCAGTGAGCATAGCCTGCGAGACACTGTCCCCCCCTGTCTGTTTATATAGCACAGGGCAGTGGTATTGTCCGTAAGCAATGCCACAGTCTGTCCCACCAGCAGTGGACGGAACGATCGAAGGGCAAAGTGAACTGCTAGCAGTTCTAGGTAGTTTATATGGCACCGGCTCAGTTTCGGTGGCCACTTGCCTCCCACACACAGCTCCTCCAGGTGGGCTCCCCACCCCCACATGGAGGCATCGGTAGCGATGGTTACTGTAGGGGTCGGCAGATGAAAAGGGGCCCCTTGACGGATGTTGCTCTCTGTTCCCCACCATTGCAGGGAGCGGAGAGTCCCGGGTGGAATGGTGAACCTCTTTCGAGGTGAGTCTCTGAGAGGCCGAAAGTGGCGCAAGAACCAAATCTGTAGGCCTCTCATGTGCAGTCTTGCGAAACGTAGCACGCTTGTCGTCGCGGCCATCAACCCCAGCATCCGCTGGAGCTGCTGAGCCGTGCCCCACCGCCGCCTTTGAAGTAGCTGCACCAGATTGATGATGTCCTTCGCTCTCTGCGAAGGGAGGAATGCTCGATGTTGTTGAGTGTCCAACAGAGCCCCTATGAATTGAACTGTCTTTGAGGGAGTGAGATGGGATTTCTCCAGGTTGACTTGCAGCCCCAGGGTGCCAAGAAGACGCAGAGTGGTAGCGATGTGGGTTGTTAGACTCTCCCTCGACTTCGCCACAAGAAGCCAGTCGTCGATGTATGGGAAGACAACGACTCCCTGCAGACGAAGATGGGCAGCCACCACACTCATCAGCTTCGTGAACACCCGAGGAGCAGTAGACAGTCCAAACGGCAGGGCCCTGAATTGGAAGTGACGAGCACCCACTGCAAACCGTAGGAAACGCCTGAACGCGGGATGGATGCTGACATGAAAATAAGCATCCTTGAGGTCCAGGGTCGCCATCCAGTCTCCCTGATTGATGAGGGGCAGGATTGTTTGCAGCGTAGCCATTCTGAACTTCTGGTACAGAATAAATTTGTTCAGACTCCGAAGGTCCATGATAGGCCTTAGGCCCCCGTCCCTTTTGGGAACCAGAAAGTACCGGGAGTAGAAGCCTCCCGTCCTGGCCTCCGGTGGAACTACCTCTATGGCTTGTTTCTGTAGGAGGTTGTTCACCTCCGCCAGCAGAGGTGGGGAAGGGGGAGTGGTGACTACCACGGACTGGTTTGGGGTCTGAACAAACTCTATTTTGTAGCCCTCTTCTATGATGGACAGAGCCCACCTGTCTGTGGAGATCAACTCCCAGGCAGGCAGGAAAGGGCGTAGGCGGATGGATGAATTCCCAACGGGGACGACGACGCGTGCTTGGAAGAAGTCAAACCCCCTGCTTCTGGGAGCGAACCCCCTTCGACTTGCTGGGCGGTTGTGATCCATAACGGTTCCTGCCGTTACCCGAGTAGGGTGATCGCTCGGACTGGGCAGGGCGAGGACGCCATTGCTCAGGAGAGAACTTCTGATAAGGCTTCTTGGTCCAGGGTTTGGACCATTGCTTGGATTTGGAAGCCTTAGGAGCAGATTGGACACCCAAGTTCTTAGAGGTTTTGACACTCTTGTCGAACTCTTGCAGCGCCGAGTCAGTTGTGGTGCTGAAGAGCCCGTCACCCTCAAACGGCAGATCTTCGATGAAGGTCTTAGTGTCCTGGTGAAGCGTGGTAGACCTGAGCCAGGAGTGCCATCGGATACAGACTGCAGACGTAATCTGTTTGGCCGAGGCTTCAACCATATGTTTTGCTGCGGCCAGTTGTTGTCTGGCCACAGCGAGACCTTCCTTTTGTAGCCTGGTTGCAGCAGCCCTCTTTTCCTCAGTTAACGAGGAAAGGAAGGGGGAAAGTTGTTCCCACACGGCATACTGATATCTAGCCATGCAGGCGGCATAGTTAGACACCTTTATGCCGAGTGCCCCCGCGGAGTAGACCTTGCGGCCCATTCCATCAATCTTCCTCCCTTCTTTGTCCGGTGGGGAGGAGTGGACCTTCCTTGCCTTCGAAGAGGAGGAGACGACCACCGAGTTCGGGCGCGGATGGGTGAACAAGAACTCAGCCCCAGTCTCTTGGACCCTATACATATGGTCCAGTCGTTTCGATGAGACTGGCGTCGAGGAGGGTCGCGCCCAAGGCTCTTTGACCACCTGGAGGATCACCTTGGTCACTGGCAGGGCAACCGCAGTGGATGTGTTCCTTTGCATTATATCGAACACATTGTCGTCCACTACTGGCTCCGGTTGCGTCACAGGCAGCTTGAGGGTGGCGGCAATCCGCTTCACAAGGTCCCCATAGGACTTCAGATCCTCCGACGGCGAGATCGGGAGATCCTCGGCCGTCTGGGAACCCGGTGAAGGCTCCAATCCCTGAACTTCACTCTCCGACTCCGACGACGAGGAGTCCTTGTGTGTGGAGTGCTCCGAGAGCATCGGGGTCGATTCTCGCGGTGGAAGGATCGGTGGTCTTCGATCCACATCTACCGGAACCAACTGTCGATCCGGGGGAACCGACGCCGACGCAGAGGCCTTCCGAGACCGATGGGATACCCTCGACACCGATGAAAATTGGGATGCTTGCTCCCAATCGTGGTAGTCGTCCGGGTACCAACGACAGGTCTCGTACCGGGAGTAGGGAGGCTGCCACCTGCGTTGCTCCCACGGTGGTATCGGGAAGCGTTGAGGAGGATAGAATGTGTCTCGCCTGACTCGGGGCTTGAATGGTGGGTCGATCACCGGTGCCGACGCATCAACCTCCGAGGCCGATTCGCTTTCGGAGCGACGACGGGAGCCCGAAGACGAAGACCGTTGGGTTAAGTCGATTTCCGGCTCTTGTTCCGACGCCGACAGGCGCTGCTGGTCAGCTGGGCTACGGCGCGGAGGCGTCCGAGGTTTTTTCGGAGGTTTTGTCGACGTCGATGTCGACGCACCGCCCGATGGGGAAGGAGTGCGGGGTCGCTTTCGCTTCTCCTTCGACTTCGCCTTTTTCGGAGGTCGGGTCCCCGAGTCCTCCTGGCGCTTTTTAGCGGGCGTATCCACCGAGCCCTCAAGGGAACGTTTTGTGGAGCCACGCTCTTCCGGCGAGTCCAAAGTCCGTATCGGAGCCGCATCGACCGATGCGAGCTCCAGGGCCGGGGTTTCGGACGACTTCGGTGCTGATACCTCCATCGGTCGATGGGGTGTAAGCGCCGATTCGATCAGTGCCGCAGATAATCGAGCCGCCCGGTTCTTCCTCGTCTGCTTCGAAAAGCGGAGACAATGCGGGCACGAGTCTACTCGGTGGGCCTCTCCCAGGCACAGTAGACACAGGGAATGACCGTCTGGAGGGGCGATCTTCTTCCCACACGCACGACAGCGTTTGAAAAACCCCCAGCGACTTTCCATAGAAAGTAGCCGCAAAAAAACTCCCCAGAACAATCTGAGAGAGAAAAAGAGGAGTGGGGGAAAAGCGCGGGCGAAGCGCCCCGAAGGGCCGTCCGGCGGGCGAACACAAAACGCTGTTTTTTTTTTTTCTAACTAACTAACTAACAACTATGAACTACAACTAACTACTAAACAACAACGGTAAACGGGCTAGAACGAGAAGAAAAGGCGAAGCCAAAAAACTTCTCACCGACCGGGGAAACGGAAAGGTAAACCTCTCAGCGCAGCGGTCAGAAAGGAACTGGCGGGATTGCCGCGCGGGCGCTGGTGGGCATGCGCAGTGGGTCGCTTGCGCATGCTCATTGGCGCCGAGCGCGGAAAAATCCCGGGCTTTTTCAGATACCGATTCGGGGATCGGCGCAGGCGCACTATCCCATGAGTGTGAGGCACAGAGACCACGAAGAAGATCATCTATATGAAGATATATTTAGGAAGCTATTTTGTATAAACAAAATGCATGTTTCTACTTACATTTGAAAACTTGCACAAAAGTTTTATAACACACACAATAATAGCTTTATATCTGATATAGCATTATATTCTATGACACTGTTTATTATATGTGCTATCTTGCTTTTGCTATTTTGGTGTCTACTTTTGTATTCCATTTTCTTGCTTGTTCATAGTATGCCTTGCCTTAGACCAGGGGTGTCTAATGTCCAGTCCACAGACCTGATCTGGCCCCCGGGGGCTTCTGTCTGGCCCCTGAGGAACTGCCTGCAGTCTCCTTCCTTCTCCTTCTCTCCTGCTTCTGTCATCACCATGTTTTTATCTGTCAGATTGAGATAGCCCAGCAAAACAGCCTCTCCTCACTCTTCCCCTAGGCCTTAGTCAATGGAGGAGCTTGGCTCTGTAGCTCTGCTGTGTGATTGAGAGAGCCTGGCACAACTAGAGCTTTCTCAATCAAAGCTAGAGCTGTGCCAGGTTCTCTTAATCACACAATGTAAACGGGACCACGGAGGAGAGACTAAGCCACAACAAAAAGAAAAAAACTCTCTGTAAAACGCAATTTTAACTTGTTGTGAATAATAAGTATCAAAATACAAAGCGAATAATATCAGTACATATCACCAAGTTAAAACCTCATAAGTTACTCAATGCTCCTACTGTCCTTAAGTGGCTGAAAGCCACTAAAATTACATTCAGTCCAGTATTAAAAGCAGGTGGTCCAACGGCTTTGCAAGCCGTTTCGGATCACAAATCCTTCTTCCAAGGACCATTCTTATAAGTATTGTACAATTTTCCAGGTCCAGTAGTGCCAAAAGAATTCCTAGCTTTCTCTTATTAGCACACATAATAGCGGGAACGCCATAGTGAGTACTATCCTTATCATCAATGGACGCCTGCATTGCTGATAAGGATAGTACTCACTATGGCGTTCCCGCTATTATGCCTGCTAATTAGAGAAAGTTAGGAATTCTTTTGGCACTACTGGACCTGGAAAATTGTACAATGCTTAGAGTAACTTAAGAGGTTTTAACCTGAGGATATGTACTGATATTATTCGTTTTGTATTTTGATACTTATTATTCACAACAAATTAAAATTGCATTTTACAGTTTTTTATTTTTGTTGCCTCTTAATCACACAGCAGAGCTACAGAGCCAAGCTCCTCATTGGCTGAGGCTGCTTTTCCCTCCCCTTCCCTTGGGGAAGAGCAAGATGCTGCTTTGCTTGGCTGCCTCAATCCTAGGGCAGTTGGGCCTTTGGATGACCAAGGATTAAAGGAATTTCTAAAGAAAGAGGGAGGGATGACAGAAAAGCTCAATGGGCTTGGAAAGTGTTGGGCACATACAGTATCTACGCCACAACCACTATTTACAGTAAGGGATTTTGAAGAACTGAGTTAAATTGAGATAATGAGAGATGAAGTTCTAGACTTGCTGGGGAAACTAAAATCTGTCTCCAGGTTCTCATGGCATACACCTGAGAAATCTTAGGGAACTCAAATGTGAGATAGTTGATCTACTAACCTATATATATATCACGAAATTCAGCCACTGTACCAGAAGACTGGAGAGTAGCAAATGTTACACTGATTTTTAAAAAGCGATTCAGAGGGGATGAAGGAAATTATTGGTCAGTCAGTGTAATGTCTGTCCTAGGCAAATTAGTAGAAACTGTAATCAAAGATAAAATTATTAGGCACATAGAGGAACAAAGTCTGCTGAGGGAAAATCACTACTGCTTCTGCAAAGGGAAGTCCTGTTTCACCAACCTTCTGGACACAGAATTCATGGGAAAAGGTTTTCTTATGGATTAAAAATTGGTTGGATCACAGGAAGCAAAGAGTAGGAATAAATGGACAATTCTTGCAATGGAGGGCAGTAAGCAGTGGGGTCCCACAAGGACTGGTATTTGAGCCAGTACTACTCTTAGTTATTCAAATGATCTGAAACTAGGATTGAATAGTTTAATGGCCACATTTGAAGATGACACAAAATTATTCAGAATGGTGAAAACCAAAGGTGACTGTGAAGAGCTCCAGGAGGATCTCCACAAATGGGATGGGCAGTAATGTGGTAAACAAAATTCAATGTTGGTGATGCACATTGGAACAAAAAATCCCAACGTCAAGTATGGGCTAATGAGTTCTGAACTTGCTGAGACTGGGAGGGATTGTAGTGGATAGTTCAGTGACTGTTTCAGCACAGTCTGATACAGCAGTGAAAAAGATAAACTTTTTCAATTTTAAATAAACTTCTTTCATTAAAAAAAGAAAATACAAACGTTATGTTAGGGATTATTAGAAATGGGATTGAAAAAAAAATGGCAAAATATTCTCTAGTATTTTCTATCCCAGAATACTAGAACTCAAGGTCATCCATTGAAACTGATGGGCAATAGATTCAGGATGGACACAGTGAATGATTACAATGTGGAATTCGCTGGCAGAGGATGTACTGATGGCCCCAGGCATAGATAATTTTAAAAGAGGATTACATAGATTCACAAAGGATAGGTCTATCAGTGGCTACCAATCATAGTGACTAAAGGCAGTTAATCTCTGAATCTCAGTTCCAAGAGGCAACATCAGGGGAAGGCCTCAGCCTGTATGCCCTGTTGTTGGACCTCCAGAGGAACTGGTTGGCCACTGTGTAAGACATGATGCTGGGCTAGATCTCATGGGAAAATTCATTGGAAAATTCCCCCAGTGGCTCCTGCTTTGTCTTTTGACTTGCTTCTAAACTATGTGTTGTGGCTCCAGTTTGAACTGGGTCCAAAAGTATCTGGGAAGTGCAGAACATGCCTCTCCACACAAGTGGAGAGCAAATGTGATTTTGAGCTGTATCAACAGAAGTGTAATGTCCAGATCACGCAAAGTGATGGTATCACTTTTCTCTGTTCTGGTTAGACCTCACCTATTGTGTTCAGTTTTGGGCATCACAATTCATTATTTATTATTATTTATTACATTAAGCTTATATCCCGCCCTCTCCGCAAGCGGACTCAGGGCAGCTCACAACATTACATTACTACCGTTAAAACCAATAAAACATATAAAACATAATTACATACTTAAACTATTTAAAACCATTTCATGGTGCTGTGTTAATACAGTACAATATAGGCGGTTCTGAAAATTCGGTGGTGACCACCAGTACTCTACTTGGTGCTCTATATGATGTCCAGTGGCAGCTCTCTCTCAGATATCGAAGGCCTGTTGAAACAATTCGGTCTTACAGGCCCTACGGAATGTAGGCAGATACTGCAGGGCCCTTATGGCCTCCAGGAGAGCATTCCAGGCGCTGCCACCGAGAAAGCCCTGGTTCGTGTCATACGCAACCTGGCTTCTTTTGGTCCTGGGATGGACAGTAGATTTTTCGTCCCTGAACGCAGTGCTCTCTGGGGAATATATGGAGAAAGGCAGTCCCGCAGATAGACAGGTCCCTGACCATAAAGGGCTTTAAAGGTCAGTACCAACACCTTGAAACGAACTCGGAACACAACAGGAAGCCAGTGCAGCTCTTTCAGCACCGGCCGAATGTGCTCCCATTGAGGGAGTCTCATTAACAGCCGTGCCACAGCGTTCTGCACTAGCTGTAGTCTCCGGGTTAGCGTCAAGGGTAGCCCCATGTAGAGAGCATTACAGTGATCTATTCTTGAGGTGACCATGGCATGGATCACCATTGCTAAGTCATTGTGCTTCAGGAACGGGGCCAGCTGCCGCACCTGCCGAAGGTGAAAAAAGGCAGATCTAACAGTGGCTGCTACTTGGGCCTCCATTGTGAGGGAGGACTCAAGGAGCATGCCCAAGCTCTTGACCTTAGGGGCCGGTATTAATAGCACCCTGTAAAGAGCCGGCAGACAAATCTCCCTCCCCGGGTCACCCCGACTCAGACAGAGAACCTCCGTCTTCGTCGGATTCAGCTTTAGCCAGCTCAGCCTGAGCCAAGAAGCCACAGCTTGAAGAGCCAGGTCTAGATTTTCTGGGGTACAGTCGGACTGGCCGCCCATCAATAGATAGAGCTGGGTGTCATCTGCATATTGATGACAACCCAGTCCATACATCCTGACAATCTGGGCAAGGGGGCATACATAGATGTTAAATAGCATCGGGGATAGGACCGCTCCCTGTGGCACCCCACAGCTGAGAGAGTGCCTCTGGGATACTTCCTCCCCTATCACCACCCTTTGTCCCCGATCTTGGAGAAAGGAGGTCAACCACTGTAAGGCGGACCCCTGAATTCCCACATCGGCAAGGTGGCTAGTCAGTAGCTGATGGTCAACCGTATCAAAAGCAGCTGACAGATCTAATAACAACAGCACCGCTGAGCCACCCCGATCCAGATGTTGCATGAGGTCATCTATGAGGGTGACCAGAACCATCTCTGTCCCGTGACCTGGTTGAAAGCCGAACTGGAATGGATCCAGTGCGGAAGTGTCCTCCAGGAATCCCTGTAGCTGAGTTGCCACCGCCCACTCTATAACCTTACCCAAAAAGGGAAGGTTTCATACTGGCTGATAATTTGCCAATACGGCCGGATCTGCAGATGGTTTTTTTAAGAGAGGACGGACCACTGCCTCTTTAAGAGGTGTGGGAAAGATCCCTTCTACCAGGGATCTGTTGACAATGCCTTGTAGTAGTTCACATAGCCACGTCTGGCTAGCTTTTATAAGCCAGGACGGGCACGGATCCAACCTACAAGTCGTAGGGCATACAGCCAAAAGGATCCTGTCGACTTCCTCCAGGCTGAGTGGACTGAAGGAATCCAGAATTGGACCAGAAGACGCGCTCGGTGCCCAAGTTCTTTCACTGTATCAACTATGGCGGGAAGGTCGCGTCAGAGCAACAAGACCTTATCTGCGAAAAAACTTGCAAAAGCCTCACAGCCTATTTCCAATTCTCTAATATTTTGTTTACCTTGTGATAGAGTTGTTAGTGACCGAATTATACTAAACAATTGTGCTGGGCGTGAGGTCGCAGACGCAATTCTGGATGCAAAATAAGTATTTTTTGCAGCCTGAACTGCCATCTCATAGGTCCGTATAAATGACCTATAGGATGTTCTCGTAGCTTCGTCGCGAGTATGTCGCCATCGTCTCTCTAGTCGTCTTAATCGCTGTTTCATTGATCGCAACTCCATGGTATACCATGGAGCGGATCGTGAATGAGGATGAAGTGGAAGTCGGGGAGCGATCTCGTTGATGGCCGTGGAGAGTTGGCTATTCCAGATCTCCATTAGCTCATCCAGCGAGTCGCCAGAGGGCCAGGGATCCCGCATGGCCATTTGAAGCTGCTGAGGGTCCATCTGGCTACGCGGGCGAGCTAAAACTTGCTCACCGCCTAAACGGGAAAGGGGTGGCATGTCCACACGAGCCTTCAAGGCCTGGTGGTCAGACCATGGCACTGCCTCGGCAGAAATCTGATCCACTACAGCTCCCGCTGCAAAAATCAGGTCTAGTGTGTGCCCAGCCCGATGCGTGGGTGCTGTTATATATTGGGAGAGTCCTAGTTGCTGCCATGGAAAGCACTAGGTCTGTCGCCTGAGTGGAAGCCGTGTCCTCGGCATGGACGTTGAAGACACCCAGGACTATGTCGAGGATGCTCCAATGCCCAGCCTGCTACAGCATCCATCAGGGACGGTAAGGCACTGGCCGGTGCGTTAGGCAGACGGTACACCAGCCAGATTGCCAAACTCTCCCCAACGTCCCACACCAGGGCCACACACTCCGCACCAGGCCACCACACATATAGACAAGCTGAAATGTGTCCACGGGACGGTAACAAAGATGGAGAGGGGTCTGGAGAGCAAGTCCAATGAGGAAAGGCTGAAGGAGCTGGGTATGTTTAGCCTGGAGAGGAGGCGATTGAGAGGTGATATGATAGCCATCTTTAAGTACTTGAAAGGCTGTCATATAAAGGATAGTGCAGTTGTTTTCTGTTGCCCCAGAAAGTCAGACTAGAACCAATGCACTGAAATTAAATCAGAAGAGTTTTCAACTAAACATTAGGAAGAACTTTCTGACAGAGCACTTCCTCAGTGGAACAGGCTTCTTTGGAGGTTTTTAAACAGAGGCTAGATGGCCATCTGACAGCAGTGCTGATTCTGTAAACTTAGGCAGATCATGAGATGGTGGGATGGAAAGGGATGCATCAATGCATAGTTCATGTGCCCCTTTCTTGCACACCCAGGAAAATGCTGATCACCACTTCGGGGTCAGGCAGCAATTTTTCTCCCGGCTAGTTTGGCCAGGGATCCTGGAGGGTTTTGGGGTTTTCCCTCCCCCCCATATCTTCTGGGCATGGAGCAGGGGTCACTGGGGTTGTGGTGTAGTTGTAGATTTCCTGCATTGTGCATGGGGTGGACTAGTTTACCCAGAAAGTCCCTTCCAGGTCTATGATTCTAAGTGCCCCTGGTGAAAATGTACCATGTAGACAGGCCCATAGACTTAATGTAGTTGCACCATTATTAAAGTTAATGCTAAATTATCAGATGTAATGAATTTGTCATTTCAACATGCAATTTTAGTCTGCATATATGTTCCTACCCATAAGAACGCACACATAAACACTTTTGGGTGAAAAACAGCTATGAAATATAAATTACCTCCAGCTTTGGTATGTTCTGATAACGCCAAGCTATTTTCATGGGTTCCTGAGAATCCTGCTTGCCCTTCATAACCGCTTCTTTTTCTTCTTCCATCGCATTAACAGAAATATTCAAGAAAGGTGATGGAAGCTCCTAAACCAGAAGATTAAAAAATAAAATAAGTTTTTCAGGCAAGTATGGTTAGTTGAAGAGCCCTGTGGTGCAGAGTGGTAAAGCTGTAGTACTGCAGTCAAACTCTCTACTCATGACCTGAGTTCAATTCCAGCGGAAGCTGGGTTCAGGTAGCTGGCTTGAGGTTGACTCAGCCTTCCATCCTTCCAAGGTTGGTAAAATGAGTACCCAACTTGCTGGGGGGAAAGTGTAGATGACTGTGGAAGGCAATGGCAAACCGCCCCGTAAAAAGTCTGTTGCGAAAACGTTGTGATGTGACATAACCCGAGTTGGAAACGACGTGCTTGCACAGGGGACAGCCTTTTACCTTTTTTTATGGTTAGTTAACATTATTACAAATAGAATACAAAGGTAATTATGGATATCTGGGACCTGCTCACATCTTTGTTTACTCAAAAGTGTACTGGTTTCTGCAAGACTTATATTCTGTTAACTGTGCATAGGTTTACAAACTTAATTATTGAATATAGACTGCAAATATGTCATACATTGTCACATGTAACATATTTGTAGTCTTTGTTCAATAAATAACAAAGAAATCTTACAACACTAACAATTTTTTTTGTCTGATGGACCAAATAAGTAAGACTCCAGGAGATCCCTGATCAGTATTACAATGTTAATATTATTTGGGGTCTGATATAGACTGGTGCCTTGACACAGGCAAGCAAAGGGGTTTAACTATTCCATCACTACACAGGTTTGCCAATCAAAACAAATCCCCCCATGCATATACACGTTGTTATTAGCTCTGGAAGGAGTATAAGACAAACCACCTCTTTTTGCATGTCTTTTCTTTCCAGGACCAGTAAACCAGAATGTTTTTCTGATGGCTAAAAACCTGTGTAGGGTTTTTTTCCCTGGGTCTCAGTCCCAATCAGGGACCACCATGCAGAAGCTATTAACTTTTTAAATAAAATGCTGGGAATATTTGATCATGGAGCTCCTGGTGTCATGTCTGTTTTAGCCAGGGGTTTTTTTTGAGCAGAAATGCACAGGAATGCAGTTCTGGCTGGCTTGGCATCAGGGGGTGGGGCCTAATATGCAAATGAGTTCCTGTTGGGCTTTTTCTACCAAAAAACCTTGTGTGAAACAATGGTTACATCAGGGTGTGTAGCCTAATATGCAAATGAGTTCCTGCTGGGGTTTTTCTACCAATTAAGCCCTGGTTTTGGCCCTTATCAACAAATGTATCCACAATCTGATCCTTATATCATTCACATAATAGCCAAAGTATATGTATCATGCTTCTATTCCTTCCTCTGGTGTGGTGGAAAGTGCCATAAAGTTGCAGCAGATTTAAAGCAACCCCATAAGGCTTTCAAGGGCAAAAAATTAACACAGGCAGTTTGTCATTGTCTGCCTTTGTGTAGCAACCCTAGACTTCTTGGTAGTCTCCCATACAAATACTAACCAGAATCTACAATGTTTAGCTTCTACAATTTGATGAGATCAAGCTAGCTTGGGCTATCCAGGTCCATGCATTATTTCCCTTACCAGGGCTAAAATGTCTCAGCTGGGGTGGGTGGGCAGGGTCATGGGAAAGAGCTAATCATTATCTTCCCAAATCCTATTCATATCAGTACTTTCCCAATACCCACAGCGGGTTTTTGCAGCTAAAAACGTCAGAAGAGCTGGTGATAAATCTGAAAAACATTTCAAGTTTGGCCCTAAGAAACATCAAAACGAGCACAAAGACAAACAAGACAATTACATCTGGACTTTAAATGTTCTGAGCAGCCACCATTCCCATCCATCATCATTTCCTATTACTCTCAAGATACAAAGTCTATGTCACAAATAGAATGGAGAAATGAAACACAGAAACCTTCTCACCATTCTTTTTCTGATTATCAGACATGTCTAATAAAACATGTCTGATATCCACTCAACAGATCTCAAAACAGCAGCAAAATAAACAAGTCAAGGTTTAATACAGTACTTCAGCACAGTCTCTTAACCATGCCAAGTGCTGTGTATTTGCCATTTTTTAAAAAAGGTGCCATGCAAGTTTGTTGTTGTTATTCAGTTGCACAGTTGAGTCCAACTCTTTGCGACCCCATGGACAAAGTCATGCCAGGCCCTCCTGTCTTCCACCATCCTCCAAAGTCCGCTCAAATTTATGGTAGTTACATCAGTAACGCTGTCCAGCCATCTCATCTTTTGCAATCCCCTTCTTTTGCCTTCTGTCTTTCCCAGCATCAGGGTCTTCTCCAGTGAGTGCTCCCTTCTCATTTGGTGGCCAAAGTATTTGAGCTTCAGATTCAGCATCTGACCTTCCAGGGAACAGTCAGGGTTGATTTCCCTTAGGACTGACTGATCTTCTTGCAGTCCAAGGGACTCTCAAGATTCTTCTCCAGTACCACAGCTTGAAAGCATCTGTTCTTCTGCACTCGGTCTTCCTTGTGGTCCAGCTCTCACAGTCATACATTACTACTGGGAATACCATAGCTTTGACTATACGGACTTTTGTTGGCAGGGTGATGTCTCTACTTTTTATTAATACTGCCCAGGTTTGTCATAGCTGTCCTTTGAAGGAGGAAACGTCTTTTAATTTCATGGCTACAGTCACTATCTGTAGTGATCTTGGATCCCAGAAATGTGAAGTCTGTCACTACTTCCATGTCTTCTCCTTCTATTTGCCAAGGGGAAGGACGATGGCTCAGTGGTAGAGCATCTGCTTGGGAAGCAGAAGGTCCCAAGTTCAATCCCTGGCATCTCCAAAAAAGGGTCCAGGCAAATAGGTGTGAAAAACCTCAGCTTGAGACCCTGGAGAGCCGCTGCCAGTCTGAGAAGACAATACTGACTTTGATGGACCAAGGGTCTGATTCAGCATAAGGCAGCTTCATATGTTCATATGTTCAAGGAGTGATGGGTTCAGATGCCATGATCTTAGTTTTTTTTATGTTGAGTTTCAAGTCTCCTTTTTCACCCTCAAAAAGAGGTTCTTTAGGTCCTCTTCACTTTCTGCCATTAATGTGGTGTCATCTGCATATCTGAGGTTGTTGATGTTTTTCCTGGCAATCTTACTTCCGGCTTCTGCTTCATCCAGGCCGGCATTCCGTATGATGTACTCTGCATATGAATTAAATAAGCAGGGTGACAATATACATCCTTGTCGAACTCCTTTTCCTATTCTAAACCAATCAGTTGTTCCATATCCTTTTCTGATAGTTGCTTCTTGACTCTTATACAGGTTTCTCAGGAGACATGTGAGGTGGTCTGGTACTCCCATCTCTTTAAGGACTTGCCACAGTTTGTTGTGATCCACACAAAGGCTTTAGTGTAGTCAATGAAGCAGAAATATGTTTTTCTGGTACTCTGGTGCTTACTCCATAATCCAGCGAATGTTGGCAATTTGATCTCTAGCTCCTCTACCTCTCTGAAACCCGGCTTGTACTTCTGGTAGTTCCTGATCCTCATACTGCTGAAGCCTAGCTTATAGAATCATTAACATGACCTTGCTGGTGTGTGAAATGAGTGCAATGGTGCGATAGTTTGAAAATTCCTTGGCATTACCCTTCTTTGGGATTGGAATATAAACTGACCTTTTCCAATCCTGTAGCCACTGTTGTGTTTTTCTAAATTTGTTGACATAATGAGTGCATCACTTTAACAGCATCATCTTTTAGGACTTTGAATAGCTCAACTGGGATACCGTCATCTCCACTCACTTAGTTGTTAGTAATGTTTTCTAAGGCCCATTTGACTTCACTCTCCAGGATGTCTGGCTTGAGGTCAGCGATTTCCCTGTCGTGGTTGTCAAGGACATTGAGATCCTTCTTGTATAATTCTTCTGTGTATTCTTGCCACATCTTCCTAATCCTTTCTGCTTCTGTTAGGTTCCTACCGTTTTTGTCCTTTCTCATGACCATCTTCGCACAAAATGTTCCCATACAAGTTATACATATACAAATAAAACAAGTGTACCGCTAATTATTTGGGTTGCATGCACAGTAAAATATTTCCATATGCTTAGCTCATTGATTTTTGTAGCAATTAAAATGCACAACTTGGTGAGTTGGAGTAAGCTTTTAATATCTCTATCTATCTATCTATCTATCTATCTATCTATCTATCTATCTATCTATCTATCTATCTATCTATCTATCTATCTATCTATCTATCTCGTTAAGACATACTGCATACTGTTAGACATAAGCATTTTAGCTTCTGAGTGCTAACTTGCTAATCAGTGAAAAGGCTTGGACAGACTTTGCAGCTGACCAAGCACCATGCTAACAGGCATCCCAGTATATTTTGTACAGAGTAAGTGAATTTTTTGAATGCTTACTGTATATCTAAGGGATTTGGCATTCTGTTTCCATTGGGTGTGTGCAATTACTGCGGGAATGTAATGGTTGAGAGTGGCAGACAAAAAATCTGGAGAACCAGGTATGATTCCACATTCCTCCACATGAAGCCTGCTGGGTGCCTTGGAC
The DNA here is from genome assembly GCF_032191835.1 of Heteronotia binoei. Taxonomy (NCBI): domain Eukaryota; kingdom Metazoa; phylum Chordata; class Lepidosauria; order Squamata; family Gekkonidae; genus Heteronotia; species Heteronotia binoei. Next base: position 133,197,246 of record NC_083243.1, on the reverse strand, counting down.
CAGTAACAGTTCTCTCAGAATTCTCTCAGCACCACCTACCTCACAAAGTGCCTGTTGAGGGGAGAGGAAGGGAAGGCAATTATAAGCTGCTTTGAGACTCTTGGAGTAGAGAAAAGAGGGGTTGTTACCAGGGCACCTGCCCTCCATTCAGGGGTGGTCTTTCCCCATGAGTAAAGACACTTCAATAGCCAGATAGATTTATAAGCCTCCACAGCAATGCCCTCAGAAAAGCCAGGCTTGGCATTAATTATGGGTCTGCCAGGAGCAATTGCTGGACCTGAGAGAGATACAGGTTCTAGAGACAAGCTGGTTGCAACATTCCTCTATGTTCCTTCTGCTGCCTGCATTCTTCCATCCCCTCTGGGAAACAAAGGATGGCCAATTGTCATAATCTAATCTAGTGGGCCAAGAGGCTACCTATTGTCAGGACAATGTACACAGACAAAAGATCCTGCCTCTAGCATATCCTCCATGGTATGATTAAATTATGTTCTGTAAATAATGGTAATTTCCCCCTCTATCTATCACCACAGATGTGGACACAGTATTCTAATGTTTGTCTACATTAACATAGCCAATTTCCTGACTGCCATACTATAGTACTGCTAGGATCACTGCTAACAATCACTCTAAAATAATTCTTCTACAATATCTGTCTAAATCTGCATTCTCCTCTTCAGCCCAGGTTATCAAGAAAACCATTACCTAGGCAGGTCCACCCATCTGTCACCTTATAGAATCTATTAGCACACCTATTAGCCCTTCTTTTTTTCCAAACACCTGGAAGAATATAGACCTTGCTTTTGTCAGGATCTCCTGAAACCATCAAGTCTTTTGTCATATTAGTCCATCCACATTAAGGATACATTTTGGGGTACAAATATACCCCATTTTTGCCATGTTGTCATGTTCTGCCGACTGCTCACAAAGCAGCACCCCTGAGCCACATCAGGTCTCCTCGTGAATACCGCTGGTCATTCTACATGCATCCTTCTTCATTCATTTTCAGGCTGAAGATCCAAGATCTGGTAAAGTATTATCCCATCTCTCCTTCCCCTACTGCACCTGCTCCTCACTGTGTTTCTATATATTGTTTGACATGTATATTTATGTTTGTACGTTTGAATTTTATTATTTTTAAAATAAATTTTATTTTATTTCACTACTTGACCTGGTCAGTGGCTCTAACAAGAGGTCTCGTTGGAATTATCACTGTAAACATACATAAAAGACCCTGCTTTGCCCCACATCTTGCTATGCTGTACCTTAGAATCATAGAGTTGGAAGGGATCTCCAGGGTCATCTAGTCCAACCCCCAGTACAATGCAGGAAATTCACAAATACCTCCCCCTAAATTCACAGGATCTGCATTTCTGTCAGATGGCCATCTAGCCTCTGTTTAAAAATCTCCAAGGAAGGACATCCCACCACCTCCGGAGGAAGTCTGTTCTACTGAGGAACAGCTCTGTCAGGAAATTCTTCCTAATGTTAAGCCGGAAACTCTTCTGAAGCTACTTTTCCCCAATTAAAGATCAAAGGCAATAATTAATAATTCTGTCAGGGGTAACAGGACATAAAAAACAACTCTTCTTTTTCTTCTTCTGGGTACCTTTACAAGGTGTCTGATCTCAGTTCTGATGCAATGACCCAAAAGCATAGCTCAGCCATGATTCAGAGAACCAAACATAGGCCAAATGAATCTCGTTGTTGTAAAATAGCTAGCAGAATGACTGTGATAAATCAGGAAGTTTCTGGCTGTAATGGGGAATGTGTCAAAATGTACAAGATGGTTATAACCAATAACATTTCTCCAGCATATGTCTATGTGTGTCCCCAGGATTTAAATATTCCCTCTGAAAAGGCTCCTCCTCACCAGAGGCAGACCTAACTTATCTAAGGTCTGAGAAGTTCTATTATTCTATGATTCTAAGCAGCAGTATACAGAGCTGCAGGATGGTTGAGTTGTTTTTATTTGCTTTTCCTAAATGCTGAGGAAATTGACCTGTGGTTACTGTGTGGGAGGACAGTGGGTGCATTCACACTATACTAAATAATGTGTTTTGCAACTGGATTTTTGCTATTCTTACACAGTGGCTGATTTCGCACTGACCTTTTACTGGCGCGACCACCCTCCTCACGCCGGCGGATCTGCAGGGATTTCGCACCAGAAGCGCCGGCGCAGCCAAAAGAGCCGGCAACTTCCGTCGCGAAACCAGCTCAAACGGAAACCGCCAAGAAGCAGGAAAACGTTTGAGCGGGTTTCACGACGGAAGTAGCCGGCTCTTTTGGCTGCGCCGGCGCTTCTGGTGCGAAATCCCTGCAGATCCGCCGGCGTGAGGAGGGTGGTCGCGCCAGTAAAAGGTCAGTGCGAAAACGCCCAGTGTGAATGCACCCCCCCCCCCATGTTTGAGGGCGTGTGGGTATGTATAGCTTGTTGGAAAGTGATGCCTGTTTGAGAGAGTGTGGCTTCTTTTTGCCTCTGTTGCCAGGGTGTAATTTGAATTTGATTGCCTGGGTGTAATTGGATGCACTGCTGTGGCAGCTACTGCCAAAGAAACTTTTTTAAAAACTGCACAGCCAATCGGAAGCCCCGCTGGGAAAAAGCCCCACCTGAACCCTCTTACTTTCTAAACAAACTTAGCGGGCATCAGGAAAGGTGGCTGTGAACGCCATGAAATGCATGGGTACCAGATTGAGAAACCCTGTATTAGCCTATTGCCTTTCTCATATGTCACGGCTTCTCATATGCAACAGCAAGCCATATGTACAAGTCACACAGTCTCTCACATGTATGTTCTCACCCGTCACACCACAGGTAGGCAAGCCAATCGGGAGGACCTCTGAGAATGGTCCCTATAATTGACTGATCTGTGAAATACCCATATAAGACAGCTTCACATGTATCTAATAGTGTCTGGGTGTTAGGGAGATCAGTTGGGGAAGCGGCCGGGGGGGGGGGGGGAATGACTGCAGGGGGACTTCACGTCAGCGTACCTGGAGGCTCATGCGGCGGCAGCCTTCTCTGCAGCCCAACAGGGGTGATCTTTGACACCTCTGTTACCACCTTTGGGGGGAGAGATTTGTAGACCGTTTGAGATATCCATCCAATCCAATCCATCCAATATCCAATATTGGCATAACGAAAAGAGATATACAGAGACTTGCCAACCAAACAACAATCAGATATGTTTGTTCAAAGCATAAAAGGCTAAACTAAGATTAAGATCACAATAAAACCTGCTTAGAATAATTTTTAACAATTTCAGTTAAGAATCTGGCAACAGCTTTTGTGATATTGATTATGTTGTAATTTAATAGGAAACGGCAATCAATCCTATTTTCTTGAATGTAGGACGGTAAGGAAAGACTATCTAACAGAACCTTCCGGAGATTAGCATATAGTTGGCAGTTCAATAAAATATGCTGGATGGAATCCGGCGAGCTTGACCCGCATAGACAATGTCTCTCACTAAAGGGGACTTGAAGAAATCTCCCATAGAGGACATTGGAGGGAAATGCATTCATCCTAGCCAACATAAAAGCTCTCCGATGTTGCGGATTATCTAATTCAGATAAATATTTGGCCATTTTCCTGGCTGTCTGATCAAGTCCAAGTGAGGCAGGAGAGCGGGTATAAAAATTGACAGGACACAGTTTATGAGATTCTAGATCTAAGATTCTCTGTTTGATAAATCTAAAATTATAAGATTCATCAGATAAAAATGTCAAGTCTGATGTTTCAATAACGAGACTCTCTTGATAAGAAGTTTCTAGTTTATTGTAACATGTTGCAGAACTATAGACGAAAGATTGCGAGACTGGCGAGCATACACAAAGGGCAAACTTTTAAGGTACAAATCAAAAGCATTCCTGAGGGGGGGGCACACTATGCAGGGCACATTCACACATCATTGTTGCTTTTATCGTTCTCAGGCCTTGGTTGGCCTTGGGCGCTTCCTTAGCGCTCGTTATCTCTGAGAAGGCTTCACAATCTTATTCCCATGTTCTCGTTACCAAGCTGTGCTACATAACAAAGGGAAGGAGGGGGGAAGGAAAGGTTGAGCTAGCAGCATATGAATACAGTATGGCTTTTTACCCAGGAGTCCTTTCCTGAACCAATGTTTGGGCCTAAACTACTCAGACATTACAGCAGACTTGACAAAAAATAGATCATCAATTGTAATTCCCATGTGTTTGAGCTTCGACATGATTCCATCTTGCCAAGCAGCATTATAAGGGCCTCTTTTTAGGTAGCTGAGCAAGCTAGCTTGTTCAGCCCTATAAAATATCCATAACCAATATTTAAAAGTTAGAGTCCAAACTTTTGTTTCAATCAGAGATTGGCCTGTTTCTGAACAGATTACAAAATAAGGAACACATTTGGGGATTCCTAAAAGTTGTCGCAGAAATGCAGCCTGGATATTTTCTGTTTTTTGGTTCAGAGCGTTAATTCACAGAGGGATACCACACAAAAATTGTGATAGTGTTTTAGCTCTGATTGCAGCAGGCAAACATTGGTTATCTTTTTTATAATAAAACTGTTTAATTTGAGATGAAGAACAACTAGCTATATTTATTATTCTGTCACGGTGAACTGCCCATTTGAGATTGTAATTAAAGGTTATGCCCAAATATTTAAAGCATTTGGATTACTCAATTTCCTGCTTGCCTATATACCATTTTTGTGGTCGCCAACTTTTGGAAAAGATCACAACCTTAGATTTGGAATAGTTTATAGCAAGTGAGTTAAGCTGGCAGTAGTTGTTAAAAGCTTTCAGGTATCGCTGCAGGCTGACTCTTGTGCAGGAAAGTTTGAGATATCGACCAGGGAGGGAGGTCTGGGTTGACAGTCAGTGGCCTGGCACTTGCCCAGAGCCTCTTTCTAGAGCCCATTGTATTTATCCCCACAACGGGCTTTATTCCTAGTATAAATATAAGAGACACTCACTGAAAATCTTGGTGAAAACCTGGTAGGCATCAGCTCCAATGCTTGGCGGGTAACCCAGAAGCCTACAGACTTTGTAGCATTACTTCACTCAAAGCAGTAAAATCAACTAATATTTACCTGCTCTTCTTATACACAGTAATGTATTGTAACTTAAGCTTATATTTGACAGATTGATCTTGACTTATTTTTGTATGGATTTTAGTCCCTGTTAGAATGTTCTTTTATCTTGACTCCTGCTGGACTACCTTTACTTTTTTGCACATGTGTTTATATCTATGGAGCCCTGTGGTGCAGAGTGGTAAAGCTGCAGTACTGCAGTCTGAACTCTCTGCTCACGACCTGAGTTCGATCCTGGCGGAGGCTGGATTCAGGTAGCCGGCTCAAGGTTGACTTAGCCTTCCATCCTTCTGAGGTTGATAAAATGAGTACCCAGCTTGCTGGGGGGAAAGTATAGATGACTGTGGAAGGCAATGGCAAACCACCCCGTAAAAAAGTCTGCCATGAAAACGTCGTGATGCAACATCACCCCAGAGTCGAAAACGACTGGTGCTTGCACAGGGGACCTTTCCTTTTCCTTATATCTATATTTTCTCTTTTATCTCTCTTTTAATGCCAATAAAGGTAACTGAACTGAATTCACCTCATAATATTAAAACGTCTTAATGTTAAATATTGCTCATTAAAACACAACTGTTATTTACACCATATACAGAAACACACACACATAAAGGCCCCAAGGCAATTCATAATGACAAAAAGTTAAATACAATATATTTTTTTAAAAGGCATTTACCCAATATCAACATCTCCGTTGCAGAGCACTCCTTATTGGTGTAACACAACGCCTCTCCAGAAAAATTCCATTGTACAGAAGGTACCCCTGTGGGGATGAGCGATTCCAGAGGTCCCAGTCCTTGGAGTCCTGTACCTCCAATATGTGGAACAAAGGGAAATTGCAACTAAGCCCTGCCCCCATCATTCTAGAATTTCAAGATTAGCAACACCTTACCAAAACAAATTGGGGCACCATTGTTGAGCCCATCTTGGATGTCTGATAATTACTTTACCTCTTCTAGGCTTATGTCTGTGAATGCTACACTCCCCTTCCTGAGATTTAAATTAATAATTTTCATACAAAATAAAAGCAGGTACCCTGAGTCATCCAGAGAAGCAGGACATTAAAAATATCAATCCAACCACTGCCCAAATTTGCCTGTTTGTTTCAACTTGGTTTCCCCACCCAAGCTTATCAACAGCCTTTGTAGCTCTACTAAAAAATTGATTTTTTTCTGCCCCAAATTCAAACCCCAGTGATCCACAGGGCCAGTAATATAAAGTCAAACCATCTGTATTTGGGCACCCTCTGGAACCAAGAGCATACTGTTTTCTCCCAAAAACTGTCTTTGAGGAATGATCTTTAAGGAACCTCAGACATATGGATAATTTAAATTATAAAAAGTCAGGGTTTACAACCAACAAATAATAAGGTAGTTGCACTGCAGCAGTTATTGACAGACAAATCATTCTGGACAACATTTTCACCCCATAGTAACGGAAGATTGGAAGCTCTTACCGTGAAGCTTCCTTCTCGGTGGTCCTGGAGTGAGACGGTCCAAAACTGCTGGGAGTAGGCTCCTCATCCGGAACAGGGTCGTTGATCGCTTGATCCGGCCTGGGGGAGGGGCCGCTCCCTTAGGAACTCCTCAGTCCATAGAACAGCCATGCACCCCCATCGACCTGGATCTATAAAACAAAAATCTGCAGCATGGTAACAAACCACACGGAGACCATACTGATGCAACTCCATTTTATTCACTGCAAACAGCAGAAGTAATGGTAAACAATTAGAACCAACCTCCGTTTAGAGGAGGAAAACACTGGGTGGGATGGACCGTCCCACTCCAGGACCACCGAGAAGGAAGCTTCACGGTAAGAGCTTCAAATCTTCCGTTCTCCGGTGGTCCCTGGTAGTGGGACGGTCCAAAACTGCTGGGACATACAAAAGCAATATGTGCCCTGGGCGGGAACCTCTACCTTCAGTGTATGACCTGTTGTAACACCCTGCGACCAAAGGCTGCTTCAGCCGCTGCCCACCTATCCACCCTATAATGCCTGGTGAAGGAATGGACAGAACTCCAGGTGGCTGCCCTACAGATGCCTTCTAGAGAGGAGAAGGACTTATACACTGCAGAAGTAGCCGCTCCCCGTAGGGAATGCGCCGTGACGCCCCCTGGAGGCTCCAGCCCTGATGTTGTATATGCAGACGAAATACACTGCGCCAACCACCTGCTCAGAGTTAAAGCAGAAACTGGTTTTCCCCGGGAGGGGGAACTAAAGGAAACAAACAGGGACTCCGATCTCCTAAAGTCCTTGGTTCTATCTATATAAAAACTCAAGGCCCGCCTCACATCTAACCGGTGCCACTCCTCCTCCCTCTCGTGTTTGGGATTAGGACAGAAAGAAGGTAAAACCACATCCTGTGAGCGGTGGAAAACTGAATTTACCCTAGGAACAAACGTCGGATCAGGTCTCAACACCACCCTGTCGTTATGAAAGGTACAAAGGTCCTTATCTACGGACAAGGCCTGCAACTCGGAAACTCTGCGGGCCGAAGTTATCCCCACCAAAAACAACGTTTTAAGGGTAAGATCTCTCAGACTACAGGTGGCCATGGGCTCAAAAGGCGCATGACACAACGCCTTCAACACCACATTTAATTTCCAAGTAGGGAACCTATGTGCTGTAGGGGGATTCAACAAGGACACCCCCCTCAAAAAACGTTTAACGTGTGGATGCAGTGTCAAGGAACCCCCTTTCCTAGTTCCACGCACCGCCGAAATAGCTGCCACCTGTCTACGAAGGGTATTAGTGGCCAGCCCCTTATCCAAGCCCTCTTGTAGGAACAGCAACAGCTTCCAGACTGGTAACCTCAAGGGATCCCATCCCCTTTCGTCACACCAACTAGAGAACACCCGCTAAGTGTTATTATACACCCGAGTGGTAGAACCCTTCCGAGATGCCAGCATAGTGTCAATCACTGTGGAGTCAAACCCCAACCTAACTGCGCCCGCTCAACCTCCACGCAGTTAACTGCAGCGCGTCCGGTTGAGGATGAAGCACTGTCCCTTGCATCAGCAACGTCTCGGATACTGGCAGACGCCAAGGCTTCTCTGTCGACAGCCGTAACAGATCCTGAAACCACCCCCGCCTTGGCCAGAAGGGGGCTATCAGCACCAGTTCTGTGGATTGTTGAAGAACCTTGTTCACCAACCGAGGAATCAGTTGCAGTGGCGGAAAGGCATACAGCAGGCCGTTCGGCCAGTCGTAGTTGAGAGCGTCTACGCCCTCCGCCTGATCGTGGTTCTGCTTGGCAAAAAAACGCCGCACTTGACGATTGTCCGCGGTTGCAAACAAGTCCACCTCCACTCTGCCGTATCTGGACTGAAGAGACTGGAAGACCCTCGTGTCCAGAGACCATTCCGTCTGATCCAGCCGTTGTCGGCTGAGCCAATCCGCCAGCCCATTGTCTTTTCCGGCTACGTGCACCGCCTTTATGGACAAGAGATACCTCTCTGCCCAAACTAACAGACTGGTGGCCTCGCTGCACAGTTTCTTGATTCTGGTCCCGCCTTGTCGATTGACGTAGGCTTTTGCCGTCACATTGTCCATCTTCACCAACACGTGACGCCCCTGTAGCGTAGTCTGGAAGTGTAACAACCCTAGACAGATCGCCCTCAGCTCCAACAGATTGATGCTCTGTCGAGACTCCAGTAGAGACCACTGACCTTGACACATCACCCCTTGAGAATGCGCTCCCCAGCCGGATAGGCTGGAATCCGTTGTCACCACCATCCTCTGTGGTTCCTTCATAGCGACCCCCTGTTGAAAACGGGATGGTTCCAACCACCACTGGAGTTGCCGCCGTAGCTCCCTCGGAAAAAACACTAGCCTGTGTAACTTGCGAGCTATCACGTGCTGAAAGGGAATCAGAAAGCATTGCAGAGGCCGAAGATGGAAGCGCGCCCACGACAGCACATCCTGGCAAGAAACCAACACCCCTAACAACTTTGCCAGAGTCATCACAGGAACCTGAGTCAGCGCCAAAACCTCCTCCAGCAAGGACCTGAGTTTCACCTGTCGTTCTTCCGACAAAAACACTCTGTGTCTCTGAGTATCGATCAGGACACCCAGATGCACTATCGCTTGCGTAGGAACAAGGTTGCTCTTTGTTCTGTTGACCACAAACCCGTGGTCCTGCAGCACCTGGACTGTCCGTTCGGTGTCCTCCAGGCTCTGCTGATGCGAAGCGGCTCTGACCAACAGATCGTCCAGATACGGATGAAGAGCCACGCCCCCCCATCCTTAAATGAGCCACCAACGCCACCATGGTCTTTGTGAACACTCGCGGGGAAGACTTGAGTCCGAACGGCAACGCCTGATATTGGAAGTGCTTCCCATCGTAGGCGAACCTGAGGAACTGTCGGTGACTTGGACGAATGGGCACGTGTAAATAAGCCTCGGACAGATCGATGGACGTCAGGTACTCCCGCTCCTGCACAGCCAAAAGAATGGAACGCAAAGTCTCCATCCGGAACTTTTTGGTCTTGACAAAACGGTTGACCCATTTCAGCTCCAGAATGGCCCGAGAATCGCCGCTCTGCTTCGGAACCAGGAACAAGATGGAATACACCCCTAGACCCCTCTGATTCGAGGGTACCGGTTCTATGGCCCTGATGTCCAGAAGATGCTGGATAGCGCCCAGCATCCTCTGGTGTTTGATCGGATCCTGCTTCCTTAGGACTGGACGAAACCTCCGACGTGGGAAGAGTTCCAGTTCCAAGGCGTAGCCCTTGGAGACCGTATTGATCACCCATCGGTCTGCCACCGAAGTCTTCCATTGAGCCGCAAAAAACTGCAGCCGCCCTCCGATAGGAAGCAGTTCCGGCCTGGCGGCATAGTCATTGTGACCCTCCCTTCTTGGAGTCACTCTTATTTCCTTTGTCACTTCGGCTAGAAAAGGGTTTAGTATCCCTACTGCGGGACTGCCACTTTCCTCGAAAGGGCTTGAACGACGTGGGCCGTGAGAACTTTTTAGAGTCCCGAAAGGGCTGAAAAGGCTTCTTAGACTTAAAGTCCTTCCTCTTAGAAGGCAAGACTTTCTTCTTATCCTTCCCCTCAATCAGAAAGCGTTCCAGTTCGTCCCCGAAGAGACTAACACCTTTAAATGGTACAGCTGCCAGTCTAGCCTGTGCCGCTGCATCAGCATCCCAGGTTCGCAGCCAGACGTTCCTGCGCGCAGCTACACTGCAGGCCACTGCTCTAGCAGACAACTGCATAGCGTCCAAGGTCGCATCTGCGATAAATGCCGTGCCCAGGGCTATTTTCTTGAGCTCATCCTTGAACTCTTTTGGTACATCACTATCTGCGGATGCCAGATTAGAAGCCCAGGTATATACTGCGCGTACAAACAGAGAACCCGCTGACGAAGCCCGAATGGACCAGGCCGAAGCTTCAAAGTTTTTACGTAACGCCTGCTCCATCCGCCTGTCACAAGCATCCTTAGGTAGTCCATCCGCATCCATAGGCAGCACAGATGTGGATAACAAACTATTTACAGGATCGTCCACTAGGGGCAATTTCAGACGCTTAGTAGCCTCTGGGCTGAAACCATACAGCTTGGAAAACAAATGTGGATTAGATTTTGGCTTCGCCGGGTGCTCCCATTCCGCCTTAATCAAACTAAAAAAGGGGGCGGGCAAGGGCACGCCAGTCTGAGAAAAGCCCACTTTGGGCATCATTTTCCCCGACCCTGAAGGCAGGTCTGGGTCTAACTCTGCTTTCTCCTTGGGTGTGGTTGCGAAATCCAGTTCCCTAAGAACCTTAGGAAGGAGTTTAGAATAATACTCCACTGGGAACACCCTAGACTGCACAGAGGGAGTATCATCCTCCTCCTCAGAAAGTTCTCCCTCCTCTCTAGGAGAAGAGTCAACCGAGGAAGCCACCTCCTCTTCCTCCTGTGAGCTATCACTAGGAGACTCCAAGCCCTTACTCAATCTTGCCTTCTTAGGATCTGTAGGGGCTATGGCAATGTCTAAAACTGTTTGCTTCTTCCTCTTCTGAGCATGAGCACGTGCAGCAATGCCTTGAGCCGGGGCAAATTCCTTGCTAAGCTCCCTTTTTAATCAAGCAAGTAAATTCAGCTTGGCATTTTCTCCAGATAAATCCGGACCAGAGTCCTCACAATCCCTTTCAGAAGCTGATCCGGAGTACTTAGGCATGGAGAAATCGTTGTTTGAACCTGTCCCCTGTTCCTGTTCGTCAGCCATCTCAGCTCCTCTGGAGGCTGAAACGAAAGTGAACACAAAAAAGGGAAAAGGGAGCTGCCATTTCCAGGCTAACTGCCTGCAATGGCAACCCCTACTGGGCGATACCAAAACCAAGCCCGATCTCCCCCCTCCCTTTCCCGGCCACGCTGCGCGCCTGGAAAGGAGAGGCCTGGTACACTAAAATCTTCCTGCTCCCGTTCAGGAAGGCGGAAAAAAGGGGGGCCAGCTGCAAAGTTCCCGGGTGGGCTGTCCTTCTCACAGCAGAGCCCGTCCCAAGAATAAAGGGAGAGTGCGTCTCAAAGGGCTACCCGCTCTCTCCCTCCCAGACAGCTTACCGACACTCGAAAATACCGCTGTCTGAAGCACTTTCCGTTCTCCCTCCTCTTGTCGGGCGAGAACGGATCCTGGTCGTCTGCAACACGCCCGCCGGTGTTGCGTGGGACCAGAGTTGGCTTGCCGCTCACGCTGCCCCCCCCACCGCAGGCCTAGAAAGGGGGCGACCTCGTTTCCTCCGCAGCAGCCGCTGGAGCAGCCATTTTTGTTAGGCAAAGCCTAACGCTGACGGCAAACCTCTCTGCCCGCCGCTGAAGCGGCTGGAGTCAAAAGGCAGAGACCTTTGAAGGAAAAACTTTTGTCCCTCTGATCAACGTGCCTCACAGGCACAGCGAACACGTCCTGTTCTTTCAACAGGACCGTTTGGACTGAGGAGTTCCTAAGGGAGCGGTCCCTCCCCCAGGCCAGATCAAGCGATCAACGACCCTGTTCCGGAGGAGGAGCCTACTCCCAGCAGTTTTGGACCGTCCCACTACCAGGGACCACCGGAGAACAGAAGCGTCAATAATTTGGGGCAGTGCAAAAGCAGCCATGGAGTGTTACAAAACCAGCCATGGTTGTTTGTATTGCAGTGTTTAAGCATGCTATGCATTTAAGAAGCAAACAACCTTCTAATATTTGCTTAGTGGTTTGGATTCAAGTTCAGTTTCTTTCAGTAAAAGGGGAAGTGATTTTTGACTGATTTCCCCATCTCACCACTAGCCCCTCATCTCACCCTCAAGCTGTTTCTGAAATCCTCCTACCCCACCCTGAAGCAGTATTGCAGAAAGGTGGAGGCAAGAACATTTCATTACACTGACGGAAGTGCCTTCCAGTAGTGGAAGCAAACCTTTGAATCAAAGTCACTGCATTTCTGTTTTAATGATCTGTAAAATACCTTGAGGGTATATGTTACTAAAAGGCACTATATAAATGTTTAAATAAATACAAAAACTGGTTGACTATATTCACCCCAGATTAGGGGACTACAATTTATTTTGCTTGTTTTTATTATAATACCAGGGGATTACAGGGGACTTATACTAGGGGATTTACTATAATACTAGGGGATTTAGCTTTGAAGTGCTTATCAGGTAGTATCGCACCCTGCAGGTGTGTTTTTCCACTGTTTTTCTGATCAACTTTGGAAGGAATGCTTTTCTGATGAACCTTGGAAGGAATATGGATTGGGAGTGATTATCTGCATTGTTTATCACCTTAAAGTGTTTCAGTTTGGGGAATTAATGTAAAACTAAATTAGAGAAATCAAAAATAAAGGTCTAGCACTTTTTAATGCCAATCTACTTTCTCCTAAATAAAAATAAAAATTATGAATTTA